>NC_090941.1:170641942-170944972 GCF_040938575.1 Ambystoma mexicanum | reverse complement strand
AAAATAAGGGAGATCATTACATTCTGATTTTTTAAAGGCACTGTCAAATAACAGGATTCTTGGAAGCAAATGCAGAGCACGGTGTATCTTATTAGTATTATATGCATTGCACCTAAAGTCATCTTTTGCTAACCATACCCAGCAGAGGGCGCTACTGGATCACAGACAAGGTGAGTCACCCAGGCCACCACTAAAGCAGCGGAGGACAGCTACAAAACCAGAGCTTGCACAGATATTAAACATGCAGCGCATACCGACCTGCAAGTGGGTTCTGACAAAGGATTTCTTTCCAGTGTAGTCAAAGTTATTTCTCATGAGGAAATAGAGCAACTGTGAGGCATCAGTCCGAATGGAGCTGAGCTTGGAATTGCAGCACTTCAGAATTTCATAGCACAAAGCAGCACACATGTCAGCCCTTCCCTCATAGAACGTAGAGGGAAACTAAAAAGAAAGCAGAGAAAACACGCATTAGGAACAACCATGACACATTAACATGCCAAATATTTTTTTTTATTTGGTTGGTTGATAAAATCAACCTTTCAAATACCAATCAAAATAAAATGCCAGTCATACTTGCATATTTACAAGCCATGTATCAAGACACATGCAAAATCAATGCAACCCATTATATAAAAGGAATAAGAAGAAAAGGGGAAAGACGAATTTGTAATTAAAACTTATAAAATGATATTTGCATTGTGACAAGATCAAAGAAGAAACTAAAAGTGATAAATTTAACCCCAATTATGGTGAACTATTAAGCAAATATATTCAAGATATTCGTTTCCTCATTTAGTAAGACGCTATTTTTTTGATTCACTCATTTACAACTTGTGGAAGTATCATGTCTAAGAACCGAACAATTGCCACTCTAATTGCTAAGTTAGTGCTAGAGAAAATCAACTGCCACAGTTCATCGAAATCTACTGGGCCGTTTGTGATAATTAACTTATCAAAATGAATTTTTCTTTGATTAACATAGGACAAATCACAATGAGATGTTGCAGTGTTTCTTTCTGAGGCAGGTTCAAACAAAAGCGGCAATAGTTAAGCTCCTGTGGAATCTGTCTGCACCTAGCTGCTGACACATCTTTTGTATGCCCACAAACTGAGCCTAAAACGCATATATTGCCTGCAAACGTATGGCGATGGACACACACCAGTAGGTAATCAGCCAGGGTGCGATATCGTTTAACTCCAAATAGGAATACATCAAAATCTTTGCAAGTGGAGCACTTTGAGTACAGATCCAATCATAGCGGAACATTTTGATTTTCTCTCTCCCTGGGTTTTATATGAGTAGGTCAAGCGTGATTGAGGCATTGTCCAAATCATTAAGGATGCGTTTACGCCATGACAAGGGAAACGCATCATTTGATGTTAATAGATAATGCGCTACAACACATAGCATATTGGTTGCATTAATACCAAACAAACACTTCCTCAGCAATGTGCACATTTTCCACAAAAAATGCGAATAAAGTGACAATGAGCCTAGTTCAAATCGTATGATCGGCAAGTGAGTGCAACTCGGCAACTGTAATACTTGTCTCCAAAAACGAGCCTCGAGGAGATCCCAAAAGGCACAATCTTTGCCAAATATTAACTTCATACTAAAAAATGCAACGAGTGTCAAGTGGCTCAAATTGCAAGCCCCAAGTAGAATGATAACATTTTAAGGTTGCTTGGAATGTCGTGGTAACCAGACGAACAGTGCAGCTTGTTGTTTAAAATATATTTAAAAAAACACTAAGGACATTGCATAGATTTAACTTTTATAAATCCAAGAGTAACGGATTGAAAAGGTACAGTTCAGAATAATGTTCTCAGATGGTATGACCTCATGGCTATCCGAACATAGCACAATCTAACATTTGGGACATCATGGTAACGTTGTAGATGACAGCTACAGCTTTACTGCTATCCCCACTCAACCTTACCAAACATTCTCAGGTCTATCCCAGTACCGCACTCAGACGATCCAAGGGGTCTTCCCTACGCTGGGGACCACCGTCCATTAAGGATCCCATCCCGAGGCTCACCCCCACCTCAAGGTCGATATTACAAGTCCCAACCCCACCACAATGTACATCCTTGCCAGAGGCACATGCCCAATCTCATGCCCATACGTCCCGAGGCCCAAACCTGTTTTGAGGTCCCTTCTCTGCACCTAGATAGGGTCAGAACTGTTACCAGTGATGTCTTCATTGTGGTCATAGGTTGCACAACAGAAAGTGCGAAGTTAAGGTGGCTTTAGCTGAATTTCAGGGGTTTTGTTGTCATAAGTTCTTACCTTAAAATCCCTGCAACTAACGTTTTTTCATTGAATTTCAAGGGTTTTGTTATTCCATAGATTTACAGCGGCACAGGCGATGGCCTTTGGCCGTGCCCACTATATATTTTAGAACACTACCAGACCAGGATACTAGCCATGATCTTCAGCGCGTTCCTGTTTAACTCCCCCATAATGCCATTTTATATGGCATTGTACATTCTGTCACTTATAATATATGTAACAAGTTACTTACCTATAACTTCTGTTTTCCAGTCTGGCATGGATTCACATGCTCATGAATGTTCCCAGTTCTGAGGCTGGGAATCCTCGGTAAAAAAAAGAAAGCAGTCGCTTTAGCCTGAAGGTTTGTCTCCTCATAACCAATCACTGTCCTTTGGCTCATACTGCCCCTATCCAATGACAGACGTCTCCATAAGCTCCACCCCTGGTGACCATCCTCGGATTTTGTAGCGTACGTAAAGTGGCAGTATGAACTAAGAAGAGCCAAAGAGGGGAAGGAGGAAGGGTTCGCATGTGAATCCATTCCAGACCCATGCTGGAGAACAGGAGTTTCAGGCAAGTAACTTGTTGCTTGTCTGGCATGGAGTCACATGCTCATGAATACGATTATACAGCAGTACATACACACAATCACAGGAGGTGGCAAGCCTCAACAGAAGCAGTAAACTTACCCCTGGAACAGACTCACCTCAAGCAAACAGGTTGCGTAGCACCACTTGGCTGGCCCGGGACTCCTCCCTGGAATCCCTGTCAACACAGCAGGATCTCGTGAATGTGTGGGTTGACCTCCACGTAGAAGCCCTGCAGATGTCGAGAAGGGGAACACCAGGAAGAAATTTTGTTGCTGCAACAGCTCTTTTGGAATGGGCCGTCAGCCGGCCTGGAAGAGGTGTGTTGGCCAGACGATGACTAGGCATGATGCAGCCAGAGAGCCACCTGGATAAGGAAAACTTTGACAGGGCCATTCCTGTGATTCATAGGTCGAAAATTCACAAAGAATTGAGATGTCGTCCAAAAATCCTTTGTGCGTACCACATAAAACGTCAAGTCACGACCAACATCCAGCGAATGCAACGCCCTTTCAGCAGGCAAAGAAAGGTTCGGGAAGAAGACTGGCAGAACCAAAAGCTTGTTGAGATGGAATTCAGAAGGAACCTTCTGCATAAAGGTGGGGTGGGTCCGCAGCACCACCCTTGTAGCGTGGAAGGACAAGTATGGCTGCTTGCAAGAAAGGGTCTAGATCTACCTGACCCACCTGGTCGAGGTGATGGCTACAAGGAAAGTCTTCCATGAGAGAAACTTCAGAGGGGCCTCATGCATCAGTTCAAATGGGGCCATTATGAGCTCAGTCAAAACCACTTTGAACTCACAATCTAGACCTGGAGCCTTCACTGGTGGATAAGTCCAGAGGTGGCCTTTGAGGAACTCTTTGACGAGACTGTGCGACCAAAGGGAGGGCTTACCAGGCGCCCTGGTGTACCGTGAAATGGCAGCTAGATGCACCTTGATAGAGGATTGAGTCAGGACAGCCTTGGGGAGCGAAGCAAAAGCCGGTACGAAAGAAGGTGCAGAGCTTTGATTCACAGCAGCGTAATCTTCTAAGTCCTGCACCACACTGTGAAACGTTTCCATTTGTGGCCGTAGCACGAAAACGTAGAGGAAGCTCTGGTCTTGGCCAGGATCTTCTTACATTCCAGCGGCAGGGAATAGTACCCAAACTCTAGGGCTGCAGGAGGCAGGCAGTGAGGCTCAGGGACGTTGTGTTGTGGTGCATTATCGTTCCATTTTCCCTGGAGAGAAGATTGGAAAGTGGAGACAGTCAGATGGACGAAGCCACTGACAAATTGAGCAGCTACCAGATCTGCCGTGGCCACGCCGGGGCAATGAGGAGCACCCTGCAATGAAACCATCAGAGTGTTTTGATCACAAGTTTTAGGAGCTTAATCAGAGGGAATGTGTACAGGGAGAGCCCCTCCCATCTGAACGAGAAAGCATCACCCATCGGCTGAGGATACCTGCTGGCGAACCTCTGGCACTTTGAGTTGGCCCTCGTCGTAAAGAGGTAAATCTGGGGGTTGACGACACTTGCGAAAGTGCATGGAAATGTGCACCTGCTGAAGTTCCCACTTGTGGCAAAACTGCAGCTCCATGCTGAGCGAGCCCGCGTTGGTTTTCTTGGTGCCTGTCAGGTCAAAGGGTACAAGGAACATGTCCTGAAGAATGGCCCTGTGTTACAGGGTCTGGGCTTCCAAGGATCAAGCGGGGGAACGCGTCCCCCCTGCTTACATATATAGAACATGGCAGTGGTGGTGTCCGTGAAGAACAGGACCACCTTCTACGTCAGCTGAGTTTGGAATTATTTGAGGGCCCACAAGACCACCCGGAGCTCCAGAACGTTGATGTGGAGGTCCTTCTCCTCCAGAAACCAGAGGCCTCTGGCGTGTGACTGTCCGGTGTGGGCCCCCACCCATTCAAAGAGGCATCCGTGGCCTGGTACGGTGGGATCTGAAAAGGAGCTCCTTGCGAGAGATGTGTGAATACTCCCCACCATCATAGAGCTTGTTGTAGCTCCAGGGTGAGGGCGATCATGTCCGTCCAAGCTCCCATGACCTGCAACCACTGTGCGTCCAGAAACTCTTGAAGCATCATCTGGAGCCTGCAAAAGGGAACGAGGTGGATGCAGGAGGACATCATGCCCAACAGAAACTTGATGGAGCGTACTGTTGTGGATTGCTCCGACGATGGGCGCTGCACCATCCGCAGGATGGCCGCCATGCACTCGGAGGGGGTAGCCAGGCATGCAGCCATGTTGAGATGTGCACCCATGAACGACTTTGGATAATTGATGGAGAATTTGAGCTCCGTCAAGAGGTGTATAGTTACCGCCATGTGTTGAATCACTGGTGCGTGAAAGCTTGAGCGGATGAGCCAGTTCAGATAAGGGTAGACGTGAAAGCCCCTGAGGCGTAGATACGTTGCACCCGGGGCCAAGCACTTTGTGAACACCCTTGTTGCCAGGTCCAGGCCAAAGGACAGGGCCTTGAACTGACAGCGCCGCCCCTGGACCACAAACCGCAGGCACTTCTGATGTTTTTGGTGAATGAGGACATGAAAGTAGACATCCTCCAGGTCCAAGGTCGCTAGGAAGTCCCCTTCCTCCAGCTGGTCGAGCATGTGCTGCAATGTGGCCATCCTGAACTGCTGGGACATCAAGTACTTGCTGAGGCGTCTTAAGTTGAAGATCAGCTGCCACCCTCCTGACTTTTTCCGCACCAGAAAGTATCTGGAGAGCACTCTGAGGGACAAGTTCTATTGCCCCTTTCGGTAACATGGCCTAAACCTCAAGCAACACTTGAGCCATGTGCATTTCTCCACGCACCACAGGAGGAATGCGAGGCCACCTGCGGTGGAATTCCAAGGTGTGCCTTTAATGAAGAACATCCATCACCCATTTGTCCGTGGTGATGGTCTTCCACTTGTCGATAAAGATAGCTGGACTACCACTGGGGTGCGAAAGTGGGGGCCCAGGTCCACAGCCAGTTCAGTCCTGCTTGGGGGTCTGCATCCTGGCCTGCGGGTAACGACTTTGGCTACCACTACCGTAGGCCTGTGAGCAGCCCTTGTAGGCTTCCTGGGTTGTGGAGCAGGAGGGCTGATGAAAGGCGGTAGTATACCCTATGGAGGACCAGCTGGACTTCCATCTTGAGGACCGAAAGGATAATCGCCTCTGCTGCACTGTTCCCTGCAAACGTGCCATTTCTATATCCAACTTAATTGCTTGGAGAGTCTCATCACAGCCTTGCCAAACAAATTGTCTCCATCAAAGGGCATGTCCACGACCTTGGACTGGACGTCCATCCTAAAGTTCGTCGCCTTCAGCCAAACCTGGCATCAGAGAGCCACCCCATTGTCTATCCGGCAGAATCCAGAGTCTGCAATGTCCAGCGCTACCGTGGTGGTGTGGTACGAGGCCATCTCGCCCTCCTGGAACATGGCCAGGGCTTCGGCCCTCTTGTCTGGCAGGAAGTCCAAAATCGACCCAAGCTCAAACCAGAGCTCCCGGACATAGCAAGACAGGACAGCCAGGGCATTGGCAGCCTTGACGGTGGAAGTCATGGTGTTAATGATGCATTTGATCACAACATCAAGCTTCTTTCCCTCCTGGTCCGGAGTTACCATTGAGGACGAAGGATTTGATGAGAGCTTCCTGGCAGCGGCAGACAACACAGAGTCTGGAGTAGGCTGCTATCTCGAGCATCTCAGAGCCAAGTCTGGGACTCTGTACTTCTTCGCCAGTCCGCCTCTCTTGAAGGGTGCGGTACTTGGCATCTTCATAAGGGCCAAACCTTCCTACGAGGTGTCATCAAGCAGAGGGATCGACATGACGGTCTTCCTCGTGAACTCCTGTTGAAAAAGAAACCCCTTTTCCTCTTCTCCTCCAGCACCAAACTAAAGAATGTGGAAGCCCTTGAGATCATGACATGGAAAGAGCCAACCTCGTCTGGTGGTGAGGCCCTGGTGGACTCATCAGCACCAAGCGGCTCCCCATTAGCCGGGACATAGTAACATATTCGTCTGTTTGAGTAGCCGTAGTGTCTGTGTCGGTACCAATGTCGGTTCCTCCTCCACTACTGGGGTCAAAGGCCTTTGGGGCGCTGTTGGCTGCAGCAGAGTCAGCTGACGCTTTGGCCCTGAAGGGCTAGGCTGCCTCTTCGGCCTGGTAGGGCTAGTATGAAGTGTCCGCCTTGGAGGACTTGGCCTGGGAGGGCTTCTGGCCAGTGGCCTAAGGCTGTGGACTGGGCCAGGCACAGGAGCAGCAGGCAGTCTTTGCTGTATTTACGACACCAAGGTGTGAAGGGTTGTAAGAATGTGCAGTGACATGTCCCTCGGCACCGGCTGGGGTGCAAATGGGGCAGCTAGCAATGGATCTGGGCTGAAACACCTCAGAGGGGCAGATGGTTGATCCGGCTCCCCATGTGGAGATCCCACCTGGGACATCGGACCACAAAGGTGACCCCTGTCCCAGTAGTAGTCCTCGGGCAACTACTCGTGTTCAGCACCTTCAGGAACACCCTCACCGGCCTGGGAAGAACACCCATTGGAGGAAGCAGCTCCCTTAACCTACCTGAAGCCTTAGGGAGCTAAGCGACGATGGGAACGTCCACCCCGAGAGGCACATCTGCTGCAGTCTTGGGCAGAACAGCCATAGAAGCAGGAGGCCACGGAGGCAGAGCAACACTTGGCATCGCCGTCATCGTAGAAAACACAGTCGTCGGCGGATCGCTCGTTGACGAAGTAAAGATGGTGGCCGCCGACAGGTTTGTCGACAGGACGCTCAATGAGGTCGTCACAGATGACCCGTCAACGAGGTGGGCGTACTAGAAGAAGTAGTCGTCGACGAAGTCATGGTGTTGATCAACAATGGTGTTTTCAAATGAGATTTCGATGGGGCCCACGCAGGCCTCTCCTTTGTTGACTTGACCATGGAAGAGGATCTGCGCTTCGAAGGAGTCCGGGAATGGCACCCCAACCGGTAGGCTCACCATGGATGGAGAAGGAGACATTTGCAGCGTTTTGGCTGAGTGGTGAAGCAAAAATTTGACCTTTTTTGTCTATGGGAAAATGAATGGGCAGTAGGATGAAACCACAATTTTTTTGTTTGTTTTCTTAACTTTTTAATTTTTTACCGAAACTTTCCAAAAATGTGCAGTCTGGACGCGCAAGCGTACATAATTGTCTGCAAAATGTCCACCAAAATCATTGTATAAGTCAAAAGTTATTAGCATTTCAGTTTTTTTGGGGTTCCTATATTAACGAAATACCTTTTTTTTTAATAAAGTTTTTGCCATAGGGGATATATTATAATTAGGGTTCCTGTTTTCAGGGGGTTGTTTGTTTAATTCTGGGGGTGTTTTTCCAGTGTTTACAAACATTTCAGGATCTGCATTTATTGGTTGTTTCCGGTGTGCCCCCTTCAAACAACTATGGATAACTGTATTTTGCAGTGTAAACACACACATTCTTTAATTGTTTCATTGCATGCATAAGTAGGGTGATATCTCTCATGACCAGCTCCAAGGATAACATATTCCCTGGTTCAGAGGTTAACCCTGAAATCCTCCCTAATCCAACCATCGTAAAAAAGCGTTCATCAATCACAGACCGCGTATGACCTGTTTTGACACTGGTGTTGTTATGTATAAAAGATGGCAGGAGGCCACCAGGGGGTGCATGCCGGGAGCAGCTAGCGCGTCGGCTCCCGATCCTGGGACCAGAAAGGGTGAACAAGCCCCCCCTTTACCCCTCCATTGGGCTTCAGGGAGACCCCCAACAGAAGGAGGCATCTAGGGGTACCTCTGGGCCAAGCCACAGCCAGAATAGATGCTGGGCTGCCAAGATAGCCGCTATGGCAGGGATAGCGGGATACGCAGCTGAGGCAGCGAGGTGAGGAGGGCCTGCGGGCTGCTGACCACGCAGGCAAGACCGATCGGTGTACAGGAGGAAGGCCAGGGAAGAGGAGTGACGCTGGGGGACCAGCCCCCCCCTTGTGCCCCACACGGGTCGCGTGCGAGGGAAGCACCCTGCCCCTTCCATCTCCTCTCGAAGAGCGGACTGTGGGGAGAACCGGAGGCACCTGGGGCCCAGCTGCACCAACGGTGAGTGAGGGAAAGGGAGGTGGTCTCCCGGCGCCCAGAGGGTGGATTGTGTGCATGTGGCCCTTTCCCTGTGGGGAGTAGGCGAGGAAGAGGAGCAGCAGAGAACCCCCCCGGGGGCAGGAAAACCGGAAAACAAGTTGAATGAAAACAGCAGCCCACGCTGCGAATAGGGAACTGTGACTGCAACAGGGTAAGTGGGCCTGTGAAGACATTGGGGAAGATAGAGGGCATATATGCTGTGGAGACGATAGCAGACCAGGATTGTGGGTGTAGGGGGTGAGGTGTGGGCCCCTTGGGAACATACAGGGGCATGTGCCACCCCCCTGACACAAGTCACCCAAGCCATTACTGGTGCCCCAGGGGAAGTGGTAACAGGGGCACAGCCCCTGAAAATGGATGCACCAGGGACAAGTGCATTCCAGGGCTCCCGACAGGGGGGCGATTTGCCCAGACAGGAGAGGGTATACCATAATAAACAGGAGCACGGCCTGAGGAGGGCCAGGGGAGCCAACGCAGAGGAGAGCATACACTCTTGGGTATGGGGTACTGGCCCTGCGGTGGCGCAGCAGAATAGAGGTTGAAGGACTCTCCAGCCCGCCACTTAGACCTCTCCCCTCAGAGAGGCACAAAGTACTAAAGTAGGAGCTGGGACCGCCCATTCGGGCCCAGAATCCTGGCTCTCCCGCATACGGCCCCCTCTACCCTGGAGGGCACAGTAACACCTAACAGCGGAAGGTTCCCCCGTTCACCGGACAGTACAGGCAAGGAGAGAGGCTGCAGTACATGGATGCAAGGGCGAGACTGGCCCCCTTTCAATTTCAGAGGGAGGAACGCCTGATCGAGGAAATGGGCCCAAGATGGGAGAGGAAGCCGGCGCCACCAAAAAGGACGTCACTGCCCTCTTGGATGAGATTAGAAGTATGAGGGCGGACACAAGGGAAGAGTTTATAAAATAACTCACAGAATTGACAAGATGGAGGAAAGACTGGAGGAGGTGGAACATAACCAGTCCTCCCTGGACATGATGGAGACCCAAATTGAGGTGCGTTTGACGGAGGTAGAAAGGAGGGAGGAGGAAATCCACCTGAAGATGGATGATCTCAAAAATCATGTGAGGCGGAACAACCTCAGGTTATTTGGGATCCCGGAGAAAGAGGGGGGGAGACCGAGAAAGACTTACGCAGTGCCTTATTCGCCATCACCAAACTCGTCTTCGACAAGGTTTCCATTGACGAGGTCAAGATCGAAAGAATACACAGAGCTGGTGGGGCGGCGGGTGGCCCCAGATCTGTCCTTGTCTGCTTTCACAACTATGGCGATTGACTCCAAATCCCGGGAAAAGCAGGAAAAAAAGGGCACAGTGATGTACGGGCCAGCAAGAGCAACGGTTTTCCAGGATCTGTCCTCCCTCACCCTCTCTAAAAGAAGGCTCTGCTCACCCCTCACCAAGCGGCTAAATGAAAAAGGAATCCGTAATAGGTGGGGATTCCCTTTCTCCATCTCGTTCGTAGAGGAGGGCCACAAATATAGACTCACCATGGAACAGGACATTAAGAGGGCCACGCACGAACTAATTGGAGACCTCCCCCACCCCCGCACATTTCAAGCTATCGGAACCCGGAATGAGGACAGTGGCAAACAAAAGGATCAAGGAGAAGACGTATCTTGGGCTCACGGAAGTTCCGAAAGCTGGACACCCCTCCAGTGGGTGGGACCTGAGAGGTTAAGCAAGCATATGTAATCACGTGGTGGTTGAGGAGGAAGGAAGACTTGAATAAGAAACCCGGACCTATGGGCCCGGGCTGTTTTCTGTTCCCCATTGGGGGGAAGGGAGGTTTGTCCCACCCTGCAGTTTTGTTGAGGGGGTGTTTTGGTTTGAAGGGGGTGGGAGCAGAGCGCTATGAAGCAGTATAGGGGGCAATAGGTATGAAGTGGAGGGGGGCTCAAGAATAAAGGGTGTAAAAAGAAGGGGCCCAACTCAGGGGGGCAGGGGAGGGCGTAGATGGTTCGGTCCCCGCCCGGTGAGGTTAACAGGGAGGAGCTGAATGCCAGATTGGGGGGTTTGAGCGGTTGGGGGGGTTACCTGGTACAGACTCTCCCAGTACGAGGGATCTCTCTGGGCAAGGTTCATGTTGATACACCGAGGTCCCACAAGTGGAACAAAACACATCTCACGGATATAGATAACATGACATCAGGGGAAAATAGGTCCTGGGGGGAAAACCTACGAATAGGCACCCTGAACGTGAAGGGTTTGAACTGGCCCACCAAACAATTCATGGTGGCAAGGGAATTTCGAAGGGCGGAACTAGATGTCATGTTCCTTCAGGAAACCAGGTACTCCAAGGGGGATGAAAAAAAAGAGTCCCATGTGGGCAGGGAGTTCTGGGGCTTCGGCCCCCTCAGAAAGGCGGAAGTGGGTATTTTTGTAAAGAAGGGACTTCGATTTGAAAATACCAAGGTTTGGTCCGATGTGGAGAGGGGGGGCCCTGTTGGTCTCGGGAGATATTAGGAAGGGGAGGTTCACGTTTGCCACTGTATGTACCCCTAATCAGGGACAGTTATGATTTCTGAAAGCCACAATGGCAAAAGATTTGGTGGGAAGCTCAGGGCTCCTGATCAAAGGGGGTGACTTCAACACATGGGCCGACATGGACAGGCGAAGACTTGGGAACAGGGTATGCACATGAGCCCCTGGGCACCAGGCACCGTGAGTTCCAGGACTCACTAGGGGATTGCAGATTAAGGGACATATGGCACCACTTCCACCCACGAACACAGGGATACACATTCTACTCCCACACCACATGGGCCCTACACGAGGAAAGATTACCTCTATATTTCCAGGGACATATAAGAAGCAGCACGAGGCTCGGAGATAATTCCGATTTCTTGGTCTGATCCTAATATGGTAACTGTGGATGTACAGTGGCTGGGTCTCACCCCAAAAGGGACCAAATGGAGGTGTAATGAGTCCCTCTGGAAGGAATTGGTGGAAGGACAATGGGGAGGTGGATAAGAGAACCGTCTGGGAGGCAGGGAAGGCTACCTGGTAGGGGCCTAATTCGGTAAGGGGCCAGAATAAAGAGGGAAAGGGCATTAGTCAAGAGGAGGTTGAGGGAAGAGATAAGACACCCGGACTCGAAAGCAAATGACCCCATCGGGAGGGGTGCATAGAAGGAGGCAAGGGGAAAGAGGGAGGAACTGGTGCTCTTGGAGGAGGGGAAAGTTATCCATAGTCTGCAATTTTTATACAAAAGTTCTACGAGAAAGGGGACAAAGCAGACTCCCTACTGGCGGCAAGGTTGAGGGGCCAGCGTGCAGACAGCTGGGTTGCGGAAATTGAGGGGGATGACGGAGTACTGGGACCCACAGGGGAGGGGATTTCAGAGGCCTTTGCAGCCTTTTATGAGAAGTTGTATGACTCGGAAGTGAACCCTGAGGCGCACGATATAGACTCCTATTTGGAGACCAGTAATCTGCCTAAACTCTCCGAAGAAGAAACTGTCATTCTGGAGGCTCCCATAACGGAGGATGAAGTCAGAAGGGCGGTGGAAAGGTTACCTTTGGGAAAGGCCCTGGGGCAAGAAGGTTTCACTGCAGGATTCTATAAAACATTTCTCCCCACTCTGCTCCCTTTCATGACAGAGTTGTTTAATCACATCCTGAACACGGGACGGGCCCCTGAATCCTTCTCCCGGGCTCTTATTACAGTAGTATCCAAGGTGGGTAGAGACCCTCAGAGGTGTAGGGCCTATCGCCCGATCTCCCTCCTTAACACGGATGCCAAGCTCTATACAAGGGTGATTGCCACAAGACTGGAAGGGTATATGCCCAGATGGATCCACTCTGACCAAGTGGGGTTCATTAAGGTGCGGCAGGGGTCGGACACGATGAGCAAGACATTACACCTGATACACGCATCCCAGGAGAAGGGGGGACCCGTCCCTTCTTTCAATTGACGCAGAGAAGGCATTTGATCGGGTGTAGTAGGGTTTTCTCAGGGCACTCCTTATTAAATTGGGTATTGGGGAATGGCTTATCTGAGGGATTAGGGCAGTGTGCACGTCCCCAATGGCTTCCGTCATGGTAAATGGGGGGTACTCACTGTGGTTTTCACTTGGGAGGGGAACTAGACAGGGGTGTCCCCTCTCCCCGACACTGTACACCCTGTCAATGGAACCCCTTGACCAGAGGATCAGAGATGATCCGGTGGTGGTGGGTATTTCAATGGGGGGGGGGTGGGGTGGGATTCAAGGTTGCCTTATATGCAGACGACATGCTGCTACATATAAACAAACCCTGGTCTCCATACCAGCAGCACTCCGATTGAACAAACACTATGGTACCGTGGCCGGGCTTAAAATTAACAGATCCAAAATGATTGGAGGAGGGATTGGGATTTAAAAGATTTGCACCACTCGGGTTGGAGGTTAACTTAAAAATAATGAAATACTTAGGCCTTAACCTTACGAGGGATCTCGAGACATTATCCGAAGCCCAGTGATGTCAAAATTACATTTGGACCTAGCAAAATGGCAAAAACCAACAATTTCATGGTTTAGTCGCCTCAACACTATGAAAATGGTGGTCCTCCCAAGGGTTTTGTACCTATTTCAAATGCTCCCCATAGTGATTCCGGAGGCCTTTTTTCACGAGATACAGGGGGCCTCATTACAAGTAGGGCGGTAAGGGTTAACGGTCACCAGTAATGAGACCGGTGCCGTTAACCCCTTACCGCCCTACTACGAGTTCCCTTTGCGGGTCCTTCCTTAACGCCTGCTTTTAGCAGGCGTTAAGGACGGGACCCGCAAAGGGACTTTAGAGCTAATAACGGTACCATAATTTACAGTACCGTTATTAGCACCTTCCCCATTCCCATTGAGCGCTATGGGGGCTCAAATGGGAATGGGGAAGGGCCCTGGTGAATGGGGAATTACCCGTCCCGCCAACCTTGGAATGGACCGGTAATTGCTCCATTCACCAGGGCGGAATAAGAACGAGTTTGGAGGCAGCCATGCCGCAAATAGCGGCGTGGTTACCTGCAAACTCAGAATGAGGCCCAGGGAGTCCTTCATAGGTTCCTGTGGCAGGGGAAAAAGCAAGAATTTCTAGAGCAACCCTGATTTTACCAACGGAGGGGGAGGGGTCCTCTCTGATGTGAGGCTCTATTATAAGGCTTCCCAGCTTAGAATCCTAATTCCCCACCACGGGTCCCAAGCAGACCAACAATGGCTGGCCGTGGACAACTTCCACCTGAACCCTGCTACTGTTGGGGAATGGTTGTGGGTGCATAGGAATAAGTTGCCACGGAGAATCCAAGAGCACCCTATCCTGGGGACAATATGGGACATCTGGAGAAAAGGGGCGGATATGAAGGGGATTACCACATGGCCTTTGCTCCTGGGTGACCTATGGGTACCAGGAGTAAGAGATTCCACACCTAATGCAGGAAGATTTCAGAAATGGTATGAGCACGGTCTTGAGAGGATAGGATAGCTCTTCAGGGAGGACACTTTCATTAACATAACGGACCTAGAGGTGGTCTTGGGCATAGGCAGACTCTCAGTATTCTTGCTCTTACAGCTAAAAGCCCTCACTGAGAGGTTTCACTCCCTTCAAAACATTGCTGGACAGGGGTACGGAAATGAAAGGGTTGATCTCTGCCATGTATGGGGGCCCTGGTCGGGGCAGGGAGTGGAACCACGGAGAACCTGAGAGGGCGGTGGGCAAGAGATTTTGGGGTGGATATAGACAAAGTCCTCTGGAGCAGACTGTGCAGGGGGGTCTCTAAGACATCACTATCATGCCAGTATAGACAGCACTCCATCAAGCTCCTCCATTGGTGGCAATTTGACCCGGTCCGACTGTCGAAAATGTTCCCCACTGCAAGTCCCACTTGTTGGAGGGGTTGTGAAGAGAGACGATTATTGGCATATGTGGTGGGGCTGCCCTGGGATACATGTCTTCTGGGATGAGGTCCAGGGGTGGATCAGGGATCTAGATGGTATAGATGGAAATAACTCATCCTTGTTGGTCTTGTTTGGGTTACAGGAGGACGAGGCAGATTACTCTGGTCTCCCCAAGATGGCAGCGTCCTTATTGCTTGCCACTAGGGCCTGCATTGCCACCAGATGGAAAAATGAACACCCACCCAGCAGGAGAGAATGGTCCAGCGTAGCCAAAAACATTTATACCACGGCGGGGTTTCACGGAAGGGCTGGACCTATGGGAATGGACTGGCTCACCTTTATTGAACGTTATATAAAGCCGGACCCATAGGCAGGGTTGTCTGTGGTGGTGTTCCCTAGGGAGGAGGTCGAAGAAAGAGGGGGTGAAATGCGGGTGCCCTGACAGGAGGGGGGAGGAGGGAACAAGGGGACGAAGTGCAGATGTGTTCACCTGACAGGGGTTCCAGAACTTGATCAAAGAGGGAGTAAGCAGTACCAAGGGGAAGGGGTGAGAGTTCTTGAATTTTGAAAGTAGTAATGTTGGAATGTCATACTCTTCTGCAAAATAAAATATAAAACCAAATGTGAAAAATAAAGATGGCTGGCTACGAGAACTCACATTTTTTTTAGGCAATGCTCAATGAGAGCAATTATTTGTCACTGATTACATACTTTGATTAAGCAGCCTGCCATGGCCGTTCTCTTGGTGACTGTTTTGATACATTGCACGACCCAACTAACCGCATTTAAGCAGCAGGGAAAAGGGAAAGAAATGTCAGGCTGGAAGAATAACATATACCCAGGTACTTTTGCCCCATAGTGAAACTCAAAAGCTGGCACCCATGAATACACACACGTAAGTGAACATATATCTTAAAGGGAAATATACAAATGTAGTTGAATTGACCTTCCCCTTAGAAGAAAGTACGCAAGACAAAATAGCATTGGACTTAAAGTAATGAATACCAGAAAAATGAGAGGGGAAGTGTTTCAATAAATATTTTGGCAAAGGAGAAATTACTCACTGTAATGATCTTTCTATGGATTCTTCTCCCGCAGATTCCTCATCATGATAGATATCCATCATCCAGCTCTGCTGTTCAGAAACCTTTCGACAGGGGGCGTGGTGGACCTCGACTTGGCCGTCGATCCGTCTTGTCCGACTCTCAATCGTCGGCTCCTCAAGGGACGGTAGGCGTCGTATATATAGCACGTCACTACGTTTCATGCTTCAGTTCCTACACCCCCCCCCCCACACCGCCCAGGGCCCTGAATGCTGCAGAAGGAATAACCACAGGAGGCTAAACAGCTGTTAAAACATGAATTAGGATACAGCCCAACAGGGTGATCCACCACAACAAAGATTGAAAACTATTTCTTTTTTCTTTTTTTAAACAATGAGACAGAAGCGGTCAACCCAGACTCATCACCAGATGCCTTTTCGTTTAGACAGAAGTGACAACCACAGCACTTTCTGAGTGGGGATGGATGGGAGGGTCGATGAGGAATCTGCGGGAGAAGAATCCATAGAAAGATAATATCGTTGAGTAATTTCTCCTTCAATGGATTGGTTTTCTCCCGCAGGTTCCTCATCATTATAGACTCCCAAAGCAGTTAGGATAATGGAGGAGGGCAGAAAGATTTAAACCAGTAGATTCTGTAGAACCGCCCTAACAAACCTTGCATCAGCTCCCTGTGCAACATTTAAGGCATAGTGCTTAGTTAAAGTGTAGAGGCTGAAAGCCCTCTGGTTGAGTGGGCCCTGATAGCCGCTGGAAGCTCCTTGCCTGCCGATTGGTAACACTCAGATATGCACAAAATAATCCAATGTGACAGGGTTTGTTAAGTGATGGCAAGACCTTTTCTAGACAAGGAATGGGCCACAGACAACTGGTCTGATTTCCTAAACCCAGATGTGTAAGCAACATAGAAGCTTAACACTCTCTTGGGGTCAAGGCAGTGGAACCGCTCTTCCTCTTTTGAGGAAGTGGAGAACAGAAAAAGACCGGTAAATCAGTAGAATGGGACAGATGAAACTCTGAAACCACCTTAGGAAGGAATCCGGGTCAGACTTTAAGAGACACTTTCTCACAAAAGGGAGGTTTACAGCACAAGGCTTGCAGTTCGCTAACCCTCCTGGTAGATGTGATCATGACAAAAAAGGCCGTCTTAAGTGATAACAGCCGCAAAGAACAAGAGTGCAAAGGCTCAAACAGAGCCGCCATCAAGTATGTCAAAACTAGATTAGGATCCCAATCTGGGACAACAAACAAGGTTGGTGGAAACTTGTTGAGAAGGCCCTTCAGGAACTGGGCCATGACCGGAATAGTAAAAAAGGAACATTGGTCTGGGACCTCTTGAACAGGGACAGAGCCACCAAATGCCCTTTGACTGTGGCAACTTGAAGGCCTTAAGAGGCCAGTAACAGAGGAAACTCCATCACAGTGGTGGTGTGGCAACAGATGGGGTCAATATCGCGTTCCCAGCACCAAGCCTCAAATCTTCTCCACCTGCACGCGTACAGAGATCTAGAAGGCCTGCGCGCAGCCTGCAATACCTCAAGTACCTCCTTAGAGAGGTCCCAGTCATCATACCTCATCCTCTCAAGAGCCAAGATTGTAGTTTGAGGGAATCCGGGGTCGGGTGGAGCACTCGACCCTCCGACTTAGGAGATCCAGACGCCGGGGCAACCGGTGAGGTGGAC
The DNA here is from genome assembly GCF_040938575.1 of Ambystoma mexicanum. Lineage (NCBI taxonomy): Eukaryota > Metazoa > Chordata > Amphibia > Caudata > Ambystomatidae > Ambystoma > Ambystoma mexicanum. The sequence goes on along the minus strand of NC_090941.1, from coordinate 170,927,365 downwards.
AGATGGTCAGATGCAGGAGATCGGAGTACCAAGTTCTCCTCGGTCAATCCGGGGCGATCAAGATCATGGTCGCTCAAAATCTCTTCAACCTCCTGAGAACCCAAGGGATGACGGGACTGGAGGGGGGGTGTTAGGCAGAATTATATGCAGTACCTTTTGTGAACACCACACACAATTAAGACAAGTGACAGTATAATTTCACCTTTGGTACAAGTCTGTACTACAAAGTTATAGTGGTAGCAGCAGCGGAGCAGCCAGACCTATCTCAAGAGTAAGTGAGCAGTATCAAATAGTTACACAAAAGACAGCAATTACTATGATTCAGGCAAACACTGACTCAGGTTTTCAAGTAAAAGAATATACATTTATTTCGCTTTTCAGTTGTATAACAGTACACTATTATAAGCAGTCTAAAAATCACACTCTTAATACACCCCACCACTTCCCTTAAATTCCAGGCAAGTTAAGCTCACAAAATGAAGTGGGAGCAAAATGTCACTCCAGCAATTTAAAAGGGAGGGAAAGAAAGTTATTTGAAATTAGGTCAAATCAACAGGTAAGTACTCAGGGCAATTGAACAAGAGGAACTACAGAGATAGAATCAGGTAGAAAAGGCTTAGGGCCAAAATCAATGGGTCAAAAGTCTTTCGCTCAAGATCACACAGTTCAGGGTAGTTCGCTGTAAAGTTTGTGGCACGATTTCTGGACGAGGTTTGTTGGTACAAAAGTTAGTTCAAAGAGAAGAACAAGTTACTTTCTTACCTGGTAACGTTCTTTCGATGGGATGATCCGACGACGTATTCCATATCTATGACAGTAATCACCACAGCTGTGCTGCTTCGGAAACTTTTTCGGCGTCTGCGTCCTGCGTCGATGACGTCGATGCGCCGCCGTCGAGGACCTCCTCCGACGTCCGACGTCATCCGATGTGATAAGTAGGACGCACGACGCCAGTAGCCTCAGTTGTAGTTTTTTCCCCCAGAACGTGTGACAATAGTCAACTGCCAGTCCGACACAAAGCCTTGCGGAACGTAAGCTGCAAACGCAACAGAAATTCTGCAGCGGGGAAGGCAGGGCGGGAGCGATATGGAATACGTCGTCGGACCATCCCATCGAAAGAACGTTACCAGGTAAGAAAGTAACTTGTTCTTCGAGGGGATTGGGTCCTCCGACGTATTCCATATCTATGACAGACTCCCAAAGCAGTACCAAATCAAGGAGGAGGGAAAGAATTTAGAAACAAATATTAGAATAGCCAATCAAATAGCAGAGCAAAGGACCGCCTTGCCAAAGGCCAGATCCTGCCCTCTGATGGAATCGAGGGAATAATGCCGCACAAATGTATGCACTGAAGCCCAGGTGGCAGCATCACAGATGTTGCGAATAGGAACACCCCTCTGCAGGGCAGTAGATGCAGCCAAGCCCCTGGTAGAATGGGCCCGCAAGCCAGCCGGAGGGTCCTTGCCCGCCAAGCGGTAACACTCCGAGATGGCCAAAATAATCCAGCGGGACAAAGTCTGTTTCGTCACAGCTTGCCCCAAGCGCTTACCAGCGTAACCAATAAAGAGTTGATCGTCCACTCTGACCCGGGACATGCGAGAAACATAAAAGCTCAAAGCTCTCCTAGGATCAAGCCTATGGAGCCTCTCCTCTTCCTTACCAGGATGCGGAGGAGGATAGAATGCCGGAAGAACAATCTTCTGGGCCAAATGAAATTCCGTCACTACCTTCGGAAGAAAAGAAGGACGAACTCGAAGGACAACCCTGTCCTTGTGAAATACAGTGAAGGGTGGCTTAACAGAAAGTGCCTGTAACTCACTCACTCTGCGAGCGGAAGTAACCGCAACTAAAAACACAGTTTTCAAAGTCAACAGCCTCAAAGGGCAAGAATGTAACGGCTCAAACGGAGCACCCATAAGAAACCTAAGAACAAGGTTCAAATCCCAACCGGGCACCAGGAAAGGCGACGGAGGGAACACATTAGTGAGCCCTTTCAGAAACTGTGAAATTAAAGGGATTTTAAAGTAAGAACATTCTTCAGATGAGCGCTTAAAGATGGACAGCGCCGCCAGGTAACCCTTAACGGTACCCACTTGCAAGCCCCTGTGGGCCAAAGAAAGCAAAAAGGACAGAACCATGGGGATGTCACATGCAAAAGGATCCACATTCCGAACTCTGCACCAGTCGCAGAACTTACGCCAACGGCAACGGTACAGAGACTTAGTTGCGGGCCTTCGGGCCGAAAGCAACACCTCCATCACGTCTTCAGGGAGGTCCCAATCCTTAAACCTCAACCTTTCAGAAGCCAAGCGTGAAGGTTGAGGGATCCGACCTCTGGATGGAGAACCTGACCCCCCTCCCGTGAGAGCAGATCGTCTCGGTAGGGAAGACGACGTGGAGGGCAGATGGACAAGTCGAGAAGGTCCGGGTACCACGTCCTCCGAGCCCACGCCGGAGCAATGAGGATCATCCGGGAACCGAACTTCCGTAACCTCCGCAGCACTTGCGGGATGACGGGGACCGGAGGAAACGCGTACAGCAGCGGGAACGACCACTCCACCACGAACGCGTCTCCTAAGGCTCCTTTTGGAGGAAATTCCCGCGAGCAAAACCTTTCGCACTTCCGGTTGACACTGGAGGCAAAGAGATCCACTTGAGGGGTCCCCCAAAGGGCGAAGATCTCCAGGAGAATCTCCTGAGCCAACTCCCACTCGTGAGAGATCGTGCTCTGCCTGCTCAGAGCGTCCGCCGTCACGTTCTCGACTCCGGCCAGATGAACTGCCGAGATCGAAACTTCCTGCTGGATGGCCCAGAACTCGAGCTGCATCGCCTCCCTGCACAGAGGAAGTGACCCTGCCCCCCCCTTTTTGTTGAGGTAGTGCATGGCCACCGTGTTGTCCGTCAGGATCAGGACACTCTTCCCTCGCACAGTCGGCAGAAAAGCCTTCAGGGCTAGCCTGACGGCCCTCAGCTCCAACAGATTGATATGGAGTCTGGACTCCGACGGAGACCAACGACCGCTGACTGTCAGCCCGTTGGCATGAGCTCCCCATCCCGTGAGGGATGCATCCGACACGATCGTCACCTCCGGCCAGGGAAGCCAAAACGGAGCCCCCTTCATCAAGTTGCCTTCGACGGCCCACCACAGAAGGTCCCGGGCGACCGAGGGCGGCACCTGAATCGGGTCCGACATCCTGCCGGAGGACTGCGACCATTGCATCTTGAGTGCCCACTGCAAAGATCTCATTCGCAGGCGAGCCTCTGGCACCAGAAGAATGCAGGATGCCATGAGGCCGAGCAACCTCAAGAACTCGAACGCTGGGAGCGTCTGGGCATGCTGAAACTTGCGCACCATCTGCTGAATGTGAAGAGCCCTCACCTGGGGAGGAAAACACAGCCCCAGGGAAGTGTCGAGCACTGCTCCGATGTACTGGAGCCTCTGCGTTGGCGTCAAATGGGACTTCTTTAAATTGAGGGAGAAGCCCAGCCTGTGAAGGGAGTGGCAGGCGACGGACAGATGATCCAGGACCTGCTCGGGAGAGCTCCCCCTGATCAACCAATCGTCCAGGTAGGGGTAGACGTGAATCCCCCCTTGCCTGAGATGCGCTGCCACCACCACCATGAGCTTGGTGAAAACCCTCGGGGCGGAGGTCAAACCGAACGGCAGGACCCGAAACTGAAAGTGCGAGTCGCCAACCGCGAACCTCAGGTACTTCTTGTGCTTGGGATGGATCGGCACATGGAAGTAAGCATCCTTGAGGTCGAGTGACACCAACCAGTCCTGAAGCTGAAGGGCCTGGAGGACTTGAGAGAGAGTAACCATCTTGAACTTGTCCTTCCTGAGGAGTTTGTTCAAACCGCGCAAGTCCATGATGGGTCTCAATCCCCCGTCTTTCTTGGAAATCAAAAAATAAGGGGAATACCATCCCTTGTTCCTCTCCGCTACAGGCACCAGTTCTATGGCGCCTTTCTCCAGCAGGGCTTGAATTTCCTGCGCAAGGAGCGGATCCGGACACTTCAAAGAGAGGTTCCCCGGTGGATTGTCGCGAGGCCTGTGCCGAAAGGGAAGACAGTAGCCGTGGGTTATGATCTCCAGAACCCACACATCCGAAGTAATGGCACGCCACTCTACAAGATGCTGCGCCAGCCTTCCCCCAACCGGCGAACCATGGGACAAGGCCTCATGACTGAGTAGGAGCGGCTGCGGCGTTACCTGAGGGCAAAGAGGCAACTGCCCGAGCGGCCTTGGCACCACGGGTACCCTGTCGTCCACCTCTGGTACCCCTGCGTTGGCCCCTTTGACTGCCAGCTCCTCTCGCTCTACCAAAGGACGAGTAATAGCGAAAGGAGCCACCCCTCCACTGCTGTCCCCTAGGACGAAAAGGCGGAGGTTGGCGAACTGCAGCGCCCAACGACTTCGCTGCAGCTTTTGAGGTCTGCAACCTCTCAAGGCTCTCGTCAGCCTTGCTGCCAAAAAGATGTTCACCATCAAAGGGCATGTTGAGGAGCCGGGACTGCACATCAGGAGCAAACCCCGACTTCCGCAACCACGCAAACCTGCGTATCACGGTGCTCGCCGCCATGGACCTACTGACGCATTCAGCTAAGTCCAAACCCGACTGAACGGACTCACACATGGCATCCTTACCATCCTGGACCAAAGCAAGGAAACCAACCCGTTCGTCCCCTTCGGGAATATGTTCAGCCGCTAACGCAACACAGTTCCACAGAGTGTGCGTGAAACGTGACAAGGCACAAATGGAGTTGGCCGCCTGAAGCGCCATACCACCAGAAGAAAACACCTTCTTCGCCCAGCCATCAAAACGTTTGTCGTCCCTATCAGGAGGGATGGTAGGGTACGACGCCTGCTTTGCCGGGGCCGTGGCCGCCTGCACCACCAAACTCTCCGGAGTGGGGTGCCTGGTCAAGTAGCAGGGGTCGCCACTGGCTGGACGGTATTTCCGCGACAAGGATCTGCCCACTGCCGGGAGACTCTCCGGAGCAGTCCAAGCCGCCGCCACCCTACGCTGTAAAGCCATATGGAATGGCAGAACCGGGTCAGATGGGGAACCAACATCAAGGATGTCCGTCAGATCATCCTGCACAAACTCCCCTGGGGGAGCAGACCATCCCAGATACTCAGACACCCTAGCCATAAGGCGCCGGTATGAGGAATCGGCATGGGAGCCAGGCTCAGGCCGACCAAATTCCACCTCCGGAGAGGTGTCCAGACCACTAGCATCATGCAGCGACTGCCTCAAATCGTCAAATTGACTATGGCCCGAGACAACGTCATCCGGCACCTGATCAGGAACCAGGCCAACCGAATCCTCATCCGCCTCCGAAATATAATCCAAGAGGTGGAAAGGCACCTGAGAGTGCCTGCTCTTAGCCAGAGCCTTCCTAGGGGGTACACCCGAGACACGGGGCACCTCCGACACGAAAGGCGTCGATGGCGTCGAGCGAATCGGCGCCGCCGTCGAGAAAACCGGCAACGGCGCCGAGAGGATCGGCGTCGACGTCGAGGAAATCGGCGTCGACGTCAGATGCAGCGCCTCCAATATCGGCGGCGTCGACACAGCCCTCGAAGCCGGAGCCCCGAGCGTGTCCCTCGACGACCTGAACGTCGACGGCTTCGACGACCTTCTCGGAGCCGGAGCCTCGAGAAAGCCTGTCGACGCCCCCGACGCCTCAGACGTCGATGTCTTCCTCGAAGACATCACAGGTGCACACGGTCTCGATCGCGTCGAGGACCGGGACCTGGAACGGGTACGGCGAGAACGAGCCTCCTTGTCCGAACGGGACCTCTCCCGTGACTCGTGCCGACCACTCTTGCGAGCGGCGTCTCTCGACCTCACACGGCCGACCCCACTCGGGGGCGCGGACGGTTGAGTACCCTGCGACTCAAGAATCGCCAACATTTTCTTCCCGAAGGAAGCCCATTCCTCCGGCGTCGCACGGCTGGTGGGATAACCGACGTGCCGGGCAGAGTCCTCGGAAGAGGACCGGGAAGGCGACCGGTGACGGCGCTTCCGAGAACGCCTCGAAGAGGCAGAGGAGTGGCGAGACCGACTCCTAGAAGAAGACCGACGAGACCTCCGACGATGACGCGGAGAGTCACCCCTCGAATCATCCGTCGAAAGCCCCGCCGACTTCGACTTCCGGGGCTTGGACACCCGACCTACCGACAATTTCTTCTTACGTTCGCGTAAGGCCTTGGAAGTGAGCGACAGGCAGTCGACACAGTCATCCGTGTCGTGGGCCTCCCCGAGGCACCAGAGGCAGGCGTCGTGCGAGTCAGTCACCGACATCTTGGACCCACACACCCCGCACTTCTTGAAGCCCGGACGCGGGGTTGAAGACGAAGTGGAAGACATCGCTGCGAAGGAATATTCACAAACGAACAGGCTCGAAGAACCAGACAGAACTCCAAAGAGTCGAGGCTAGAACCGAGAAACACGAAGCAACACGTTCGCGGAAAAAACGGAACTGAGGCTACTGGCGTCGTGCGTCCTACTTATCACATCGGATGACGTCGGACGTCGGAGGAGGTCCTCGACGGCGGCGCATCGACGTCATCGACGCAGGACGCAGACGCCGAAAAAGTTTCCGAAGCAGCACAGCTGTGGTGATTACTGTCATAGATATGGAATACGTCGGAGGACCCAATCCCCTCGAAGAGAAGGACAAGCCCTCGGATTGGAGAAAGATTTCAGACACTTTCACTGCAGTTGAACAAAACAGACAACCAGATTTGCACAGTACCTTAAAACGGAGAGGGAGCTGTAGCTGAGGCGGCCGTTCCTGGTAGTTCCTGCAGGCTCACGGTTCCTGAAGAGACTGTCGGACTGACAAGAAGTAGGAAGATTGGAGGGTCCTGCACTACCCAGGGAAGAAACCAGCAGCAGAGCAAAGCAACAAATAAAAGGAGCGCACCTTAAAACCCAAGCAGGGTCCGACCTTCCTGGCTATCCGGCCCACTGTAGCTCTGTACAGCGAATTCGACCAGAGGAGGGGTCCTGGCTTGTAGTTTGGGCGAACTGGTTGGTCCCACCAGCTCAAGGGAAGAAGTTTCCTGGAGGATCTTCTCTGTCGTCGGATTTGGAGATTCGGACCTGCAGCAGGGCTTCACCAGGCAGTTCAGTTATTGTAGGGGTCCTCTTCTGCCAGTTCCTCGTTGGTTCTTTCGTTCCAGTGGGGACTCTGCCTTTCCAGTCCCAGAGACCTGCTTTTTATGCATTTTTCCACCATTCATACAGCCTGGCTGTCAATCACACAGCAGGGTGGCTGTCCTGGCAAGGACAGTCCCCTCAGCCAATCAAACAGGAGTGCGACTTGGGTTACCAAGGGAACCCATGGCAGGGGTCCGAAGATCCCTCCCTCACATCCTGCCTACCTAGACTTTCAGGCGCCTTAAGGAGGGCTTCTGGGCAGAAGCCCGCGAAAAGACAACAAACAAAGGAGTCATCCCCGCACAGAGAAAAACACGACAAAGACTAACAAAAAGAAATGGCGAATAAACCCAGCAGGAGCCCAAATAAAATGTATTTGGTCAAGCAGGTTTATGTTCGAGGCTAATATAATAGCCTAAAACAATACCACGTTTATATAAGATAATCGCGGTAGAAAAGTTAGGGTAGATACCACTGCCACCAGCCAAGTCTTAATGTAAAGGGAGCGAAACAATGCTCCAAGAGGCACAGACAAAAAGGGATAAGAGTTATCCCTTTCCAATAATCATGTAAGACGGGGTGTACTGGGTCTGTGGTCTAAAGTGACTAAGGTAAGGTTAATGGCAACGTTACCCTTTTCTGGGGGACAGTAGTCAGCCCCAGAAAATTGAGTCGGTGGGAAGTCTCAAAGACAACCCTGTGTCACTGCACTGAAGGTGCTGTGTAACACACAAAGAAATATGAGGCCATGAGTAGGTAGGCTCCAGTGCTCAAGATCACACAAAAAGTGAAAACACACACAGCAAAACATATGTAAGAGTGGGAAAAAAGGCTCGCACTCTTACCAGGTGAAAAAATAAATCCTAGAAATCCAGCAAAGCTGCTGAGGGACTCATTAGGTAAGGGAAATCAGCCATTTATGAGAATTCTCCCTCACCCTCGCCCCCTTACCCCCAGACTAAGGTACAGGAGGATTTAATCCACTCCAGGATGAATCTCTACCTCTAGTCGGTTAAAAACATCCTAGAGAGACCATCAGCATTTTGGTGGTGACATCCTGCTCTGTGCTCAATGGTAAAATCAAACCCTTGCAGGCCGATTGACCATCTTAGAAGTGTTGGGTTCTTCCCTTTCATTTGCATTAACCATCTCAAGGGTTGGTGGTCTGTCTGAATCACAAAGGTAGATACATACAATAATGGTCTAATTCTCTTCAGAGACCACACAATGACAAAACATTCACGCTCTATGGTTGCCCAACTTGTTTCTGGTTCCTTCAGTTTCCTAGAGTGCCCCCTACCTTTCTCATCCAGTTGACTAAGGACTCTACCTATACCTATATTAGAGGCATCTGTCTGCACAATGAAGGGTTGGTGATAATCAGGAGCTCTTAGGACTGGAGCTTGACAAAGGGCTTTCTTCAGGTTTTCAAAGGCTTGATTGCACTCCTCATTCCATCTAACCTTTTTTTGGGAATTTTGGAGAGGAGATCACATTCAAGGGAGAAGCTATGGACCCATAGTTCTCTATGAAATTCCTGTAGTACCCAGTGAGACCTAGGAAAGCTCTCACATGGGTTTGAGTAGTAGGGAGGCCCAGTTTTGCACAGCTTGTACTTTGCTGGGCAATGTCCTTATCTCACCTCCTCCTACCTCATGACCAAGCTAGACCTCTTTACTCTGACCAATCTGACATTTGCTTGCCTTTATGGTCAAATGGGCCTGCTCAAGAACCTGCAAAACATATCCCAGGTGATCAATATGTTCTTTCCATGTGGAGCTGAACACTGCAATGTCATCCAAGTATGCCATGCAAAAGTCCTCCATCCCATTCAGAACTTGATTAACCATCCTTTGAAATGCAGCAGGTGCATTCTTTAGTCCAAAAGGCACAACCTTAAACTGGTAGAGGCCTGCTGGGATAGAAAATGCAGTTTTCTCCTTGGCATGGTCTGTCAGTGCTATTTGTCAAAAGCCTGAGGTTAGATCAAATGTACTGAGGACTTCGCTGAACCAAATCTATCCACCAGTTCATCTGTCCTTGGCAAAGGATGGGCATCAGTCTTAGTGACTGCATTTAGAGCTCTATAGTCCACACAGAATCTCAACTCCTTGGATCCTGCCTTTGGTACTAGAACAACTGGACTAGACCATGGACTTGTAGATGGCTGTATAACCCAGAGAAACTGACAAGGTGGGTCTGAATGAAAGTATACCTTGGCACTCATTGGCTATGATCACCTAAGCCACTCATAATGCCATCAGTACTATTTGCCCTGATCAATACATGGCCAGAGACATTCTGCTTGGATACCCTATATTCCTGTATCCCTACTGATCCTATACAAGTTAAGATCATATGGAAACACACTTGCACACAGGATCAGGATGCATCGTGTCATCCTTGAACTGTGATATGCCCGAATGAATGAGCATTTATGAGTCTTTAATACAATATAGCTGCTCATTAGCCAGTAATGTCTATTGGCTGGTCATTTGATGGACCTCATCCGCTATTTTCCTTCAACTTAAAAGCCAGTTTACCTTTCTTTAATAATTGCACCCTGATGCAATCATAGCATCTAGATCCATCTGTACACGACGGGTGACACTGTCGGTACTTTAGACAACGTAGATTGTCTGACGAAGTTCGGGCTTCTGCGCCTGACCTTTGCGCACATGTGGGTGTGCACGCAGTATGTCACGTGACAGGGGAGTGAGCCGGCGTTGGCCGGCACAGAATCTCAGAGTCTGTCCTGCACGTAGGATTATACGTGCTCACGTGACATGCCTAGGCATGTCACGTGATGCGGAAGAACAGACAACCCCTTCCCTCCTTCCCTGCTTTCCTTCATAACACGGAGAGCTTAACACAGCCGCGTACGCGCTCGTGTCGGGCGTTTTTTCTTGTCTAATTCTTGAGATGCCCGTGGAAGGTGCAGGGGAATTATGGCGATACTTTATATTTAACATTCCCTCACCTGTGTTCACACGGGTTAGCGTCCCCTTTCAAAAACGAGCAACTGCCTCTCATAGGACCATGCCACACTATGTCTTCCAATCTACCAACCTGCCCAATTTAAATAGAATTACTTACTTGGCGGCTGGCACTAAGATCAGTGGATTTCACAAACTGACCCTTTTGAGAGTTCAGTGTCTTGAATTTGATTACATCTCTGTATTTATTCACAGATGTACAGCACCTGAAATGGTCAGCTAAACTGTGCCGTAATTTGAGGCAAACTCTGCTTTAAATCTGAAGGGAAGGAAAATTAAGGGCGAGTGCTCCCCTTAATAACCATTAATGTATTGATGTAATAACATTCTTAACTAACATCTGATTTCTAACATATAGTATTGTAGCTATTGGATGCAGTTGTTATGCTATTTAGCAAGGAGATGAGAATTATATACTAAGACTGAAAGAGGAAGTGGTGTTTTGGGACAGCCTCTGACCGTTTTTGCATGGATGGCACGTTACTATAGTGTGAAGCCATAATCCAATACATGGAATTTAACAGCCGCCTAGTGACCGTGGTTTACTTTGTCTGATCCCACAGGTTCCTTCCCAGACTGTTCCAGTTCTATGACAAGGTGGTAACGTACTACTCCATCTACCGTTTTTTAACTTTTTCCTTCTCTCACAAACTGATTTTCGAGTCACGAACTATACCAGCTTTTGAGGAAGCTTAGACTGTCCCGATGAATGTGGCTTTATCAAAGTTAGGCTACTGAAACTGGTCGACGGTGTTTGTTACATCTAAAAAGGCACCATTTTGCCTATTTTTTAGCTTGAGCAAACGGTTTTATATCGTCCCACTTCCTGTTAGTAAAAATAAGCTCTGTATGGAAAGTGGTGAATGTATTGTCTTTGTTGTTGTCGGAATAGGAATCTATCCTCTTCCTTTGTTTGTGTCATTTTTACCCTAGCAACCCAGGGTTAGTGTGGCAATCAATGGGATATTAAAGAATTGTCTATCTCATTAGATGCCAAACGAATTCTAAAAGAGGAAGAATTTATCCTCTTTACCCTCCGTGGTGTGCTTCTTTTACTTGTAGTCTCTTCCGAATTAACTGGAGGAGAGTGGCATTGGACTCACAAGGCTGAATGCATTACACATCATAGAAGTTGGTAATTTCATTCTTATTCTGGCACTATTAGACAGGCGTTGTAACACCACAACCTAGTAGAGAGTGCACAGTAGGCAGGGATAGTACCTCTGTTTCGCTCCATCCTTCTGTCTTCTGTCACAGCCTTGTTCTCTAGTCTATTAATACACTAGAGTCCATACCACAGTAACTCTTGGGTTTGGTTTTATCAACTGGACCTTCCTTGGGTCCCTTGTGGCTGCTAATAGCCTAGAACACAGACGTGTGTTGCCTACTCCTTTTGTGTGAACATAATCTACTAAGGGCAATACCCTGTTAACTCTGTAGAACTTGCCCTATTGTTTGGTTATAATCACTGTAGAAGAGGCCAACTTCTTGCCCATCAAGTTGGTTAGCAGCAGTGGTCGAAGTGAGCGGGAGCGGTGCTCCTCTACTTTTTTTAATTACCTTTTACAGGTCATATACTTTTATTTTAAAAAGAAACTGTTCCGGAATGGTTTCGTTTTAAAATAAAAGTGTAGGAAGAAGTTGAAACTTGCCCTTTCAGTGCACTGCACTGAACGTTCTCTTAAACAGCAGGTGCAAGTGTTTGGTGGTGTGTATTGTGTGTGGGAGGGGACTTGATGATGGGGTTTGTGGGGAGTGGGTGCTGGCCAGCAGGGAACATAGTTCCACTACTTCTTTTCGTACACTTCAATCACTGGTTAGCAGCCTGTTGTCAAAGACCTTCAAAAGTAGGACACTCTCCGTCCTTTGCTAAAGTCTGCCCTGTTGGGTCCACCTTCTGCCAGTAAAGGCTGCAGCTCAGGATGGTCAACAGGGTCAAGATCTCCAACTAAGACAGTGTCGTCTTCCAGATCTGACTCCTCAGATGCTGGCTCAACCACACAAGGTTGCACCTCACACTCTGCCTCATCAGGTGGAGAAGTCACAGGTGTGACTTTGGACAATCTTGGGGATGTCCTTGTTGGTAGCACAGGGGTGCTGTCTGCCTTTTTCCTGGAGGTCTTGGGTTTCCCCTTTGCCTCCTTCTTCCTAGAAATAGCAGTGAGCAACTCCTGTGGAGTGGGAGTGATAGTCTCCTCTATCAACTCCTCTGGAGAGCCTCTCATAGTTCTCTCCCTTGCAGACCTAGTGAGCTCCTGTTTCCTTTTACTGGGAGTGCTTGACAACTCCAAGGGTTTTGAGGTCATTACCCAACAGGACTCTCCCAGGCACTTCACTCTGCACACTAACAGGTATTTTGACAGTCATATCATTACACTGGATGAGAGCTGGTAACTGGGGAAACATTTGCACAGGGCCTCCAGCTAACTTGGTGAGGCGTTTGGGTGCCTTAGCAACATCCTCCACCTTGAAAAATGATTCATCCACCACAGTTATGCTGGCTCCAGTGTCTCTGATGGCCGGGGTTTCCTGACCATTCACAAGAACACTATCTTTATAATACTCTTTAATATTATCTGGGATGGAATCATAGACATCTAAATTATGTTGTTCCCACAAGCCCAGGGACACTAAAGAAACACTAGCTGAGACTCTCATGGGTTCATCAGCCAGTAGGTTAAAGTTTCCACTTGCCATATGTACTTCTTCCTCTGGAGAGAAGGCTAAGGAGACAGTGTGGACCCCTGAAGGTTTACCCTTACATCTGGGATCCCCTTTCACATGGTCAGTTGACCCACAAACATAACATTTCCCAAATGTCTTTATGAATGGGGGTTTGTTCTGATCTCCATCTGGTTTGGGTCCAGACGAAGTACTAGCCTGATTTGGTTTCCCTTGTGGTTTACCCTTATGTTGCCGTTTGTGGCCCTCTTTTGGATTGGAGGTATTCAAATTCTCTTTGTTATCTTTCTTTGGCTGTTTCCCCTCATCCTTTTTCTGAGTAGCCCCAGAATCCTTGTGAGTAGCCCTGTTGGCAACCCACAAGTCAACAGCCTTAGCTAGCTTCTTTGGAATTTAAGGGAAGTGGTGTGGTGTATTAAGAATGTGATTTTTAGACTGCTTATAATAGTGTTCTGTTATACAACTGAAGAGTGAAATAAATGTATATTCTTTTACTTGAAAACCTTGAGTCAGTGTTTGCCTGAATCATAGTAATTGCTGTCCTTTGTGTAACTATCTGATACTGCTCACTTACTCTTGAGATAAGTCTGGCTGCTCCACTACTGCTACCACTACCACTATAACTGTGTAGTACAGGCTTGTACCAAATGTGAAATTGTACTGTCACTTGTAGTCTTAATTATGTGTGGTGTTCCCAAAGGGTACTGCATATAATTCTGCCTAACGGGGCATTTTAGGGGAGGGAAGATTCAATCCACTAGAAATGCATCCCCCATTGCGACGTTCGCTGGGAATTCCCTTGAGCAAAACTGTTCGCACTTCATGTTGGACTCAGTGGCGAACAGATCCACTTGCTGGGGTATCCCAGAGAGAGAAGGCCTAACTAGAGGACTTCCCGACACACTTCCCAATCGTGTGAGGCCAAGCTCTGCCTACTCAGAGCATCAGCCAAAGTGTTCTCTGCCCCCGCCAGATGAACTGCTAAGACCGTGATTTGGTTCTCTTGCAACCAGAACCACAGCTGAACTGCCTCTGTGCAGAGTAGGTGGGAGTGCACACTACCCTGCTTGTTGAGGTAGTGCATGGCCACTGTGTTGTCCGTCAGCACGAGGACATGCTTGCCTCTGAGAGACTGGGACAAGGCCCCCAGGGTGAGCCTAATGGCCTGCAACTCCAGTCTGTTGATATGCCACATAGCTTCTGATGGAGACCAGAGGCCGCTAACCTGCAAATCCTCGCAGTGGGTGCCCCAACCCTTGAAGGACGCATCCGTGACCACTCAGGCCCTGGGCCAAGGAGGCCAGAAGGTTTGCCCCACCAATAGATTGCTGCGTGTGTTTCACCAGCCGAGTTCGCGGACTACCTGGCTGGACACTGAAAGGCGATCCGTGAGCACTCACATATACTGAGACCACTGGTTAATCAGGAGCCATTGGAGGGATCGCATGTGCATCCTGGACTCTGGCACTAGAAAAATATAGGAGGCCATGAGACCCAAGAGGCAGAGGAAGGAAGCACCATCTGGGCTAAGTTGCTGATTCTCTTCGGGAGGAAACGCCTTCCCTACCTGGGTATCTAGGACTGTTCTGATGAACTGGAGCCGCTGAACTGGTGTCAAATGGGATTGCTTCAAGTTGAGGGAGAAGCCCAGCCTGTGCAGTAGTAGGCAGGTTTCTTCCAGATGAGACCAGACCTTCCCCGCTGACTTCCCACGGATCAGCCAGTTGTCCAGATATGGAAATACATGGACTCCGGATCTCCTGAAGTGAGCCACAACTACCGCCATTAGCTTGGTGAAGACCCTTGGCACGGAAGTCAACCCCAAACTTTGAACTGATAGTGCTTGTAGCCTATGAGGAACCTTAAGAACTTCCTGTGCTTTTGTGTATGGCACATAAGCGTCCTGTAGGTCTATTGACACTAGCCAGTCCTGGAGTTCAAGAGCTTGGAGAATCTCTCTCAACGTCACCATCCTGAATGTGTCCATCCTCCCGAACTTGTTCAAGGCCCTGAGGTCCAGGATGGGACAGAGACCTCCTCTCTTCTTGGGCACCAGAAAATACTGGGTATACCAGCCCGACCCTCTCTGATCGGGCGGTACCTCTTTCACAGCACCATTCGATAACAGGGCTTCAAGTTCTTCCTGGAGCTCCTGTCCCAGTTGGATTAGGGGAGGTCGAGGTCTGTCTGGAGGACTCTTTAGAAAAGGAAAACAATAACCCCACCGAATTAACTGCAGGGCCAAGGCATCAGAAGTTATTTCCCGCCACTGGGGCCAATGCCCTGCCAACCATCCACCAACTTGCACAAGGTGGGAGGGGAAAATCAAAGCAGCTTAGAGGGCGCGGGTGTCCGCACCGCTGTTGCTGTTTGCGGGACTCTAGAGGCCCCTCTGTCCCTTCTGGGATGCAAAAAGCACCTCTGTCCTTGCCTGGCTTGTAGGAGCTCCGCCTTCCTGCCATAGGGTACATAACGTCTATAGCCTATGCCGCTAGAGTTGACGTTGAAGGGACAGCTGCGCCGTTCGGCCTAATGATTTATCAGCCAACTTGGATGCCTTAAATTTCTCTAAGGATTCGTCTGCTTTCTGAGGGAAAACCATGTCACCTTCAAAGGGTATGTCCAGCAGCCTGTCTTGAACATTTGGATAGAAGCCAGATGTTTGTAGATCAGCTTGGTGTCTCATCACTACCGCTGAACCCATTGCTCTGCCAACGCAGTCCCCTACATCCAGGCCGTTTGCAATGAATGCTTGGCTACCTCCTTTCCATCCTCCACCAGCTGTAAAAAAATGTCCTGCATGGCACCCTCAGGGACATATTCAGCAGCATGTTCCACAGCCTTCCATAAGCCAAAGGAGTACTTGGCGAATCCACATGCTATGTTAGTGGCTTTGAGCGCCATGCTGCCAGAGGTCAACATCTTTCTGGCAAATGCGTCCAATTTCTTTCCCTCTCTGTCCGTAGGCAAATTGGAAGTGAATGCCCCAGATCTGGTGAAAATAGTGGCTGCCTGTATAAGCAACCCTTCCGGGGAAGGGTGTGTGGTGAGGAAAGAAGGGTCTCCTCTTGCCAGCCTCTACTTCCCAGTAAAATTGGCATTTACAGGGGGAATAGTACAAGGATGCTGCCATAAGGAGGCTAAAGGGTCCGCAATGGCTGGGTTGAATGGCATATTATGCTGAACTGTGGGACCATCGTCCAAAATGTCAGTGAGCTTGTACCCCTGAAGAGGTGTGGTGGAAGCCTTCTACCCAAAGGTGTCAACAACCCTGTGAACCAGATTCCTGAACTTGATATTAGCATGGGTATAGGGCTGGTTCTGTTGCAACTCAAGGTCTAGGAAGTATCTAGACCACTTGCGTCTTGTAGACCCTAAGTTAGGACCAATAAACTGTCTGGTCGTCGAATAAAATCGTCGCCGCCGGCTCCCATGTTGACAGGGTCGACTGGGTCATCGACGCCAAATATGGATTGCATCGAGTTGAAGAAACCCGTTCTTGACAGCGGCACAAATGTATCGTCGCTGACTTTCGTTGTCAAGGGATGCTCGAGTAACCGACGGTAGTCGTGAGCCTCAGCCTTACGGCCCTCCGGCGATTTATGCCTGGTAGGCATGACGCCAGAAGGCATGATTGACATGGATGCTGTCGTCGGAATGGCTCGCTTGGGGTCGGGAGCACCGAGCCCCGCTTTTGCAGCCAAAGCTTGCTGGCGGGGGCCGGAGCCACACCTACATCAGCTTGTTGCCTAAACATATCTAGAATGGAAGTCTTCAAGTTTTCGCACTCTTCCCGAGTGGTCGGCCCCTCTGAGGGCTTACCTCGATCCAACGACGAGCTGGACTTGCGTCGATGGCGTTGCTGCTGCTTCTTCTTCCGCGAGGAAAATGATGAGGAATGGCTCCTGGAACCAGACAGTTTCTTAGTCTTCTTAGGATGTCTTTCTTTCCCTTTGTAGAGAGTGGACCCCTAAGTCTCAGCCTCCGAGGGACTGCGCCAGAGATTTGGTGACCGGTCGGCGCAAAGCCAGTTTCCCGGCCCTCTCACGTAGGGACTTGGGTTGCATTTTTGCACTTGATGAGCAGGCCTCTGTTGTGACCAACACCTAGGCACCACAGACACATGTCATGGGGGTCGATTACCAACATTTTGGCCTTGTATTCAGGCATCGCTTGAAGCCCGAGACCCTCCGAGACAACATTGCGCAGAGGTTTTCTAAGAAAACTGACAACTAGTTACAGAAAAACACCAAGTAAACACGAGTCGTGTTCCCGATGCAGCGTGCAAGTGTGCAGAAAAAAAAAAACTGAGGTCTGGGGCGTAGTGACGTGTTATATATACACGACGCCTGACGTCACTTCTGGAGCCGACGACCGAGAGCCGGATAAGACGGATCGACGATCAATGGCTGAGTCTAGGTCCACTACGCCCCCTGTCGAAAAGTTTTCGAACAGCAGAGCTGGATGATGGATATCTATCATGATGAGGAATCTGCAGGAGAAAAGCAATCCATTGAAACGACATTACAGAGAGGTATGTAACTTGTTCTTCTAATGGATTCCTTCCTCCCACGGATTTCTAATCTTTGATGGACTCCCAAAGCAGTACAATGACCTGGGGGAGTAAGGATAGCAAGAACACAACCTAAACCAGAATACTCTCAAGGACAGCTCTGCCATAGCAAGCGTCCTGGCCATACATATAGTCCAAGCAGTAATGCTCATCAAACATTTGCCAAGAACCAGGCATAGCTGCTTGACAAATATCCAGAACAGGGACTCCACGCTGCAGAGCCAAAGTGGCAGGTAACCCTCTGGTGGAACTAGCCCTGAGACCCTCTGGGGCCTTCTTGCTAGCCAGATCATAGCATGCAGAAATACAGAATATGATCCATTAAGACAGAGAAATGACTTACCGGTAATGTTCTTTGTACAGATTCTTTTCACGCAGATTCCTCATCAAATCGATATCCCGTCCAGTGTCAGCTGCTTGGAATATTTTTTGACAGGGGGCGTAGTGCACCTCGACTCGGCCGTCGATCCCTCTTGACTCGTTGCAGCAGTCTACTCCGGATGTGAAGTCCGTCATCGTACAAATACCACATCACTATGCCCCCGTACCTCAGTTCCTCACCGCGCCCTCCACACCCTCAAGCTCAGCTGCTAAGGAGGATGAATTTAATGATTCGGCTGAAAACAGCAACTCCTCAAAAAACAGATTAACCCAATGAAGATTTCTTCTTTTTTGGGTGAAGAAAGGAACCATTACAGATTTCATAAAACACAAGGAATTATAATAAGCTCCTTATAAGGGAGCTTGCCTCTTTCCTTCAGTTAACAAGGCATTCATCAAACTGCAGGCACTTTCACAGCAGGGTTGTATGGGAGGGTGATGAGGAATCTGCGGCAGAAGAATCATGAAAGAAAATGATGATAAGTACTTTCTCCTTCAATGGATTGCATTTCTCATGCAGATTCCTCATCCAAATAGACTCCCCAAGCCGTATGTACCAAGGAGGCGGGATAAAAGTCCTTACACTAGGAAACTCTGCAAAACCGCTCTCCCAAAGCAAACGTCAGGCTCCGCAGGCCATATCTAAGCAGTAATGTTTTATGAAGGTATGCAGTGAGGACCAAGTGGCTGCATGGCAGATGTCTCACTGGCACTGCCCTCTGTAGAGCCAAAGAGGCTGCCACACCCTAGCGGAGTGGTCTCTGATGCCCGGAAGTAATTCCTTTCCTGCCTTGAGGTAACACTCAGAAATTAAGAGTGTGATCCACCTAGAGATGGATCGCTTGGAGACAACTAAACCTTTCCTTGCCAACGGGAAGGTTATAAAAAGTTGGTCAGTTTTGTTAAACCCTGCAGTTTTTGCAACATAAAAGGCGAATCCCCTTTTCGGGTTTACCCTTTGGAACCGCTCCTCCTCATTGCAATGATAAGGAGGCGGTACAAAACAGGCAGGTCGATAGCCTCGGACAGATGGACCTCAGATACAACCTTGGGTAAAAATCCCAGTCGAACCTTAAGAGAAACCTTCTCCCTGAAGAAGCGGAGATATGGTGGCTTGCACGATAGGGTCTGCAGCTCACATCTGGCTGACCACCGAAAAAGCAGTCTTCAGAGTAAGCAAGCAAATAGAGCAAGAATGCAAAGGCTCAAATGGAACTGCCATAAGGATAGTGAGAACTAAGTTAAGGTCCCAGTCTGGTACAACAAAGGGAACAGGCAGAAACTTATTCACAAGGCCCTTCAGGAATTGGGCCACAACTGGGATCATAAAGAAAGACCCTTGACCAGGAGACCTTTTGAAAACAGACAAACCCGCCAAGTATCCTTTGACTGTTGCAATTTCAAGGCCTGGCAAGGACAAGCCCAGAAGGAACTCCATCACTGCAGTGTTGGGGTAAGAGATGAACAAGTTCCTTACCCCTGGTAACGTTCTTTTGATTGGACGTTCCTCCCACGAATTCCTCATCTTTAGAAAGATATCCTTCCAGCTTTAGCTGCTTCGGAAAATAAAATTCAGAGGAGTGCGCTGTGCATCGATGTGGTCGACTCGAGGTCCCGCGAAGGCCTTCATCTCGGGGTCGACGTCATCGTCTGTATACATATAATAGCACACGCAGCGCCCTTTGGCTTCAGTTCTGTTTGCAGGCCTTCCTCTTGTAGAATTACCAGCATCAGCAAGTCCCAGAGAGTACCAGACTTTGAAAGAGTGGCAAGTGTAATGCCTGGAAATTCAACACTGGGTAGACTGGGAGGGGCGTGAGAAACACGCCAGAGGAACATCCAATTGAAAGAACATTACCAGGGGTAAGGAAACTTGTTTTTCAAATGGATTGTGTCATACCACGCATTGCTCATTTTTAGATAGACTCCCGAAGCACTGTTAGGGTTTTGGAGGAGGGAGTACGAATTTTCAGATTTAAGATTTGTCATGAATTGAATACAGGACAGATTCTCCAAAATCCTCCTTCCTGGCTATAGGATGAATCCAGACAGTAATGCTTTGTAAATGTGTGGATGGTAGACCAAGTAGCTGCCGCACAAATGTCTTTTATAGGCATCTCTCTTTGCACAGCCAGAAGCTGTTGCCATGCCCATTGTGGAATGAGCTCTCAGGCCTTCAGGGGGATCTTCTTCAACTAATCTGTAGCATTCTGTAATAGCAAGAAGTATCTATCTGGACAAAATTTGTTTTGTAACTGGAAGTCCCTGTTTATGTCCAGTGTACTCATTGAAAAGCTGGTCATGCTGGTGTATTTTCGCCATCCGTGAAACGTAAAAGCTCAAAGCCCTTCTGGAATCAAGCCTATGTAGCCTTTCCACTTTCTTGCCGGGAAGAGGAGGGGGATAGAATGTTGGAAGCACAATTTTCTGGGATAAATGAAAATCTGATACAAGTTTTGGCAAAAAAGAAGGTTTAACCACAAGGACAACCTTGTCCTTGAGAAAAATAGTAAATGGAGGCTTACTAGATAAGGCCTGCAACCAACTGACCCCGCGGGCTGATGTCAACACAACTAACCGAATGTTTTTAAATTTTAGTAGCCTTAGTGGACATGAATGGAGTCGGCATCAGAAATTTAAACACAAGATTCAAAATCAGCACATGAAAAGGTGTAGGAGGGAACACAGTGAGCCCTTTAAGATATTGTATGATCAAAGGCACCATGAAATATGATGCCTCTTCAGATGTGCGCCTAAAGATTGAAAGCGCTGCCAAATGACCTTTTATTGTTCCAATAAAGATTTGCCAAATGTAACTAAAAGGTCAACACCATGGGTATACTGCACAGAAAAGGATCCACACTCTTCTCTGCACCAGCTGCAGAATTATTTCCAACGGCAGCAGTACAAGGATTTCGTTGCTGGCCTGCTGGCCGAAAACAAAATCTCCATTACGTCATTCGGGAGGTCCCAATCCTTATAGCTCAACCTCTCAGAAACCATGCATGAAGGTTGAGTGTCTTGACCTATGGATGGAGAACCCAACCCTCCTCTCGCGAGAGAAGGTCCTCTCTTTGTGGAAGATGCATTGAAGAGCAGATGGACATCTTGGTACCACGTCCTGCTGGCCCAATCTGGAGCATTTAGAATCATGGATTTCCTGAACTTTATCCACCTCCCGATCACATGAGGAATGGCAGGGACTGGAGGTAAAGCGTACAGGAGTTGAAATTCCCAATCCATTACAAACACGTCTCCTCTTGAAAGAAATTCCCTGGAGCAGAACAGATCGCACTTCCGGTTGACACTGGTCGCGAACAGATCTACTTTTAAAAATATATATTTTTATTGGCATTTGCATGTATAAAACCATAACAACCCCCCACCCTGCAGCAACCCCCCTCCCTTCAATTCCCCATCTCCCCCGTTTTCTACTTTTAACAATATTTTTAGTAACTTTTTTGTATGAAAATCAAACCAGAACATCCCCCCGTCCCTCCCATGCAGCCGCCCACCTCCCCCCTCTTTTTCCCCATCTCTGTGTTTCTATTCTGGTAGTTTAATTCTCTCAGGTTGCCCCCACGATCCGTCAGCCCCACGGCCAAATGCATCTTTCAACCAAATCCAGTGCATAGTAACCCCTTACTCCCCCTTCCACATGATTTCCAGTCCCAGAGAGAGAGAGTCCCTCTCTCCCTCCCTCCCCCCAAACCCGCTCCCTTCAGCCCTCTGCCTTGCACGTTGTCCCACCCCATTCCCTATCCTCATGGGAGCTTCAAGTCTGTCAAATAAAACAGCTCATTCAGCACTTGGCTCCAGTCCACCGTTATCCCTTCCTCCTGCTCAGGGTTGCTGTTTTCCTGCAATATCTCCAATTCCGCAATCCCCCAACCTGCGAACACCCGCCCTCCACTGCTCCACAGACAGCCCCTGAGGCTTCTTCCAGGCGATAGCTATTTGCCGTTTTGCAAGTATAAGCAGAAACTAAGCTAGACGATTTTGCAATTTATGTTGCTTACCACTAACATCATGCCCCACAAACACACCTTTGGATCGCATTCCGAACGTGTAAATGCATTTCCCAGCTGTACCTACCCTGTAACTAAGCTCTCTGCAAGTAACAGCACCTCAATGCCCAAGGGCTATTCGCGTGCTATACAAATGTAATAAATAAATAAAATTCCATATTGGAGCTCAGCAGTTCATTGATCATTGAAACAACCGCTCCCCAGTGTGCAATAACCACACATCCCCAGATCATATGCCAATGCCCTGCTGGTCCCGTCCCACAGCACGAGCTCTCTTGGCTAAGTGTACTATTCATAACATGAAGCTTAGCTGGAGTTACATAGACTGTGTAGCATACTGAACTGAATAAGTTGAAACCTATCATTTCTCGAGACCTTGCGGGCCTGCTCCCAGATTTTCATCCACTCCTTCTCAGATATCTAGCAACCCCCATCCACCTCCCACTTACTTTTCACCGCCAGTTCCTTCAGGCGGATCTCAGTTCTCATTGCTTGGTAAATACAGGAGATTTTGGCCCCTCCCTCGGCCTGATCGAGCAGCACCTGCATCACGCCTGGTTCCTCTGCTATCTCCTTCCATAATGCTGCCAGCCTTTTAACCCCTTTGAAATCCCATACTGTGCGCTGCACTCTGCGAACGTCATCAATTTTCCTCCCTCTAATCAATCCACCACTGCCCGGGACCCGTTCTCCCGTAGCCACCCAATCCCTACTCTCCCAATCATTTGCTGCAGCTTTGGGTCTGCACTCCATGGAAGATCTACACTAAACAACCCTACGACATGAATCTTTCTGAGTTACTCCTTCCATACCGCCCGAAACACATTCGTCATCCCAACACCGCCTGTAGCTGTGCCATCATAAAGTAGGCTTCATAGTCAGGCAAGTTAAGACAACCGTCCGGACGCAGCAATCGCAAGGTCGCCAATGACAGCCTTCTTCACCCCGTTTTCCACAACAATTCCCCAATCTTCTCATCCAGCATCCTAAAGAACACCCTTTTAATCACATATGGTTTATTAATAAAATAATAGAGTAGCCTTTGCGGTATTACCATTTTGCAGAGCCCCACCCTCAGTGGTAGCTTCTTCCAAAATTGGATGGAGTCTCTTATCCCAGATATGGCCCTCCCTATTGTACACAAACCTATCTCCTATGTCGTGCAAGACTTGGATTCCCAAATACTGGAAGGACTCCCCCCTCCCACTGTATCCCCAATCTGGCAGCTCAGCCAAATTCTCGTTCCTAAGCCCACCCAACGGGAATAGTAGGGACTTATCGTCGTTGATCTGGAATCCTGACAGCTTCCGAAAGTTTCCTAACACCTCAAACATCACTGGCATGTTCTCCAGCAGGTTGCCCGCATACAGTAGCAGATCATCTGCATACAACAAAACCACATGTAGTATCCCTCCCACTAGAATCTGTGCCTCGCACATCTCCTGTCTAAGGATCCGCACCAACGCCTCTAGCGCCATAGAAAATAAGATCGTCGAGACCGGGTATCCCTGCCCTGTGCCTCTGCCCAACGTCCACTGCTGTGACACCCAGTCATTAAGTCTTCACTGCTCCAACAGGTTTATTGTACAGTAGGCACAACCAGCAACGGATATTCGCCCTGAATCCGAACGCCCCCTGTACTCTGAACAACCATTCCCGTTCCAGGGAGTCGAACGCTTTCATCATGTCAAAGGACTTCAATGCCATCTCCCCATCCAAATTTGGGCCCTCACGTGATGTTCATCGTCGTACTTCGATCCCCAATAAATCCACACTGATCCGGATGTACTAAGATCGGGGCCACACCCGACAGCCTAGTTGCCAGGATCCTACACAAGATTTTCACGTTCACATTTAATAGTGAGATAGGACGTGAAATCAGATGGCTCTTTCCCGACTTTCAGTAAAACTGTTATAACTGCCTCCCTCATGGAGGCCGGGAAAATACCCATCCCAAAGGCCTCATCATATACACTCTTAAGCCACAGGATCAGCATGTCTGCATACTCACTGTAGAACTCGACAGGAAAGCCATCGCTTTCCGGCAAACTACCCCTCTTCACTGAATGTAACACCCCCCCCCCCCAATTGCGTCCGCCTCCTCAATCGGACCCTCCATTCCTTCCCTCAAATCTGCCTCCGGGACAGGTAACCAAACCAGTTTCAGCAGCTCATCCGCTTACTCTGTGGAGTACGTCCTCTCACTCGTGTATCATTTCTGGTAGACTACCCGAAAAGCATTGTTAATCCCTTCCTGAGTGCAGGTCAGTTCCCCTGCCTCCCGTCAAATTTGGGTAACAGTATGTCGCGGTTGCACCCTACCTATCAACCAGGCCAGTAACTTCCCCGCTTTATCCCTCTCTATGTGGATTTGTACATCTCACCTGCTGCTCTCATAATTTGATAGCGAGGCCATTGCCATACGATGTGTGGTCAACACCTGGGCCAATTTTTCCCCCACCTGTGTCATTTAAGCCAGGTCCTTATCCATCTGCCTTTTCAGTGCTCTCTGGCACTCCCTGCAGCTCCCTCCGGCTCCCCGTGACCCTAGATATAGAGATACCTCCAATCGTAGCTTTAAACACCTCCCATAACGACGCTTCTGTCTCCACCAACCCCTCCTTGAGCTCAAAAAAACATTGCATTTCCCACCCTTAGCTCCCCACTGAACCCTACGTCCTAGAAGGCCATGACCTGCAAGCGCCATAACCTCCTCTGGGGTTTCCGCCATGACCCCTGCAGGCTTGTTACTAGGGGAGAGTGATCCGAACGGGTGTGCCCCAAGTATTCCGTCCCTTCAAAGGAATGGAAATCTTCCATCCCCACAAAGATGTAATCCAGGTGGGAAAGCGAGCCAGGTACCCCCAAAAAATAGGAATATCCGCGTTGCCACCGAACGTCTCACGCCACAGCTCTCACCATGTCCAGATCCTCCACGACCTTTCTCAATGCGGTCGATGCCTGACGTTTCTGCAGCCAGGACGTCCCAGTACTATCTAATTACGAGTCCAATAAGCAGTTAAAATCTCCCCCCCATATCAACAAGCCTTCCCTGTATTCCTCTACCAGATCCACCACTGCCGGCAAATAATCTCTATCGTCACTATTCGGCGTGTAGGAATTCACAACACGCATAGCCTTCCCTTCCAACCTTCCCAGGAGCACCACCGTCCTTCCAACCTCATCCGTCTACCCTTCTCCACCTTAAAAGCAACCCTGGAGGCCAGCCACATCAACAACTCTCTGGCGTGGGACATGTATGGTGTTCCCACTAAAGTCCCTCGCCCGCTGTCTCTGGAGTACTTCCAAATCCTCCCGAACCATGTGGGTTTTCTGAAAGAGTACCACTTGCACCCCCCATGTCTCCTCAGTAATCCACATACCCGTTGTAGCTTGAGCTTTTTCCCCAGCCCCCGGACATTCCATGTCGCCATCTTCAGGCCATCAACACTCCAAGTTGAATCCACCATGCATGTCCATCCCCTCCTGGGCCTGTTCACAACCACAGCAGTTCACCCCTCTCATAACCTTAGAGTAACCTGCTCTCTCCAGCAAATTGACCACCACACTCCCAGTCCCTCACGCAGCTCCCCCCTGCCCCCCCCCCAACAACCATAGGACCCCAGACCACTTGTCCAAAAGCCCCAAACTCCTCCCCTTTCCCCCCACAAGTCCCCCCTCCCACCCACCCCAAACCACCCTGTCCATCTCCTCTCCCTCCTCTCCAGCCCCCTCCCCTCTTCCTCCTCCTATCCCTCCCGCGTCCACCCTCCCCTTTCAAATAATCACAGTTGTCCCATCCACCTCCTCTACCCCTCCAGTGAATCAGGGACCACGAGTTGGGGACCTCATTATGCCCTGTCACCCGTCCTGTCTGCCCCACCCTCATAACCCCTCTCAGTGACCTCTACCCTCTCGACCTTCCTCAATCCTTTACTCCCCCTGCCTGAGGCCCTCCCGCTTATAGACCCCTCCACCACACACCACCCTCAGTCCTCAGTCTGCGGGGCCCTTTCCGGCACCTCCTGCCTCTGCTCCGGTCACTGCCCGTGGACTCCAACCAGGCCCACACCCCCTGCCACGCTATAAAGAACCACGATCTGCCCTCAGCCAAAACCTTCAACCTGGCCGGGTAAAACATCCCTTCCAGTGAGGACCTGGTTGCCTTAATTGCATCCATCAATGTGTCCAGGGTGACCCCACCCGGGCTCCATTTCTGTGCACCTCCACTCTCCTGCTGCTCAGACTTTGAGCTTGAGCTCTTATGTTTAAGGTCCGTGACCGTATCCAATTTTTGGTGACCCTTCACCATGGTGGACCCGGCCCCAACTCCAGACCTGATTCCGCTCTCCCAGGAAGATTCAAGCTGCACAGTCCACCACACACCTCACTCTCTTGCCTTTTCTCCGGGGCATGCACTACACTCCCCTCTCCAGCGGTGCCCGGTAGCCTCATGCCACCTCTGCCTCTGGTGTCCCGGTCTTCCGGGCCAGTTACCAGCTCAGCCTCCCACTTGGCTTCCACCCAATACAGAGAGCCTCCCAGCGAGTTCCAGGCCGTTCATCCCCAGCCTTAGGCCTCACAGCCCCTGAGAGGTACACCCCAATAGAGAGGTCTCATCCCCAACTCGCAGCCTGTGCAGGGCCCCACAGCAGAGGCAGATGGTTAGGCGGAGTTCAGCAGATATCACACCAGGGTAAGCTCACAACTGGTGAAGTATATACTCCCCTCACCTTTCCATATGTTTATTCAGCCCCAATTCCACTTATGATTCCTCTGTAGCCAAAAGGCAGCCCGATCGTGGGTTATAGGCAGACAGTCCGATCTCTGCAGTTCCAGATCACCCAGGCCACCACGGTTCAGACCTCATCCTGCTTTCCCCTTTCGCATGGATTTTCCTTACCCCCTAAATCATTCCTCGCTCCAGCCGCAGGGTAGTATGGAGGTCCTCCACTCAAGTCACCTATCACTGCCTTTACTTACCCAGCTTGCACTGCGCTTGCTATCTCCTCTCCGCAATCCACCCCTTTCTCACAAGTACAGATGAGGGACAGGTCAGTTCCTCAGCCTGTGTACCAGAGTACCTCCGGATTTTCGCTGCTCGCCAGTAGCCAGGCTTCACCCCCGCGGCTCCGGGAAACTCTCCTACATCAGTGGCTCCCTCGCCATCTCACTGCTTCCGCCCTGTGCCCCGATGTTCGCAACTCGGAGGACCCCCTCCAGCACAGCTCCACCCTCCGACTTCCTCTGCCCCAAGCTGCCTGCCAAAACCTGTACCAGCTCCCACCGCCAGCACAGGCAATAGGAAGACTGGTCTTGCGGTACGGGCCAGCAACTCGCTCCTCTCCTATCCGGCCTCTGTCCAGAGGCCGCCTGCCCGTGCCTCGGGCTGGCTATCCTCCACT
This sequence comes from Ambystoma mexicanum, assembly GCF_040938575.1. NCBI lineage: Eukaryota > Metazoa > Chordata > Amphibia > Caudata > Ambystomatidae > Ambystoma > Ambystoma mexicanum. The sequence goes on along the minus strand of NC_090941.1, from coordinate 170,900,128 downwards.
CGATCACCTACTCCTACAACTGCTATCTGCTACTCCTACAACTGCTATCTTGGACAGGCCGGACGTCAGTCCACCATATTACAGCCTCAAGCCCATTCTGACACCCTCCTCAGCGTCGATCTGGGCAGCTATCTCTCGCTTGGCAGTGTGGATCAGCCGCCCCGTCAGCGGTGCCTCAGAGGCGCGCAGGTGGTCTTCCTTGTGCTCTCCCCGCTGGTGGGCTGGAGGCGAGTCATCCACGCCTGCTTTAAATATCGGCCCACTGCTGTGATCCCCGGAAACACCAGGTCTTCTTTTACCCGATTTACGGGTTCCGCCTCACATTTTCCATCGGTATTTCGGATCTTTTAACAGGATTTCATAGGGGTTTGACAGAGCTCAAGCAAAAGCAGCCATTTTGGTCCGGCTCTCCGCAAACAGATCTTGAGGGATTCCCCAAAGGGTGAAGATCTCTTGTAGGACTTCCTTAGCTAGTTCCCACTCATGAGACTGCTCTGCCTGCTCAGAGCATCCACCACCATGTTCTCCTCTGCGGCTAGGTGAACTGCTGATAGAGAGATTCCTTCTTCAATTGCCCAGAACCAGAGCTGCATTGCTTCTCTACACAGTGGCAGTGACCCTACACCACCTCTCTTGTGGAGGTAGTACATGGCCACTGTGTTGTTCGTCATTATCAGGACATTCTTACCCCATAGAGAGGGCTGAAAGGACTTCAGCGCAAGTCTGATTGCCCCCAGCTCCAAAAGGTTGATGTGTAGTTTGGACTCCGATGGAGACCAGCGATTACTTACTGTCAGACTGTTGGCGTGGGCTCCCCACCCAGTGAGTGAGGCATCTGTACTACGGTCATCTCCGGCCATGGTTGTCAAAAATGTACTCCCTTCAGAAAAATGTTCTCGCAAGCCCACCACAAGAGATCCTGTGCTACACTGCTCGGAACCTGAACCTGCCTGAGAATCTAGACCACTGTACCCATTAAAGGGATCTCATTCTAAGGCGAGCCTCTGGCACCAGGAAAATGTAGGAAGCCATGAGGCCGAGCAACCTCAACAAATCAAAGGCCGGGAGATGCTGGGCACTCTGGAATTTGGTGACCATCTGCAGAATGTGTTGAGCCCTCACCTCGGTTGGCGAGGCTTTTCCCAAGGATACATCCAGTACTGCTGCAATGAATTGGGACTTCTTGTAATTGAGGGAGAAGCCCAGTCTGTGGAGCCAGTGGCAGGGTATGTTGAGACGTTCCAGGGCCTGCTCGGGGGAACAGTCCCGGATCAGCCAATCGTCCAGGTTGGGGTAGACATGAAGCCTCCTCCTCCGGAGACCAACGCCATCAACTTAGTGAAGACCCTCAGGTGGAGGTCAGCCGAATGGCAGAACTCGAGAGTAATAATGATAACAGCAAATGGTGAACTTCAGGTACTTTCTGTGCTTTTGATGGATTAGCACATAAAAGTAAGCATCCTGAAGGTCCAATGACACCATCCAATCCTGGAGCTGAAAGGCCTGAACGGTCTGAGGAAGAGTAACCATTTTGAACTTATCCTTCCTGAGGAACTTGTTCAAGCATCCCAGTCCAAAATGGGTCTCAATCCTCAGTCCTTCTTGGGGATTAGGAAATAAGGAGAGTACCACCCTTTGTTGCCCTCCGTTACAGGTACTGGATCGATAGCATCTTTCTCTAGGAGGCTCAAAATTTCCTGCACAAGGAACGGACCTGGAACTTTGAAAGAGTGGCTCCCCAGTGGATGGTCCAGAGAACTTTTTAGAAAGGGGAGGCAATAACCCTGGGCTACTGTTTCCAATGCTCATGCATCTGAAGTAATAACCCACCATTCTTGCAGATGCAGTGAGAGTATGCTCCCACCGGGGTCTTGTGCATTAAGGCCTCAGAGTTTTTGAGGCGGCTGAAGCAGCGGCTGATGGTGAAGTAGCCATTGCTTGGGCAGACTTTGCACCTCTCCCTCGTCCACCATGAGGGAATCTTCTTTGGCGCCTTTGACGAGCCAGTTCTCTTGCTCTTCTGAGGAGTAGAATTGAAAGAATTTACCCCTCGAAGATTATACAGTGGGCTGAGATGGTTGTGGCTGCCGCCTTTGAGGTCTGCATCTTCCCCAGCTTTCATCCGCCTTGCTGCCAAACAGCTGAGTGCCATCAAAGGGTATGTTGATGAGCCTAGACTGCACGTCTGGTGCAAAACCCGACTTCAACTAGGCAAATCTGCACATTACTGTGCTTGCTGCCATGACTCTGCTGATACCATCAGCCAAATCCACCCCTGATTGTAGAGACTCGCACATAGCCTTCTTTCTGTCTCTTACAATATTCTGGAAGCCGTCTCTTTCTTCCCCTTCGGGAATATGGTCAGCCGCCATAGCTATACAGTCCCACAGGGTGAATGCAAATTTTGCTACGGTGCAAATGACATTTGCAGATTTGAGTGCCATGCTACCGGCAGAAAATAACTTCCTTGCCCAAGCATCGATAATACCCATCTGTTGGGATGGTTGGATATACAGCCTGTTTGGAAGTAGATGTCGCCGCCAGAACCACCAGGCTTTTAAGTGTTGGGTGCTTTGGTGAGTAGTCTGGGTCGCCCCGTAAAGGCCTGTATTTCTTGGTGAGGTTCTTATTCACTGCAGGACTTCATTCAGGAACCTCCCAATGTGCCATTATCCTTTTTTGAAGGGTGACATGAAATGGAAGGACCGGATCCTTCTGTGGACCCTTGATGAGAATGTCTGTTAAATCGTTTTGCTCGAATGCTGGAGTAGGTCTGCACCATCACAGAAAGTCAATAACTCTGCAGCTGCATGGTCTGCCAGGTCTGGCTTGCCAAACTCCAGTTCCGGTGCTGTGTCAATACCACTAGAAGATTGAAGGTTCTCATACAAGTCCTTCAACCTGGACTATTCAGATATAAGAGCATCTGGGATGTTAGGAGTGCCATACTCCAGCCCAAATGGAGGAGTGTCCTGGTCCGATGGCTCATGCTCCTTATAAATGGAGGATAAAGATCTGAAAAAATCTTTCCTTGGCAAAGGCTTGTAAGATTTTTCATTTTATTTCGAAATTACTGGAGCTTTTGTGGGTAAAAGAGCTGATGGTGTGAGTTTGCTCAACAATAATGGCGTTGACTATTTCAGCGTCGATGGTTTAGATGATTTTTGACCCAAGGGACATCGAGTCGGCTGCATCGACGCAATGCGCCCTCGGCAGAAAATATTTTTTTGAAGCAGCTAAAGCTGGAAGAATATCCATCTAAAGATGAGGAATACATCGGAGGACACAATCCATTCGGAAGGGTCAATCTCGCGTACCCTGCACAACACCTCAAATCTTCTCCACTTGCACGCATACAGTGATCTTGTTGAAGGTCTGCTTGCAGCCAGTAGGACCTCAAGTACCACCTCTGAGAGGTCCCAGTCATCGTACTTCATCATCTCAAGAGCCAAGCATGTAGGTTGAGGGGTTCCGCGTTCGGTTTGAGTCCCCGACCTTCTGACTGAGATGGGAGATCCAGCCAACTAGGCTGCCCATCGCCCATCATATTGTTATAACGACATTTATGAACCACCTACTCAAGAGCGATCTAGATAGTTCAGCATAATGCTTCATGGTTATTGTTCCAGCCGATCCTAATACCCATTGCAATAGTCATGGCCTCACACCTTGCTCATTATGATATCAGCGCGCGGTACTGTTCCCCATTTAGAGTACTGTGTTGCTACCGATTTACAGTGCCAGTTCCAACCCATTGCTTTGCTAATATACTGCACTGTGCCGTAACTAGTCCACTAGTTGCCTGTGTGTGGCACTGCCCCTACTTGTGTACTGCAACTGTAAAGATCTAAACTGTGTTAATTTAGTTTATTGTTGTTCTAATATCCTGCATTGTTCTACATCCAGCCTATTTTTGACACCAGTGTGCTGCATTGCCTCCTACGAAGTGCACCGCGATCTTAATGCTTTAAGTTATACCACATCTAACTTAATGCTGTGCTAATGCCACATACTGACCAACATCTAGTCCATTGTCTTGCTTCTGTGCAGCACTGCCCTTTACTGAGTATACTGTGATTGTAATAATTCTAAATTGTGCATCATCCAGCCTATTATATCGCCAGCACATTTATCTATGCTAGCCTTTTATGCTGCCTACGGATTGCTTTGTTCATATTCAGAACACTATCATCCCAATGACATAACTGTGCCACTTCTTTAGCCTACTACAGTATCAGTGTCTCACTGCAATCTTAATTATCCGCACTGGCCCACACTTCTACCTAGAATACCGTGTGTTCAGTACCGATCTTTCGAAAACCAACTGTGATTTCAGTATCCAATATAGCAGAATTTGCTACTAACCCCCTGTGATGCTGGAAATGCATCGGAGGGACAGGGCCTCCGTATCCTTGTCCTTTACGGCTTTTTATCGTGTGTTCTGTCGTGTTTTCCACGCAGGAGTTCATGTGGGACTCTTGGCGGTGCAGCTCTTCCTTTTGGTTTGGTGAACGGACCCGTGGGATACTCTTATGTCACCAATGGGTGGGGGTACAACCCTGTGCCCCTAGTGTATGTTTTTGGGCACCTGTGGGTGGCCCGCAGAGCAGGGTATGGGCTGGTGGCAGCTCCATGCTGAAATTGACAGGTGCGCGGAGTATCCTCCATTTTGGGATACCCTGGCCCCGCCATTGGGATCAGTTGATTCCTGATGGAAAACAAGATGGCTCCTGTGGCCTCTTGCTTTCTATTACCCATTACCTTGTTTTCCCAAAGTCCTGGGAAGCCCTGACTCTGTCCCTTCCCCTTGACTAGCTGTTGGGTGGAAATGCCATATATGGTGGTGTTGTGAAGGCCCGGCCAGACTAGCTGGAGCCTTCCCGGTGATGTATGTTGTGGGTACCTCCTGTGGGTGGGACCCGGGTGAATAGAATGTGTGACGAATATGCATTCTGTCTTGTGGATGTCTAGTATCTGGTGGTTGACACAATGACTGAGACAGCCCTGCCCGAAACCGGTATGAATGTAGCTTGGAGTGTTGAATGGCTCGGTACTTGTCCCAATACACATAACTTGTTGTGAGTGTCTGGAGAGAAGTGAATGGCCTGAATACCTTGTGTGCCTGATTGGCTGCCTGCCTGCATGAATGCCCGTAGTCGTGATTGGATGCTTGAGAGTGACCCAGCGGAATGAATGGGAGATCAACAGTATATCTGGGGACCTCTCACTGCTAGGAATCGTGTTCAGAAGCTGAAGTCCACTACGACAAGTAACTGACGCTTGACCTTGAAACCCTGCTGGACGAGAAGAATTGCTGTTGCTCTCCTTCGCAATCTGAAGGCTGCTGTGTTTCCAAGGACTGACCCAGAGAGGACCTGGTAAGGTGCCCTCTTCCCGAGCTACGAGGGACCATCGTGCACAGCTGATCTTTGCCAAAGCTCCCTGGTAGACAGACCTTCGACAGGCTGCCGACCCGATACGGGGACTGCTGCGGAACTCCAAGAAGAAGCACTCGGACTGTTGTCCACCACTGTCGACGACCGCCGTCGCCGACCGGAGCCGCCGTGCTCCCGTTTGCCCAAGAACTTCAATTGATCATCGGACGCTCTCGCCTGCATCGTCATCCGCTTGTCTCCCGCTGGAGAAGGCCCGACCATCGATGCGCCGAGGAGCATCCACCGGTGGGTTTCCCGCCACCTAAAGACCACAGAGACCCCAACGACTCAACGCCCTTGCTGGGCCACAGTTCTTCATCATCTCTTTGCGGTCCAGAACTATTGTCACAGAGGTGCCCCGCACGCCTCTTCCTTGCAGGACGCCAACGCTCTGTCGTCGACGAGCACCGCTAGGAACGAAGCTGTCACTTCCCTGCCGTAGTTCACCCTGTTGCCCGTCGGACGTTCGACAACCCGTGACTCCCGCTTTAAAGGGAGGGCACTCAAGAAGGGCTGTCGATTCCCCGACACCGAACGCCGAGGTCCTCGACACCTCTCGACGATCCGTGGCTCCTACCTGAAAGGGAGTCACTTAAGAAGGATCGGTCGACACTTCGTCGGAGAACTCTACTCCACCAGGTACATTGGGGGGTAAAACCTTAATAGGAGGAAGTAAGACTATCGAACATTATATGGACTGGGCTTGTGCTATATATCTTTATTACAGGTTGCCCAGGTGGGGGGATCTCCACACAGAACTGTGCCTCGTGGTAGGTGTCAGTATTCTGCCTACTGTTTCAACCATCTTGCTTCCTTCCCATCTCTATTGCTGGTTTCCTCGTTATTAATCTGTGTGACATTTTAACCGTACAGTTGATGCACTTTAATGAGATTTGATAACACTAGTGGTACCACTTTAGAATCGTATATATTTATCATTATTGACTTCCGAGTACAAAGTGCGCTATTGTGATCGTGTACATACCTTTGAATATTAATCATATAAAGACTGTTTTCAGTAATACAGTGTGTGGACATTCCTTTGTGGGGGTTAGGGGACTACACTGTACTTAAGAACCAGCCTGCATCACCTCCTGAGAAGCTAGGCCTTGATTGCTCGACCACATACCAATAATAGAGAATCTTGGCCGAGGTCCTCTGTGCCTCTCCTCTACCATATAGAGAGTGGAAATACAGACACCCCCTACCAGTCTTTACACCCCCTCACAGCTAGTCTCTGACTCCTATCAACTGTTAGACTCCTCCACTCTTTAGTAATCTACCTTGCTCAGCCAGAGCCGATGCACTCAATTTTAAACATGACACATTCCACGTCTAGAGAGATCAAACCCACCAAATTCCTTCCGCCCGTGAAATATAGCTTACCTGATTCACATGTTAAACCTACCTCATTTCTTCCAGAATTAAAACTAAGTCCCAGTAGCCTCAACACTAACCTTACAAGTCCTACCAATTTAGCAGAGACTCCTACCCCTAGCCAATGGATGAATCTATACACATCTAAACCTAGAGCGAATCAGCCTTGTCGTGTTGATCTCAGAAACAAAAGACTAGGCTTTAGACTTACTAGACACCCATCTTCACAGCCCGTACCTCGTGAGAAACCTAGCATACCACTACGGCCAAACCAATCAACATCTAATACTAGCATGCCATCACGGCCCAACCAATCAACATCCAATACTATGTTTTCCAAAAGTCCCAAAAATAACCTAAAGAAGGATACTACTACCCCATCCCAGTCCACTAACCCTTACATCAAAGGCGCTCTAATAAACGCTAGATCTATTATCGCACATGCTACAGATATAGCTGATATTATCAACAGGGGAGAACCAGACTTCCTAGCTATCTCCGAGACTTGGCTCCATGCTGCCGCAGGACCTTCTCTTCTACTGGCCATTCCTGACTCATACACTATTGTTAGAGCGGATAGAGCAACATCAAAAGGAGGTGGTATCGCCTTTATCGCTAAAACAAGCCTAGCGCTCAGAGTAACCATCGCCCCTACTGTCAAGTCTTGTGAACTACTCACAGTTAAATTAGCCACTTCTGAGTCAAGTGCTCTAACCATCAACCTAATATACAGACCTCCTGGCCCCATTGGGTCCTTTGAAGTCCCAATGGGGTCCTCATCACCCTACTTTCAGCCAACACCAAACCTACCTCACAAATATTACTGTTAGGTGATTTCAACTTGGGCTACCAGGACCCTAATGACCCTTCAGTTAAGGCACTTGCTGACTTTCTAACTGAATTAGACTTCACCCAAAGAGTCGTCCAGCCCACATATGAGAAAGGTAGAACATTAAACTGGGTAGCCTACTTCAATTGCGAAAACTTAATCACAGCCATTGAACCTCAGACGTGGACTGACTACTATCAAATTTCCTTCACTACTCTGGCCAAACAAGTAGTCAACAAGCCCAACGCGATAGCTCCACCTCTTCTCACCAGGAACAAACAAAACATCACTACTGACAAGCTGATGCCTATCCTCCTCCCCACCTTGAACTCATCCAAATCACTAGATCCAGCGGAATTAGTTGATTTATTTAACACGACAATGACCCAAGCTCTAGATTCTATTGCCCCACTTAAACTACGCAAACGCAAAACTAAAGCACACCTCAACACCTGGTTTACCCCTCAGTGGAAAGCACTAAGGTTGGAAAAAAGAAAAATGGAAACTATGTGGAAAAACCTTCCATCAAAGGAAAATAAAGACAACGCGAAGGAAATATCTTCCAAATACAAAGCTGAGATACTCCGAACCAAATGTGAAACCTATAACGAAAGGATTCACAATGCAAGCTCTAGTACAAAGGAACTATTCGTAATCTTGAGGGAAATGGAATCATCTAACTGAATTAGACTTCACCCAAAGAGTCGTCCAGCCCACATATGAGAAAGGTAGAACATTAAACTGGGTAGCCTACTTCAATTGCGAAAACTTAATCACAGCCATTGAACCTCAGACGTGGACTGACTACTATCAAATTTCCTTCACTACTCTGGCCAAACAAGTAGTCAACAAGCCCAACGCGATAGCTCCACCTCTTCTCACCAGGAACAAACAAAACATCACTACTGACAAGCTGATGCCTATCCTCCTCCCCACCTTGAACTCATCCAAATCACTAGATCCAGCGGAATTAGTTGATTTATTTAACACGACAATGACCCAAGCTCTAGATTCTATTGCCCCACTTAAACTACGCAAACGCAAAACTAAAGCACACCTCAACACCTGGTTTACCCCTCAGTGGAAAGCACTAAGGTTGGAAAAAAGAAAAATGGAAACTATGTGGAAAAACCTTCCATCAAAGGAAAATAAAGACAACGCGAAGGAAATATCTTCCAAATACAAAGCTGAGATACTCCGAACCAAATGTGAAACCTATAACGAAAGGATTCACAATGCAAGCTCTAGTACAAAGGAACTATTCGTAATCTTGAGGGAAATGGAATCACCTATACCCCCGGATGACTCTTGCCCAAAAGACAAAGAATGGTGCACGAACATCCAAAATGCCCCATGCAACAAAATTGTAACTCTCCAAAATAAAATAGCAGCTAAAAGGCTTAACCTTTCTAAATCCGAGACTCACCAAAGACTCCAAAAAACTCTACCCCACCCCCCATAAAACCCCAATTCACTTCAGGAATTCAAATTTGCTCAAGTCACCACCCTAGAGGTTGAAAAGATTATAGCTTTACTCAAACCCTCAAGGTGCCAAGGTGACCTGTGCCTTGACCAAATAATCAAAGAAGCCGCCAGAGACCTTGCACCATTTATCACTAAACGAATAAACGCCTCACTCAGGACATGCAAGATTCCCACCAATTTTAGGGATGTGTGGGTTCTGCCGTTGCTCAAGCAATCAACACTAGACCCAGCCATCCCAACCCATTATAGGCCCATCACGACGGTCCCATTCTTACTTAAAATAATTGATAAAGCTACATACCTTCAGATCCAGCGATACCTAGAAACTAAATCTCTTAAGCCAAATGAGGACACTTGCCCCGTAGATTCAATAGAAATGGTACCCGCACTCCAATTGGTGAAAATGCATCAAGATTTGACTCCCACACCGTTGAATCGTGCACCAGTACTAATTATATTCAAATCCATTGTCCCACTCCGAGCTATTAGATCTAGCGACATACGCATTGTCGATCAAGTTGTTGCCAAGAATCAGTTCATAAGTAACATCTGGTTTGAAACAAAAGCCTTTCTAAATTATGTTTTAAGTTTTGAAGAGGAGTTTCTACATTTAGGCTATAATATTTATTGTGTAGAAATTCCCTCACTCAAATTTGTTACTTCAAAATCCTCAAAATCACTAAATCAGGTAAAAAAAAAACACCACCCAGCAGAAAATGCACCTATCCCTGACCCCTCCAATTTGCTGGCAGATAGCACTGAAGGACCGGCTGTTGACCAATGTTGTCCATCACCTGTACCCACTATATTGTCCACTGAACCTCTGCCTAGTCAACCCCTTGAGGGTTACTGGCAATGGCTACCTGTGGCGTTCAAGCCTCACTTTAACGCTAATCGGCAGTGATGTACCAATGTGGATATGCTCTACTCTTGGAACACTAGAGGGCATACCCACTTGTTTGAAAATGATGGTCTAGCGAGTGTGATGGACATTTTTGGTGTGGTTGCTTTACAAGAAACCTGGTTGTTGGCTGAAGTGTAACTTGATGGTCGTAGTACCGTGCACCAGAGAGCCTGTAAAGGCCCTTTGGGACGCCCAAAGGGTGGTCTCCTAGTGTCGGTGCTGCCCCCTTGGCAAGTTGTTACACTTGACCTCTCCACTGAGTACATCTTAGCCAGACGCATATCTATATCTACACTTGATATAATATTAATAAATGTCTATGATCCTCCGAATATGGTAATGACAGCTGCTAATATAAGGACTGTTAACGCATTATTGTTAAAATATAATGATGTATTGCCAGTATGGATTGTTGGTGATTTTAATGGGTCAATCGGGCATCTCCCAATGAGTGTTGATGTCAACTGTAATTTTTTGTCCTCTGCTGCAATTTCTCAGAAGGTCAATCGTCAGGGCTCAAAATAGCACTCTGTTAGCTGCCTATGGAATTGTGAAACTCAATGGTATTACTCCTAGCGATAGCCATATGGCATTTACAAGAGTGGATGGTCGCTCCGCTTCCACCATTGACTATGCCCTTTCCAACAACTGTGGCCTTGTTTATATCAAGGATATGGCCATAGTTGTTAGGCCCGAAAGCGATCATGTTCCCTTGTGTTGGCTTTTGAAGCTATCTGCCTTGGGGAACCCCATTATTGAACACGACAAAAACAGCCAGCTTTTTTTGAACAAGGGTGGAAATCGTATTTCCTGGCACCCGCGTAATATCGATAAAGCCAATAAAGTGGCAGTTAAATTGCTCCCGGGCTATATACATAGTCAACAAGATGGTGTGAACATCTCTGCCAACTTGTTGCCCTCCTATACTAATATGTCAACAATTGCATCTGAGGTTACTGTGAAGCGTAGACCAATTGGAAGGAGCGAACTATCCAATATGCCATTTAGGCGTCGAGTTGGTTTTGATCCCATGATCAGCAAAGCAAAGTCAAAAATGAGAAAAGACATTAAATTCATATTGAATGAGCACACACCCAGCCATAGATCGGAGGGTGTTTCTTCTCAAATAAATACTGTAAAAAAGAGTTATCAAAAATGGTTAACCGCTTATAAGGTGTTAAGCAGCGCTAAACTATGGCAGCAGATTGCCGAAAAAGCCACCACTAATGATTCTGTTGGCATATGGCAACTGCTCCGTCAGGCCAAACCGCGCCCTTTAACCATTAATTACATCTCTGAATTACAATGGCAATCCCATATTGGTCAAACACTAGGCTGTGCTGTTTCCTCTGATTCCATCCTTCCAATTCCGACTGCCCCTTGGGCTTGCAAGGTATCAACAATGGATATTATGGGGATTATCTCTAATTTGAAGAACTCTAGAGCAGCAGGACCTGATGGTGTGTGCAATGTCTTAATCAAACAAAGTCCGGAATTGTGGGCTGCCGCTCTGCACAAATTATTCACATATATTGGAATAATGGGAGTAATACCACCATCATGGCAAACTAGCCATATATTAACCGTTCACAAAAAAGGAGCATGGGATTGCCCAAGTAATTTCAGGATGCTAGCAATGCTTGACACGTCATCTAAAATTTTCGCCAAAGACCTTTTGCAGGAATTAAATTCATGGATAGCTGAGAAACTAATACTACCCCCTAACCAAATCGGATTTCGTACTAATTCGAGTACTACACATGGGCTGTTATTATCCACTGCTATTGAACACTCTTGGACTAGGCGTAATTTGGATGTGTATTGTGCATATATCGATTTCTCTGCGGCATTTGACACCGTGCAGAGAAATAGGTTATGGCAAAAGCTGACTAACTGGGGCATTCCCCCTGGCCTTTTAAAGATGTTGATGCTGTTGCACTCAGACACCACTGTACGAATTCGTCTGAATACTGCTGCCAGATTGTCAGTGCCGATGCAGACATCCAGTGGGGTCAAACAAGGGTGTATGGTTGCTGCGATTTTATTTAACTTGTATTTGGCAGATATGGCTGGAGTGTTCGAAATTGCTGCTGCAAATCCTGTAAAAATTTCTGAGGTGATACTGGGGTGGTTAGCTTATGCTGATGACCTCATCTACTTGACTACACACCGGTGGGTCTTCAGTTAATGCTGGATGCCCTAAGTAGTTACTGTACACTTAATGGTCTAGTGATTAATATTGACAAAAGCAAGGTGATGGTATTCACAAAAAAATGTTGCCCGAAAAAATATATGTGGTCTCTGAATGATATATCCCTAGAACAAGTCAAATCCTACAAATATTTATGGATCATCATTGATGATCGTGTGACATGGTCCGTTCAATGGACCGCTCTCCAAGCCCGATGTCAAACAGCCAATAATGCTTTAAGCATATTCATTGGCAAGAACAGTGGCTATTTGGTCTCTGCGATATTGACCATCTATACCGCTAAGATAAGATCAATAATATTGTATGCGATTATCATATGGAGACATAAATTTATCAAATTGATTCAGCTACTAGAAGCCTCCTTGCTTCGAAAATTGTTCCGTTTACCACAATGTGTAAGCGTAGAATATCTATATCTTGAATTTAATATGACAGGTATCTCACATGTGTTTATTAATCACTGTGTACTAAATTTTGAGAAGCTGCCACGTCTACGGACCGAAACCATCACTAGAGCCTATGTGTCTGCTTATTTGCATCTGGTTAACCGTACTCTGTTTGGAGTAATGGGTGAATTGAAAAAAATTCATAATATGTGGGCTTGTCAACTGTCCCTAGATGCTCAAATGAGTGTTCACTCCGTGAAGGCAATTTTAAAAAAAGCCCTAAAAGAGGTTAGCCATGAACAGCACATAACTGATCTCTCAACAAAAACCAATAGTGGGGTCTATTGTAATGAACACGTATTGCGTAGCCTACCTTCTAGTTACATTAATGCTTATCCTAGCCCACGAATAGTGAGAGGCAATATCTTTTATTGAAGTTTAATATCTCTGTTGGACTTGAAACTAAAGGCGCATACACGTGTATCCCACGTGATCGTCGTTATTGTCACTTGTGTGGCATGAATGTAATTGAGTCGCTTCATCATCTATTAAAATTGTATGTGAAAGCCTATATGCACTTTGATATAGACATATGAAATCATACAATAATAATTTTAACCCTGATGAAATCGAAAGCCTCTGGACACTATTTATGAGTGGCAACAACATAAACTTAATGTATTTTATGGTGATATTTTATACCAAAATTGTACAGATCGTTAATTGTCTTGCATGATTATGTGAGATCATTGCAATACATGCCTATGAATTCCCTATATACTTAACAATCCCCATGGAGATGAATTAATAGGCCACTATTGTTTGTATTGTTCGTTTTTAATTTTTGGAGATGAAGTAATAGGGCATTATTGCTTGTTTTTAAACATAAAATCATAAATGGTTGTCTATTTTGAAATAATTCTGTAAATGTGAATGAAATGATATATAAAACATTTGTTTTGTTATACGTATATCAATAAACAAATGAAATGAAATCTCCTAGGGCTAAAACGATCTGGTTTCAGACCACTCCATGGCACTGAAACTGCTTTGATAAATTTGAAAATGCAAATAGATCAACTGAAAGATAACAGACAATGCGCCTTATTTCTCCTATTAGACCTCTCAGTTGCTTTTGACTTGGTGGACCACAATATCCTTTGTAAACACCTATCATCAGCAGCTAACTTCTCTGTAGAGACCTCAGACTGGATTAAATCATTTCTCAGCAACAGATCTAGGAGAGTCTTTTCCCCTTCTGCTGCTGCTGACCCGTCCCTCATTACATACAGAGTTCTGCAAGGATCTTGCGTCCCTCCGACAATGTATAATATATTCACAAAGCCTCTTTTTGACAATCTGGATGATCTGGGTGTCATCTACACGAATTACGCAGATGACACTCAGATACTTATACCTCTTTCGGGCAACTATGACACAGACCTTGCCCTAGTTAACAAAATGTATCTCATCATTCAGGCTTTGATGGCAGTCCACAGCCTCTGCCTGAATGATGAGAAGACTGAGATTCTGATCCTAGGAGCCCCCACTAACCTCAATAAACTTGATGTCCAATGCTCTTCATTCAACATCGATAGCATTATCATCAGTCGCCAAGGAGACTAAAACACTAGGCTTCTACCTTGATTCCACCCTGAACTTGTTCAAACAAATTATTGCGACAGCCTCAGCAACTTCGTACACCTGCAAGCTTATCCAGGCTTGCAAACCGTACCTATCAACAAAGAGTTGCATCATACTAGCGAGAGCTTTAATCTGGTCTAAACTTGAATACTACAATGCCCTCTATGCAAGCGCTAACAAACAAATCATAAACAAACTTCACATTTTACAAAATAATGCTCTCAGAACAGCTGTTAAGCGACTTCAATTCAGCAATCCCACTAAGTCAGTGCCTCATCTGGGACGCCCAAGGGAAGCCCTTATTTATATATTTTTATGACAAGTTATGCTCTGGATGATAAACCCTTATATAACGCCCCTCTCTTAGAATCCCCCTGACCCCACTGAGCCAAGAAGTAGGTTTGTTTTGCAAATTAAAAAGGTTTATTTGAAAAATTAAACAATAGATATATATCACACTTTTATAATAAATTAATATTTGATATCACACTTAGACATATGACAGTGAGTGATCAACAATGGATGATGTTATACTAGCACACTGGTTTAATTACTTAAGAGTAGTATAGAAGATAAGGTAGCTGAGAATGCTTTATATGGTACAAGGAAATGCAAGGTGGAAAAGAAGCAACACAGGAATAAACTTGATATGATTTCAGCAAAACATAATAGAATCACTTTTCCCCTTTTGGCAACTCACCCCCTCCCCCTATGCAATAGAAGATGGAAGGGAGAGCACACAGTTCTCAGGAATACAATAAAATGTACAATATGAATTCAGTTCCCCCCTAGCAAGCTTAGAGAAACAGGGATGATTTTAAACACAGGCAAAGTACTTTAAAGGTGGTATGCAAAGAAGGGAAAAATAGGCTAAAAATGATTTTAATTCCCTCTAGAGGTTCAGGGTGAGTGAGAGCTACTTTAAATCAGTTCAGGCCAGCCCTATCAATGATTCAGGGATGGTTACCAGGTTAAAAACGGTTACCAGGTTACCAGGTTAAAAACGGAATTCCGTAATGGAAGCAAAAGACAAATGTTTTTACACGTGGCTGGAATGAAGCAAAATGTCAAATCGCAGCAATTTAGTGGCATGCGTCGAGCGCAATTACGAAGGAACTATAAGGAGTAGCAAGTCTCTGTGAAGGTAGATTCTCAAAATAAAAGTAAAACTCAGAATGACAGATGACAGTTTTGCAGCTTTGAATCAACAGGAGGGACATGATTTCTATGATGCAGTTCTCAATAGGTTAAAATACTTTGAATTAGATTATTTTAAACTAAGAGATTGGTTTTGCACAGTTCTGGCTGAGTACTCGCACTATATCGTGGACAGGAATGTGACTTTGTCACGGATCGGGTCAGGATTGGCTGCGGTTCTCTCGCCACTGGGTACTGGTTCTGCGCACAGCGATCTGGGTCAGCTCTCAGCACTGCACAGCGATCTGGTCTCTGTGGATCTCTGGTCTCTCTGGAGATTGATGGATTTGAAGTCTGGAGTCTCCTGGCAAAGCGTCCCGCAAGAAATTGGAAAGTGAATGTCCCTACCTGGGTTCCAGTGGCTCTTTTTATGTCTTTTGAAAATGGGTGTGGATGCTAACTTTCTTTGCCCAACCCACTCACGATTTGATAGGTCAAGGATTTCTCTTTGACCTGATTTGAGAAGGGAACAGCGAGTCAGAGTGATGAGGTAGGTTTATGGTCAGAGGATCCTCCCCTTGTCAAATTGCACACATCTATTTCTGATCCAACTACCCATTTATCTATGTACCATTTTTCTAATATTATATGTCCAGTTAACATATTTTCTGTAGCACCAAACCATCCGATCCCTGTCTTTGTAAGATGTTGTGTCCACTTTTGACAGAATTCTGCCCTTTTCATCCAGATAACAACCTCTAAACTTTTCCAGATTTTACACAAATGTGCACAAGGGATATGGGTTTCAGATAAAGTGTCAGATTTTTAACATGCATACATTTGGAGTAACAACCTTATTTTCCGCTACTACTCCCCAAAACATACCACAGAGTCCTGACGCCTCTTAAAATGTGCACAGAAAAATCACAAGAATGATATTATTTATATAATTTTTACAAGTCCGCACTATGAATTATCCATCTTTTTAAAATTATGCTCTGGCCCCAAAGGGGTGTGGTTTTCCAAAGCACATGGTGGAATTTCTGGTTTGTCCACTTCCCCCAAGCTCAGCTTGCTCACAGAGGCACTTCTCCTCCCACTTCTCCCAAGAGGAAGCTATTTTCCGACCCCCCCAATATAACATTTGCCTGAGCCTAAGACAGTGCTTTGTTCAGTTTCCTGCAGTCCCCAGGTGCCACTCCCCTAATTCAATCAGAGAGGTGTCATCTCCTTTTGGCAGGGGCAGCAGAATGCAACCAGGCCTGGGAACACAGCTGCTGATCAAGTTTCAACTCCTGTCAGGGGTAGTTGTCAGGCAGAATTCAATATCTTTAAGCCAGGCTTCAGATAAATGTCACTTTGGTTCCCAGTTTTCTATATTCAAACCAAACTTGCAATTTTTACACATGCAGCTAGAATGCTGATTCGGAGTTCAAAACTATGACATTTAACAGTTGCAAACTATGTGACACTCAAAAGTAGGTCACTCATTTATTCTAAACATTTCGATTTTAGTGGCTTTAAACCCAAATTCACTTAAGCTGCTGATATCCCCAGCTATTTTCAATACATACATTAGACAATTACTTCCTTCAAGTCATTTCAGAATATGGCAGTTGTGGACCATAGCTCTCTTCAGTTATACAGGAAAATGATCCACCCCGAAAGTTTGGAAATCTATCAAATAATGGCATCAGAACTGGAAAAGGGTTCTAATCAAACTATGAATAAGTGGGCTGAGGACCAAAAACAAAAATTACATCAAATTGCGTGTACAGAAGCAGAACTGAAAGATAACCCATCCAGGATAAAAACAAAACTGGAATGTTGGGACTGGATTAATACCATTGAGTCAGTATCATCTTGTAAACTTCTTGACCACCTTCCAATGAATACCAACAAATTAAAAGAACCGATGGTGTATTGTAAGAAATATCCCGACAAATTACTGATGAGAACTTTTCTAAAAGCCCGTCTAAATGTTTTACCGACTGGAGAAATTTTAGCGATTAGAGCAGACTCGGAGAAAACAAACTGTAGATTATGTACTAATCCCGAGGTCACTGAATCAATAAAACATCTGCTGATGTGTTGTCCTGCTCTTCACCAGGCGAGGATTGCATATTTCTCTGCCTTGACGACAACCTCCTTTGCATGGAATGAAGATACTTGGTGGAAACGCCTGATAACGGGCGAAAAGACTCAATGGCATACGGCTGCCGCAAAACTTCTAAACTTGGCCCTGGAAAGAATAAAGGCGATTTCGGAGGCTGGCGCATGATTAGACCCACACTGAATCAACCTGCCAGGCTTCCATCATTTAGTACTTATCTAGTAAAACTAGGAATGGACTCCCTTCAGTTGGACTGAAAAACGCCCTTGTAAAAATCTGTTGTTTATATGATTAAATACAAGTAAATAAAAAAAAAAAAAAAAAAAAAAAAAAAAAATAGTTTTACATTGTATCCACCTCTTATTAAGTCTTTCTTTGGCCTGGTTTGGTTCATTTGTTCAGTTTTTTGTACAGTCTGGTGGTTTTAAAACGCCGGCTTTCTGGTAGTGGTGAGCACCAGTACTTCACCCGTTTTTGACATTAATAACAACAGATTTTGAACAGCACCATATTCCTTAGCACTGATTTCGCTCATGGTGCTTCTGGCCCCTCACGCTCACACTGGTGGGTGGCAGGTCAGGCAACCATTTTGTTGTGCGCAAAGACTGCGCGGTTCTCCAGGATTCTGGCGCAAATTGGGCTTTTCTGCCCTCTTGGATTTCCTAAGTCCACAGCGCCAAGTGTTGCAGCATAATAGTCCAAACGTGGGTCAGGACACCCAACACAGCATTGAGTATCCCAAGGAGAGAACATATCTCAGACTAGAAGAAAGCACAATTGGCTTTCTATTAAGGACAGGATTCAATTTAAAATGGTCTCCATCACTCAGAAATGCCTCAATAACGCTGCTCCACAGTACCTAAGAGAGAAAGTCACCAAACAAACTTTGTCACAACCTACTAGGTCTGCTAACTCCTTCTGCATCACAGCTCCAAGATTCAACCTGGCGGTAACAGCTTCCCTGTTGAGGCTGCCTAAACCTGGAATGCCCTCCCCCTTCATCTGCACATTGATCAGACCTTCCACAGTTTCAGGATAAACACACACAGTTGGTGAGTTATGAATGACATTGTACCCCAGAGTGTTTATATCACACCGAGGACCTAACTGCTTCCTCCTGGTAATGCACTTGTGTCCATACGGCAGTATATGTCCTCTTTCCTGCCATGATGCTGTAATTTATCTGTTAACTGTCTTTACTTTAATACAGAGACAAATATACAATCTTAACATGCTATGATATCTATGTAACCTTATGCATCAACATTTTCTTGTAATGCGCCCAGATACCTTGGGGTGTGGTGCGCTTTATAAATCAATAAAACAAACAAACAAGGAAGGAAACCGCTGGCAAGGTGGCAGAGTCTTTGGAACAGCTGAACCATCTGCCTGACAATGGCGACACTCTCCTCGGGGGGAAAAGCCTTCCCCACCTGAGTGTCCAGGACTGCTCTGATGAACTGGAGCCTTTGAGTTGGTATCGTGTGGGACTTCTGCAAGTTCAGGGAGAAGCCCAGCCTGTGGAGTAGCGAGCAAGTGGGGACAAAACCTGCTCTGTCGACTTCCCTCTGATCATCCAGTTGTCCAGGTATGGGAACACGTGGATGCCGGATCTCTGTGGTGAGCCGTGACTACCGCCATTAGCTTGGTGAAAACTCTTGTGGGGGAGGTCAACCCAAAGGGGAGCACCTTGAACTGGCAGTACTTGTCCCCTATGAGGAATCTCAGGAATTCCTTGTGCTTTTGGTGGATCGGCACGTGGAAATGGGTGTCCTGGAAAACTATTGACACCAGCCAGTCTTGAAGCCTGAGAACGTGGAGAATTTCTCTCAACGTCACCATTTTTAAATTGTACTTTCTCAGGAACTTGTTCAAGTCCCTGAGGCCCAAGATGGGACGGAGTACTCCCCCTTTCTTTGGTACTAGGAAATACCGGAAATACCAGCCTGATCCTTTCTGCTCAGAAGGCACCTCTTCCATGGCACCCTTCAAAAGCAGGGCTCACAGTTCTTACTGGAGCTCGTGTTCCGCTTGTTGAGGAGGAGTAGATGGTTTGTTTGGAAGCCTCTTTATAAAGGACAGACAGTACCCCCATTGGATGAGCTGCACGGCACAAGCATTGGAGGTAATCTCCCGCCATTGGGGCCAGTGCTCGCCTATCTGTCCTCCAAACATTGAAGCATGGGGGAGACCTCAAAGCGTCTTTGTGGTGGTGCTACCCCAGCTGCTGCCACCTGCTGGTCAATAGAAGCCCCCTCTGCCCGTTCTGGAGCACAGGAAACCCTTACCATTGTCTGGGCTGCAGGAGATGTGCTTTCCTGCCAAAGGGGACATGTATCCCCTATCTCTGGAGGTGAAACTGAATGCAGGTTTTGCCGGCTGCTGCACAGCTAGTCCCAGTGACCTTGCAGAACCCCCTCCTCTTGCCGGCTCACACATTTTCATGAATTCAGAATTCACAGGTGGTGTAGTACAAGGCCTCTGCCACAAGGCGGCAATAGGGTCAGCAATAGCCACACTGAAAGGCATGGCTCTTCCCGTATCATCCAAAATGCCAATGAGTTATATCCTGACATAGGTCTAGCTGGGGCAATCCAACCTAGGGCCTCCACCACTCTGCCCACCGTGGCACAATACGTCCACTTGTGTGAGCATATGGTTGGGCTTGCTGAGTCTCCACATCAGGAGAAATGTCCAAGCCACTTGTGTCTCCAAGTCCCTCTGCCAAGGCTCTCAAGTCAGCCTAATCTGAGAAAGAATCTCTGCCTCCAGAGTCTGAATATGTATGATTGACGCCAGGCAGCTTGAGGGCGCCGTCATCACCGAAGATCAAAGCCATACTGTTGACAAATTTGGTTCAGGACTGAGGCGCATATGATCGATCGGGCATCGAATTTGACAGATCCACAATAGACTGTGCCAGTAACAGCTTTGATGCCTTGGCAGCAATCTGTTCCAAGCCTGATTGTGTCGGTACGATCTCCTTGGGGCCGGGGTTTTCCGGGCACCACTGGAGCCAATAGAGCGTGCTGCTTCATCACCCGTACCCGCAAAGGCTTGCTTGAACATATTGAGCATTTGTTCTTTGAAAGCCTCCCACTCGGCTTTCGATAAGGGCGTGAAGCAGACTTCATCCGTTCAGGAGAGGAACCGGAATCAGAATCGTGCCTGCTGCGATGATGCCGTTTCTTTTTATGGGAGGAGGAGGATGAGGAATGACTGCACGCATGCAAGTGCTTTTTGGCCTCCTTATAAAGCCTATCCTCCTTTTCTGGAGTGGGCCCCTCCGTCTCGAGTTACGACAACCAGGTGGCCGAGTGGGCCAGAGATTTTGACGGGGGCCGACCTAACGCTAGTTTTGAAGTGATGTTGGGTTCATCTTAGTGCAATAATCACAGTCCTCTGTGACGTGACCGACGCCGAGGCACCACACGCAGACCGAGTGTGGGTTTGTAATGGACATCTTGGAACTGCAGTCATTGCGCTGCTTAAAGCCTGACACCTTGGAAGCCGACATAGTGCCGAAACAGCATTGAATAAGATGAGAAATTCATCGAATGAAAAGAAATACTCTCTGAGAGAAAGAGTTGTTCTGTATGAGCAGCGTGCAGAGCGTGGGGAAAAAAGGAACCGAGGTACGGGGCATACAGACGTGGTATGTGTATGATGAACGACGTCATGTCTGCAGTCGACAACCACCACATCAAGTCCAGGGGGATAGACAGCCTGGTCAAGGAGCACCACCCCCCTGTCAAAAAAGCTTCTGAGCAGCTGACACTGTTAGGGATATCTATCTGAAGAGGAATCTGTGGGAGAAAGGCAATCTATTGAAAGGCTCTGTTTGGTCACAGCTCTGCAAGCACGAGCACCAGCGTAACCAATGAAAAGCTGGAAATCTTTGCAATTGATGTTTTGAAATTCATTTATTCTTGAAATCCAAATGTTGTTTGTGAATAGATAGCACAACCCTGACGAAGGAGATTAATATTCTCTGAAATGCATTGGCAATATTAAAAGCTCTTATTTTTACATCAACCCAGCTTGGTGGTTTGTTATCTTCCAGGCAAAAGTTAACCTGAATATTGATGGAACATACAATAACTCTGTGATATACCCTCTTAACCAAGAACACACAGAATTTGGACACACTTTTACTCTACAAGCTGCACTAATATAATTATATAATTATATATATATTTTTTCATTAACCACAAGTAACCTCGACAGAGGTACAAGAGAGCGTGACCGTCTAGCAGGGTGCGACACACTTGCTTTTTGCATATAGATTGCTCATTGACTCGGGTGTCTCTGGGTTGTTTTTGGCGGTCTGCACCTCAAAAAGTAAGAAACTATCATAGTGGAAATTGTAAAGATTACACAAGTGATTTTGAAACTCAGGTGGTGCCCACCATTCCGGCTTTTTCTTTACCATGTTCTCCAGGCCAGTCCAGAGCGATCAGTATCATTGTGGACCAGAAGAGGTGCAGTCGCCAGAAAACCAGCGGTATGACAGGGATCGTGGGAACGCATAGTGCGGTTGAAGTCCCACTCGACTGTCAAGACACCCCCAGAGCCCCCTCACATCTAGAGCAATCACTTGCACCTCCTCTTTCACACTGAAAGCGAAGAGATCCACTGGAGGAGTACACTAACGGGATAAAATCTCCTCCAGAACTTCTTGGCAGATTTCCAAATCATGGGAGGTTGAAGACTGTCAGCTTAGTACATTTTGTCAAATGTATTAAGCTGACAGTCTTCAACCTCCCATGTTCTCCTTGCTGGCCAGGTGGGTCGCAATCAGAGACATCCTGTTCTCCAGAGCACAGAACTAAAATCACATTGTTTCTCTAGCACAGACAAGGAGCCCACACCACCCCGCTTGTTATGGTAATACATGGGTCGAATGTTGTCAGTCAGGACCAACACGATCTTGCCCTTCAAAGAGGGGAGGAGAGCGACCAGAGCCAACCTAATTGTCCTCTTCTCCAGCAGACTGATGTGTTCCCTGAACTCCAACGGGGACCACAGTCTGCTCACGGTAAGGTCTTGGAGGTGACTGCCCTAGCCTTTCAGTCATGGAGTCACCGGTGGCCACTGTCGATGAAACCATGACCATTTCAGGAGGTTGTGCTTGACGAACCAACAATGTGAGTAACCGGACACTCTCTCCGAGACCAGTAGAAGGTCTGATATTCATCCCTGAAACTGCAACCACTGAACTCAGAAGACACTGCAGCAACCACATGTGCAGTCGGGCTTCTAGCACCACTAGAATGCAGGAGGCCATATGAACCAGCAAGCACAGAGAAGCCGTAGCTGCAACTTTTGCCTGTGGTTGTAAAACTTGGACCATCTTGTATATGTTTGCCACTCTGTTGTCAGGTGGGATTCCCTGGCCCAGTGAGTGTCCAAGATCGGTCCGAAAAATCGGATGGAGTGGGACAGGGAAACCAGAGACTTCTTGAAGTTCGGGAAGAAGCCCAATCTGTGCACCAAGCTGTGCACCAAGCTTCACGTCCTGTACAGATGTGCCGTTGATGGGACTGGGGAGTGGGCTTGGAGGAGCCAGTCATCCATGTAGGAAAAAACATGAATGCATTCCCTTCTGAGGCGAGCTGCCACCACCGCTAGCAGCTTGATGAAAACCCTGGATGCAGGAGAGAGTGGGCAAGGTAGGACCTTGAACTGATAGTGACTGTTCCTATCTTGAATCTCAGGTATTTGATGTGCCTTTGGTGGATGGCCTCATGGAAGTAAGCATCCTGAAGATCCAGGGAAACTAGCCATTGGTTTGGGCCAGGGACTGGAGGATCTTGGCCAGAGTGACCATCTTTTACTTGACCTTGCGGAAGTTCAGAAGCTGCACAATCATGATGGGTCTCAGACATCTGTCTTTCACACCAGAAAATAGGTTGAGTATCAACCCCTGCCACGAACCAGCTCTATGACCCCTTTTGCCAGAAGCGGACTGATCTCCTTCAGGAAGAGAGACTCCGTAGGCAAGCTTTGGTGGCGCAGGGGGTCGTCTGGTATCTTTCCATTCCTAGACAAACTGGGATACCCTGCCTCCCACTGGCGAGTGATGGCGGAAGTAGACTTAAGAGAGGTTTTACTCAGAGGCTGCGCAGGTCACAGTGGAGGTGGAAAGTGCCTTCATCCTCTGGATGCACCCCAGCTCCTATCCCTGTAAGGACAACGCTGCTTTTGCTTGCTCGATGGAAAATTAGCTCTACCTCTTTGGGCATAAGTGGAGAAGGGGGCGAAAACCCCTGCCTACTGGGCTAGCTGGCTGTTGTTTCTGGACTACCAGTCCGAGAGACTTAACGATAGCCTTTGAGGCCTGAAACGTATGCAAAGAATTATCAGCCTTGTTGCCAAATAAGTCCATGCCATCAAAGGGCATGTCCATATGTTTCTCTAGTTTCACGTCTACAGCAAAAGTGGATGTTCGGAGCCAAGTGTATCTACACAAGACCATGCTTGTGGCCATCGTTCTTGCCAGACAGTCTGCAGTATCTGTTGGGAGGCTTCCCTGCCAATCCTCATCAGAGCCTCAACACCTTAACAGCCCTCCAATTCAGTGATGTGTTTGGATGCCTCTGCCATGACTGACCACAGGCCAAATGAGAACTTGGCCAGAGAACATAAGGCATTCACACAAAAGCCGAAAACCTTCCTGCGCCATGTATCCAGTCTCTTGCTCTCCCCACCAGGGGGCAACAATGGGAAAGAAGTGGTCTTAAGGTTTGTTTATAACGGCCTGGACCACTAAACTCTCTGGTGAAGCATTGGCAGAACGGAACATGGGAACAGAGGGTGCTAGCCTGTGCATCTTTGTAAAGTCGCAATACCCCCATTAGGACTGAAGCTGGTTTGGCCCAAAGTTCCAGCACTGGCCCCTCAACTTCCTGAGTGAAAGGCAACATTGTCTCCTTCTTTAGAAATCAGGGCGTGAAGGGGCAGGCAACCATAAGGTGTAGGCATCTTCACAATCAGGTACTGAAAAGCGGCCTTACGGGTTGCCTGGGGTGGCAGCACCGAGCATTTCAAACTCTGGATGGTGTCCAGGCCCTTGCTTCCTGCAAGTCGGCTGTAAGGTCCACCAAGTCTGCCTGTTCCTCATAAAACTCCTCAGGAAAGTCTCTGACTTTCCTTGGGTGGAGGGGGTCCTGTTACAGTTTAATCATAAATGTCCTCTAAATGGAACATGTATGCTCTTCTGGGGGAGTGGGGCAAATTCCCTTGCGATTCTGGCATAGTCAGCACCGCGAGAGAAGGGCAGAGATCACATGACTTGCATCCGAAGACAGAACAGTGTGATTCTTGGACTTGACCTTGTCTGGTCTGCTTGCGGATTCCCTGCCGGCTCGTCCGAGCACAGTGTGGTCTGTCTGGTTGGCTGAAGCTGTCTGCGCTGGGAACAGGGCCACCATCGCAGAGGCTGCTGCATCGGCGCCAGAACCACAGGGGCCTTGACGAAGATGTCAAGCAGCTTCATTCTGAATGCCTCCCATTCCTCTGGAGTAAGGAACTGCGTGGGAGAAACCTCTGGGCCTCCTTTCACCGGGACATCCTTGGAGTGATAGCTCCTCCTCTTTGCTGACGAAGAAGAGCAATGTCTCTTAAGAACCACCAGGAGATGCAGACCTCTTGCCGTGCTGCTTTTTTACAAAGCGCCTCCGGGGTACATCGAATGACATGGCGCGCAATCCTGCATGTTGCGATCCCTCATTGAGACAGTAAAGGCAAATGTGGTGCGGTCCAAAAAGACATTTCACACCTGCAATCCACACAGGGTTTGGAAAGACGAAGACTTTGCCGATTCGGCATTGCATCGTATAACCAAGAAAGGAAAACATTTGAGAAAATAGAATACGTTTTAAGAGTTATGTTCCTCAAGCGTGCCAAATGTGCTGAAAAAAACTAAACCCACCTCACGGGTCATGGTATCTATATAAATTGACCCCAATGCCATGCCTGGAGTGTTGGGCTGAGTCGATGCAGAGTTGCTCTGAGCACCCTGGCTGCAGGAAATTTTCCAAAGAGCAGCTGCGCTGGCAGATATGAATCAATAATGAGGAAGCCCTGGAATGAAGGAGTCCAATAGAAAGCTGCAGTCAAAAAATATGAGCATCATCTCACTAACGTCTTATGTTTTTTGCATTTAAACATCAAGGTGAAATATTTACAGGGATAGCCACAGGGAAAGTTCTTTTAATTTTCTTCATTCTCAACGCATCACCAGACAATCTCAGGATATTGAGACCAAAAAAGTATTTTGGTCTAAGGGTGGAGAAACTCACCCTTGAAGTCAGGGGACGATTGGCTACAGATGGACGCCATGAAGGTTTTCGAACAGCTCTTCCTCCTTTAGGGTAGTTGGTGGACCTCCCACTCGCAGCCTCACTGAGCTGCCTGCCCTCAGTGGGGTGGAGTAAAGGACTGCGGCATCTGTGGCATGCCACTGAGTCCATCCCACTGCAATTCAGAAATAGGGACAGCCTGCTGAGGGGTACCAAGATGCTCTGGAAGGTGCGAGAATGGGTTCTCCAGCAGCTCAAACAAGGTAGGGTATTGCAGGAGAACATTAATGGCTGTGATTACAGGCTAGACTATGTCAATATGTAACGTAGGTTTCTCCCAGGGCTAAAAAAAACAAAAATAAAGGCTCCCTGATAGTGCAGATGGGAAATCTGAAGGAATCAAAAATGACCACCCCTAATACAGCAAGCCTCTTTAAGGTTTTGTATCATAATACAAACACCTGGGAACACTTTCTAGGTACATGAAACAATTTGACTTACAAATATTGTAAACTAATACCATTGCGGCTCCAACTACAAGAAAAACAAGAATCAGAAGAGAAACTCAAATCCACTAACCTTATAAATTAAGGACCTCAATGCAGTGAATACATTTTTCAGCGCCGTTTCAGACTGGTTCTTTTGCAGAAAGCAGAGGTACACATCAAAAACCTTTTTCATGAGTGGATTGTGTCCATGATCGGCCATCAGTTGGTTCTAATACAGGAAAAAATACAGATTAGAATTATCCAGATTTAGAGCAACAGATTACATATAAAAGATTAGGCTTGAGAGATTCATGAGTAACAATGACAATAATGGGATAGTAAAAAAAAAAAGCCATATCTCGCTGTCCGCTTAAAGAACAAACCTGCAGCCAAGGACCCATTAATTAATAGTGGCAATCTGAAGGTAGCCTTTGGATAAATAAAGCAGAAGACATCCACGCCCAGACACACCACCTTCAGGCATAGATCAATTTGGTAGCTGGCCTCGTGGACACAAATGGCATATCTACAACATCGTCAAACAGATCCCATTCCATGTACCTCAGCGTTTCAGCAACCAAGCATGAAGGCTAACACTGCTCATGCTCAGATAAAGGAATCTGACCTCCAACTGGTCCACTCTCGCTGGGGCGTTGCCAGGAAGGATGGATGTACATGTCCACAAGAGAGATAGATTAGTAGGTGTCACATTGCTGAAGCTGCTATTTTTAGTCTGTATGTTTTTATAAGTACGCTTGTTCTCAAATATTGACTTATTTAGTTTACCTTTGAGAAAGCCACATGAAGTGCCAAGTAAGTGCCCGTTTTCGCCCGTTTCCCTGCACAACTGCCCATCTGTCTTCATTGCCATCTGAGGATTGCAGCAGAAAGAAAATCTAACAAAGCTACATTGCCCCATTGGAGCATTGGAACTCTGTTGCCACGCTTTGTTAGTTGTGTATTAGGAGCTTTAATGACATATTAGCACACATTTTCTGGACATGCAAGGAGAACGTCATTGCTCATTATACTGTGTTCGCCTCATATATAGATTAAATAATGTCTAAATCACGCAAAAACTAAATGTGTTGACATGCACACTAGGTAATGATTTTTGGCTGATACGTGCAGTATTGCTTTAATTGGGTTGATACGTGCAATATTGCTTTGAATTTAGGGTTGGTACGTGTTACAAGGTGTGCTCAGTTGGTGAACATATGTTTAATTTTAGAGAGGCTCAGAGTGGGTTTTAAAAGGAGAAGAAAGTAAACTGCCCCTAATGGTTTGGTGTTGTGGACTACAATACCCATACTAACCTCTACCCTTTGTCCCTAGACGACTCTGCTGCTAGGCGCTCTCCTAGCCCAGCCTCCAACACATGACCCGGCATCCATTTTCCAAATAAAAGGCACTGGGACAGCGCCCTCGGTGCGCGCCATGTAAGTGCCATGTAAGTGCCATGTAAGTGCCATGTAAGTGCCATGTAAGTGCCTGTTTTCGCCTGTTCTCGCGTGGGCTAGCGAGGCACTATTACGAGAAACAGACTGATAAACAGACCCCAGCTTGGGATCGTGGTTTATCTTGGCCAACCTGGTTGCACAAAAATCGACCATACGCTCCTGTCTGGGTACCCGTAGACCTGGATGATCATGTACCCAGATTGAACTGTCACGCTCCACAAGGGTGGTCTCTTATCCAGGGTATCGTGGAAAAGTAATTTTGATTTTCTTCCTGTATAGGGTACTAGAGGGCTTTGGCGCCTTTGAAATACGCAAGGAGGTGGAAGCTTGTGTGGTGTTTTTTTATTTATTTTTTATTTTTTAGGACTTGTGTTCTACTAGGAACTGTGCAATCTTCCTGTCACCAACTTACAGGCTACAAAGTTGGGGTAGGGGGAGCTGGTTTCAATTGAGAATTGTAAAGCCGTTTTGGGTTGGAATCTGCAGGAGCGTGGACGTTTTTTGCTTATGCATTATTTGCATATAGACTTAGCTGCATCCGGAAGTGCCTCAGAAGTGTCAAGGCTGTTTTGCTGTGTTAGGGAGAATTCTCTCTTTAGGCTGAATTTCCTAACCTAGCGAGTCCCCCAGCAGCTTTGCTGGATTTCTGGAGTTTGTTTTTTTCTCCTGCCAAGAGTGAGGCTCTTTCTCCCACTCTTGGACATGATTTATGGTGTTCCTTTGACTGTTAATATGTTTTATGGGCTATGGGGTCCTTTATTCCATAGGGTCTCATGTGTTTTTACTATGTGTGTTACACAGCACCCTCCGTGCAGTAACACAGGGGTGTCATAGTGACACCCCACCATAGACTCCATACCCTGGGACTGACTACTGTCTCCCAGGGCATGTAAAGTCACCATTGGCTTTACTAGTCCCAAATTATTAACAGAAACCAGTACAAACCATCATATTGTGGACGTACTGGTCAGGGCAATTCGATTGCCCCGGGGTCTGTTAGTCGAGGGGGCACGTCTCCATCCCCCCTGATCGAGTTTTGGCTGGTGGCAGTGGATACTACTTTTTATATTCGACCGTGAATATATCCCTATGGGATTTTCCCATTGTTTGAAGCTACCAACTTTAATTATTTAATTCTCATAGCCTCGAACATACCGCCGGTTTATTTATTTAATATTAATTTGCCGGTTGGTAATTTTTGCCAGGACTCGATTCTAAAATGGCGTTTGTGTTCTCTTCTGTGACTCCAACCCAAGTTGAGCCCTTTGTTCCACTTTTTGGCGGGCTTCTCCACAGAGGCCTCCAAAAGTGGTGCCACTCTGTCTGGGTACCACAGGGGGTGTGGGAGGGGGTTTAGGCACCCTGGACTGAGTTACCTTGGTAACTCAAGTCGCACTCTTGTGTGACTGGCCCAAGTGGTGAGCCGGCCTGCTCACCACTTAGCATGTTTGATTGACAGCTAGGCTGAGTGAATGGGGGTGTGCTGCATAAAAGCAGGGCTTTGGGGACTGGAACTTCAGAAGTCGCCAAAGGACCTGAGAATCCGACGAGGGAGAAGCTGATCCGACCTACCACGACGACACCACCGGTGGAGCCCTGCGGAACCGACTCACCACTTCCCGACGACAGAGAAGATCTCCCGGCTGGAGAGGCTTCTTCCCCTGACTGGTGGGCACAACCAGTTTACCTTCTTCTCTTCACATCCCAGGCCATCTTGTGGTCGAATTGCCTGTGCCAAGCACCCCGGCAACCGGATAGCCACTTGCCACTGGACCGCGAATAAAAGGACCGCTCCTTTTTCCTGAGAACTCCGCGGTTGGTTTCTTCCCTGGCAGTGCAACAGACTCCTGTCTTCCTCCACCACGAGATCCTCTCTTCCCCCGGACGAAGCACCGACTTGCATCCGCTGCCAGGAACAACTGCCCCCGCTGGAGTATTCTCACCACTTTAAGGCACCGTGTCCGCCAGGCCTCCCCTTCTAAAGATTGCTACAAGGTAATAATAACCCCTTAACCTTCTGGACTGGGCTGGCCGCCTTGACCCTCTAACTGGTCCCTTTCTTTTGGTCCAACTCTTTTTGAACCTTTGCAAGACTCTTGTGCACTGCAACTGTGTGACCTTGGACATATTTCGTTTTGATCCTCTTAAAGTGGATCCGGCCTACTGAACTCTAAATTCACGGTTTTACTTTGCCTTCCTCTCTTGTTGTGTTCTTAAAAAAGTGTTGGGATCTGTTTCAGTTTATACTCTGCTTTTGTCTCCCGTTTAAAACGAATTATTAGAGTGCCATCTGCGTTAAGCGCTCACCGCTGTCTGAAAATAAGTGGGGCTTTACTAAAGAATTGTCTAATATTCTTTTAAGGGGTGTATATCTTTCAGTGACCGTGTTTTTGAATTGCTTACTATTAGTGCCTGTGTGTTTTTCTAGATGTGGTTTTAAATAAATAATTATATCTTTTTTACACCAAGCTCTTGTCAGTGTTTACTTGTTCTACTGTGTTCTTTTGACCTATTGTGAATACTCTGTATACTGCCTAACTCTTCTTGAGGGAAGTCTGACTGCTCAGCCACAGCTACCAAGTGAATCTGTGTGGTACAGACTGCTACCAAGTGGGTTTACTGCCAAACACCTGTAGTCTTAAATCTTTTGCAGTGGTCCCAGAGGGAACTGCACAGGTTTCTGCCTAACAGGCTGTTAGGCTGTTCACCTATATACAGAATTACTGTGTGTTGTGGGTTTCTACTCTCATTTAGTAAGTAATGAACTGTTTCGGGGAATAACTTAAACACACAGCAGTGCGACATACAAATTATGGTAGGGCTGCTTCGCAGTGGTAAAATTGGCATATCTCCTACTGTTGCAAAGAAAATATATACATTGCTTATCTCTACTGCCTGCGACAGCTCTGACATCTGCAGGGGAGGGCACATTAAGGGCTCGCCTTTACTCTTACAGCCATCCAATATGGATACTGGACAGGTAATGCAGTTTCCGCTGGGCAACAGTAATGAACAAACCCCTGGCCAGGTACTGAGCTCACCATTTAAAAACGATGCCACGGGCAGTGATGATGCAATAAATAAGTTTGACCGCCCGAATAACCTGGCCCAAAAAAGTCTCTTAAGTATTTACAATGACATGGCCCCCTTACCAATCAAGAGCATTGAAGCGCATTATATCCCTAGACCTCGCACAGACACCTCTCTCTTGGCTCCTGCTGTTCTGGCTGAGCTGGATAGGAGGGTGCGCCTCTCTAGGGGTCCTTCCACCCCTGCACGGGAAAGAGGGGGTGAGGTTGACAAAGTACATCTTCATGAAGCTGGAAAGTTTGAGTCCCTCACATATCCCAATGAAGAAGGTCGTCCAATTAAATCTTTATCTAATATATTGGGCGAAGAACAGGCCCATATGGGCGGCATGGGAGAGAGTCCATCGGCCACTATTCCCCGAAAATGTTCGAGTCCAACTTCCTTCACTCAGCCACCTATTCTGGATCATGAAGCCTCACACATTATTCTTTCTTTTGAAGGGCTCAATTCTGAAGATACGGCATCAACATATGCAGCCTTTCCTGTTCTCACCAGAATACTGAATCTTCTGGATAGGGGACATGAACGGACACATACGGAGGTTCAGGAATTGATACTTTTTATTCTGGACTGCTCAGAGAAATTGAGCAGACTAGAGGGTTTTGTTTTTGCAACTGAGAAGTTTATCCCTTCCTTGGGGCATATTGCAATGATCGACACGAAAGTTACCAAATGATCAGTGACGATATGAAACAACTGGGGTACAAATCTTACGCTGACATTTTGGATTGTGGTAATAAAGAGGTAACTCTGTCTCATACTAATGGACAAGAAGAATTCAAGAGCTTGGTTTTACTTAATGCAGAACACTTAAAATGTATGGAGGTCCGGCTAGGTTTACTGTCCTCTGAGATTACTTTAGGATTCTCAAATTTGAAGATAAGTGGCGCTAATATTGAGACTCCCTGTGTCATTCCAACTCCAGACAGCCCATCTGTTCCAGTGACTGCTATTGCAGAGGGCGCCATGCAGGACAAGGGCATGGTGGCACCGCAGAGGAGGACTCTACTTTGGGCTCCGATACAGTCCCTGTCCAACACAGCTCTCGTAGAGAGAGGAAAATGCGTGCCAGGGCTCTCAAACGCAGAGCCGTGACACAAGGCACCATAAATAACAATCCATCTAAAAAAAGTAAATCTCCCGTTACTGAAAGTGTTAAATACAAACAGTAATATCAGAGACATCTGTGGATTGTCCGCGGAAGAGGGTGTCTTTGATTTTACACAGTTAGACGAAGAAAGCCAACGGGCGCTGAACCTGAAGGATATCCCGCCATCTGGCAAATTAAACGCAGAGGATTCCATAGCTTGCGCTAAGGCTGTTATGGATAGGGGGAAAGAGTATGGTGAGGCCAAAAATACCCTCACTGACGCAATGAGTCATAAGGGCACAAAACTAACTTCAGCCATTCAAGCCTCTAAAAAAAACATAGTAAAAAAAAAAAAGGAAACTCCACTTCTGGCCCAGCAACAATTGCGGGCGCAACAGAGAGTCAAGGGATTAAACAATTTTTCTAGTCAAAACCTAAAGTAACAACTAACAACATCGTTCTGGAGGTGAAAACCCATGACTCCCGTGATATCCAACATCTTTCAGTGCCAGTGTCTTCACCGAACTCTGCACTTAAAGATGCTTTAAGTGTACCTCCAACAGCCACGGCTCAGGGTGGCATTGAGGCTGAGGTGATTTTGGTAAGCAAAAAAGTTAAACTTACACGTTGTGAGGATATCAAAATATTAGTTCAGCAGGCCCTACTGGACCTACTTGAGCATCCTACAAAGTCTAGTATCCAACCATCAGGACATATCAATAGTGCCTGTGAAGTTACAACAAACAACGATCTACTGGATGTGAAAATCCAGGACCCTCTTGACATCTAAAAACTTCCAGCACCAGTGTGTTTACTTAATCTTGCACCTAAAGACGTTTTGAGTGGACCTCCAATTGCCACAGCTCAAAAGGGATAGTGATTGAGGCGACATGTGCAAGCAATAACGCTAAACTCATACCCAGAGAGGACATACAAATATTAGTCCAGCAGGCCCTTTCGAACCTTCTTGAGCATTCTACAAAGTCCGGCTACCAACTTCCAGGCTACTCTAACAGCGCCTGTGAAGATGCTCTGGACCTAAAGACAAGATCTGAGCACAAGAATCCGGTGCCATCCATAGCCCAATTGAGTATTCCACTAATGTTACTGTGCCGACTAGTGACACAGAGCTCAGGGGTAAGTTCATGGGAACTGACTTTGGACCCATTCAGCAGACCAATTCTGGATCAGATTATCAGCAGGCATCAACAACTGTGAGAGCTGATATGTCAACTGTGGGTAGGTTCACTGAAGCCGGAAGAAATTACTCCCAATATAAGGATTGGGAGTACGGTGTCCGACATGAAAACCCAAACGAGAGGGGCTTCAATGTAGCCTTTCCATCCGAGGTGAAAAGACAAAACACAATTTAATTCTGCCTCTGGTACCAGAGTTGAATACCCCAGTGTTATGTTAAATTTTATGTTCTCACATGATGGTCCTCTGTCACTTAATCGGAGCAGGATTTTGTCCTTATTTGGTGAAGTTCCTAGACTTTCTCTGATCTCCTCCGGTGACATCAAACTTATCGACTATATTCACCCCACTAGGTTTGACTATGTGAGGGTGGTTTTCTATTCAAAAACCATTTTGGATCTTGTCTTCTCTGAAATTGAGTCCCTGCAACGCTTTGGCTTCGATTTGGAGATTTACAGTGAGGGATTCTTGAGGTCATGGGAAGGGGAGCAAGGGAGGGCCTCCAATGTCTCATACATGGGAACGCAAGCCCAGAACACAGAGAGGGACACCCATCAGAGCTTCTCCTCTGCTATTGATTTGAGATGGCTGGCCCAAACACTCAGAGACTCCATATCCAAAATACAAACAATCAAAGACAACCCTTAGAATACATGCTCTTTATTCCTCTTGTCATGGAATTCCAGAGGGAATCGTGCTCTTAAGCAGTCCTTGGCCTGTTGTGCCATCTTACATGACTCCACTATTGCTTGCTTGCAAGAAACCTGGGCACTCGCCCCCCTGTCTCTAGATGGCTTTTTGGTACACCAAGAAATTGCGGTTAAAAAGTCTAAAGGTAGACCCTCGGGGGGGACTCCTCATTGCTGTTAAAACAAACTCCTACGTCAAATGCATCAAAACATTCAAGATTCATCAGGGATGCATTCCACTTCTTTTGAAACTTCGCCCCTGCGAATTCTGTGTTAATTTACTGATTATTAACGTATATTGGAGTCCTGATCTTGTCCTAAAGGAGTTTATTACTCTAATCGACTCAGTGATTCAGGATTGCCAAGAGATGTGTGATATCTTGAATATCATTGTGGCAGGTGATTTTTAATGCGGATGTGTGTTCAGGGAAATTTGCTGAGAACAGCTCTTCGAGGAAAACTCTACAGGGGGACATTTGGTTTCAATTTCCTTCTGGTTGGGGACTGCTCCCTGTGTCTAATATTTTGGGTGCACTACAGGACCATTCCACCTGGTCCAATGGGATTGTGTGCTCCACTATTGACTATGTTTTCGTTAGCACACAGATCTTAAACCAATTTTCTGATTTTGTTTTGGCTCCCTCTACAGTTAGCGATCACAAAATGCTCAAACTCTATCGATACGCAAATCATATCCCTCATAACAACCAGTTTTTGGCAACATTGGAGGGTAACGCCTCCTGCAATAGACTCACCTGGCACAATGACAACATTACTAAAGTCAATCTGTTGTTGCTGGCTGACTATCATAAGCACGGTCTTGACAAGCAACTGATTATTTACTCACATGAAGCCTTTGAGAACTATGTCTATTCTGTGATTCGAAGCCTGTCTGGTATTAAGAAATCGTCTATCTACAGTAACTAAGACCCACAAGCATTCCTTTAGTTTAGAAATGCAAAATTTAAAGAAAGAGAGGAATTGCGAAATTCGTGTATTCCGGAAAATGCAAGGTAATAATACTCTAGGTGGTCAGTTGAATAATCTGAAAAACAAATGGAAATCTAGATTGAGATCATTAAGGGCCAAGCTTTAGCAGAAGGACGCTGAAGACATGCTTTTTTCACTAATGGCCTCCAACTCTCGTAGATTGTGGTCCTTAATTAATAACAGAGGTGAGGGTCAATCTAGAGCTCAAACCGCATGTATCTCCTCTGATATTTGGGCAGGACATTTTAGTTCTCTCTACAGCTCTCCAAAACTGGTCTGGAATGTGCCTAAGGACATTCAAGTGTGCCCATGGAACATCCCCTTCACTTTGGCTGATATTCAACATAAAATCACTTGTTGCTCTGCCTCTCGGGCCCCCGGCCCCAACGTGCTTTCAAATATGGTTTTCAAAGGGAATTCCACCTTGTGGGCAAACATTCCGTTTTTTCCTTTTTAAAGACATTGTAATTCTATGTCAAGGCCGGAGGCTCCCATTATGCTTCTCTTTCTTTTATTAATATATAAATAGAAAGCTCAGCAGCAAGTGTTAATGCACCTTATTGAAAGCGCAGGAGTGCGTGGCAGACAAAAGGTGCATGAAAAAACACAAAGAACTTAGTAAATATTAACGAAAACAGTGTAAGTCCAAGAAAAAACTCCATTTCCCAAGATGCTTCAGGAAAAGGTCCAGCAAAGGGTCACTAACATGTGACTTAGCCCACCAATGAATAACTGGCTGTCCATATAAACAGTCATACAAATTATGTCACTTCCTCTTTCTTGCTGCTCACAGCAAAGATAAGTACCCATTTTTTATCTCCTTGTTCATAAAAAAAAAAATAATTTTTTAGAATTTTAAATTTAAATATATTTTAATAAGGTGAATGATATATTTGCATACTTTATTTAGCGTTCGTATCTATAATCAGTATACGCGCGCGTAACGCGTTTCATTGTCTGTCAGTTGCACTCGATCCTCCGCGTTAGCAGCTTCGCTGCCGCGGGAGGATCTCTGCAGCTGACAGGAGCCCTCGCGTTCGCGAGCGGCCCTGTTAATTTATTCACCCTTCCGTGCGCGGCCTCCGGCTCGCTCTTCACTCCCACAGAGCCCGGGAACGCCGCACACGGAGAGCATTTCGCTGCGATGGCCTTCCGTGGCCACTAGAGGGAGCCTCTGCTCCCTGAGTCCTTTCCTTGAACAGCTGGCGCTCGCTTGTCATTTCCGTTGCTTTTACAACGGATTTTGAAAGCGAGCGCCAGCTGCAATCACGAGCCCCCTTTCCTTTCTTCTGATTCAACGTTATAAAAAGGAAAAAGAAAGAAAACGAAATCGAAGGAAGTATCACATATAACTTCACAGAAACAGATTGATTTTTTCTTTTCAGCAAGGTATCGTGCTCCACACCTTCCTTGTCTGAAATTGAGTGGGCTGAGAGAAGGCTGTCTGTTGCCCACTAAGAGCATTTATATTTAAAAAAAAAAAAAAAAAAAAAAAAAAAAAAGGTGCATTTAAAATTCATTATGGCAGCTCAGTACTTTCCCCAGGCAGATCAGGATTGGTCTGATCATGAGGAGGAAGAGTATCACATAGATGAGGTGGCAATGGCAGACAGCCTCAAAAAGGTGCTGGGATCCTCAGTGGAGACCACCATCAAGAAGGCATTATCTGAGATGCTCCTGCCTATCCAGCAGCGCCTAGACAGTATGGAGGAGCATCTTCAGGAGACCTCCCCAACAGGGAGAAAGAAAACCCGCAAAAGAAAGCACCTTATAGATGGGGGATGTACTCTGGCTCGTAGGAGCAAAGACTCCATGACCCCCCCCCCGAGCCAGCCTACTCCTGCCACCGCTGCCGTCTCAGACACCTTCTCCAGGCTTAAAAAAGCCTTCACGGACAGGAAGGACACCCCTTCCCTCGAAAGACCCTCTTACCCCGAGGAAGACAACAGGGGTATTAGACCCTCAAGCCCAGAGGGAGAACAACAGGGCACTGATGACGAAGATAGAGGGATCTATGATAACTATCATCCCCTTTCATCCTCTGATGAGGATTCTCAAACTATAGGGTCGCGACCCTCTACCTCTGGGATTGTGGCAGTCCCCATCCCCAAGAAGGTAACGGAGGAACCCCCCACTTCCAGCGGGATGTTTGCTCCAGAAGATCTTGTGCACCCCAGATCCTCTGACTGGGAACCTTCGTCCAGAACAACCAATTACATCATGAACAGACTCCGCAAGCCTCTAGATAAGGAAGTAAGGGCCAGATTAAAGGCAGAATGCCCCCTCCCAATATTCCTGGAAAAGTAGCCCTCACCCCGGAGCTAGACTCCAAGATGATCACTTTTCTAGGCAAGAATGTGAAAGACCCGAGAAAGGGTATCGACCGCGCTTGGAAGTCCTGTCAGGACAGAGTCCTGGACATTACTGGTCCTCTAGCCAAGATTATGGACCTGGCCGAGGCGGCCATTGATTCCAGTGATCCTATCGATCCAACAATCCTTTCAGGTTGGGCGCAAAGAGCCCTCCGTCTACTGGGTAATGCCAGTTGCGCCATCTCGGCTGAACGCCGTAAAGGTATTTTATACAAAATTGACGGCAAACTAACCGAGCTAGCAGATACAGAATCAGGAGCAACAGCCCAAGGTCTGCTTTTCGGAGACCCATTCATGAAAGAAATGTCGAAATTCGTCGGCACCTTTACAGCCTTGGATAAGGCTCAAGCCTCCATCAGAAGGGTTTTTGCTACTAAGGTTTTCTCCAGGGCCGGACGAGGCAGAGGTCGCTCCTCCGGCCGCTTCGCCTTTCATCGAAGACCTCAGCAATCCCGGGACCAATACAATTCTTGGCAGGACCGCTCAGACACTTTCTTCCCCTCAAGAGGGCGGGGAAGAGGTCGTGGATGGAGAAGAAGTGCAAGATATCCAGCCCAACAGCAAACTACAGGTCAGTGTACCCATAGCAGCGTCTGCGCCACAGACACCCATAGGGGGGAGGTTAGCTCTTTTTGCACAGGCATGGGACTCCTTATCAGGAGATGCATGGATCAGGGACGCAGCGCGCGGCCTGCGCTTAGAGTTTTTTGCTCAACCTCATCAAACCACTCGTCCTGCACCATTAGTTATGTCCACAGCAGACGAGGAAGCGTTAGATGGCGAAATACGCAGTCTACATCTAAAACAAGCGATTCGCCCCTGCTCAAGCCAAGGCGGGTTCTTCAGTCCCATATTCTTGGTTCGCAGGAAGCAAAAAGTATGCCCAGTTATAAATTTGAGAGCTCTCAACGACTTCATTGTCTACCATCACTTCAAGATGGAAGGGATACACATGCTCAGGGACATCCTGAGGCCAAACGATTGGCTTGTGCGCCTGGACTTGAAAGACGCCTACATAGCAGTTCCTATTCACCAGGCCCACATAAGCTATCTCAGATTTTCCTGGAAAAACCAAGACTGGGAGTGCACGAGTTTACCCTTCGGGCTCTCCTCAGCGCCTTGGGCCTTTACCAAACTTCTGCGACCCGTAGTAGCTCGCTTGAGAGAACTGGGAGTAAGATTAATAGTCTATCTAGACGACATTATCTTCATGGCTCATTCTCAAGCCCTAGTAGTGCATCAGGCCAGAATAGCCATCGACCTACTGCACAGTCTGGGTTTCCTCATAAACTGGGAGAAATCTGTACTCCGTCCATCCCAGAATCTAGAATTTCTCGGATTCTTGGTGGACACCTTGAACTCGCAACTTCATCTTCCCGTGGCCAAGATACATGCGACACGGAGGGAGATCCGCAGACTTCTACAGAGAGACCTCATATCTCTTCGAGAGTTGGCAAGAGTAATCGGTCTCCTGTCGTCTTCCATTCAAGCGATTTTTCCCGGTCCTCTTCATTACAGAGAATTGCAAAGGCTCAAGGGTCAGCATCTGAGACGGAGCCTCTCCTACTCTCAACGTCTGACACTGTCGACCTCTGTGCGCACGGAGCTCAATTGGTGGCTCACTCATATGGAAGCTTGGAATGGCAGAGCCATTTTCGGATCCACCCCCGATATTATCATAGAATCAGACGCCAGTCGCTCCGGTTGGGGAGCGAGATGCGGCTCTGTAGCCACAGGAGGGCTCTGGTCACCCCAGGAGCTGAAAATGCATATAAACTGTCTGGAGCTTCTCGCCGGCTCTTTCGCTGTGCGCTCCTTTGCCAGAGGCAAAGCAAGTTGTTGTATCTTACTAAAGATGGACAACATCTCCGCAGTACGGTACATCAATCATCTGGGAGGGACCAAGTCAAGACCTCTAGCGGAATTAGCCAAAGATTTTTGGCATTTCTGTCTGGAACACCAGATCTCGGTGACAGCGGAATATCTCCCAGGGCTCACAAACGTAGTGGCGGACTGGCATTCCCGTCACTCCACAGATTTCAGCGACTGGAGGCTCGACAGAGAAGTCTTTCTCCGCCTCCAGCAAACATGGGGCCCCATGTCCGTAGATCTCTTTGCATCCCGTCTGAACTCCCAGCTACCCATCTTTTACAGTTGGAGGCCGGACCCAGCAGCAGCTGCGACCGATGCATTCCTACAGCAGTGGACCCAGGGGATTCACTATGCCTTTCCTCCATTTACAATGATAGCGAGGACCCTGGCGAAGGCCCGTCAGGAGCATACGGACCTGGTCCTCATAGCCCCGGTCTGGACCTCTCAGACCTGGTATCCAGTTCTTCTGGAACTTTCTTCGGATTTTCCAATCCTTCTACCCCAATTTCCAGATCTCCTTCTGGATCCGTCAGGACAGCGTCACCCTCTTCTCCTCAACGGATCACTGAACCTAGCAGCCTGGAGGATTTCAGGTCAAGGTGGAGGATTCCCGGCATATCAGCCATGGCAATCAACCTCATTGAGGAAAGCTGGGCCCCTGCTACCCTCAAGAGATATTCTAACTCCTGGAACGCCTGGAGTAACTGGTGCCGTAGGAACGGTTCACATCCAGTTTCAGCACCTATAGAGGAAATCCTAAATTTCCTGGCTTCATTAGTGGAAAGAGGCCTCGCCTATAGGACGGTTAACGCCTACCGCTCAGCTATTTCCGCCGGGCATGATCTCATTCAGGGGCTTCCAGCTGGAGAGCATCAGCTCGTCTGCAGACTCCTTAAAGGAATAAGACTTACAATTCCGCCCCGTCTCGCTATGATAAGCTTTGGGACGTCAACAAGGTTCTCAATCTTTTTCTGTCATGGCCGCATAACAAGGACCTGTCTCGGACTGCCTTGTCAGGCAAACTTACTACACTGCTTTGCTTAGTCTCCTGCAGGAGGGTCTCTGACGTTAGAGCTCTCGATCTGGCGGGCAGGACCTTTTCTCCTGATGGGGTGGTATTCCATTTGCACATGAGAACGAAATGTAACTCGAGGGTTATTTCGTACCCCGCTTTCAAAGATCATCCTAAGCTTTGCCTAGTTAAATGCTTAAAGGTTTACGAGGATCAGACTGCCCCGCTTAGGACTTCCCCTAACGGGCAATTGCTAATAGCCCTGCGTAAACCGCACAAGGCAGTTTCGTCTCCAACCCTAGCACGCTGGGTGCGCTGGACTCTGACTCAAGCAGGAATAGATACCCTGCATTTCGGGGCCCACTCCGTTAGAGGAGCCATGGCTTCCAAAGCATTTCAGGTCGGAGTACGCCTGGAAGATATCATGAGAATGGCGGATTGGTCAGGTGAATCAATATTCAAGGAATTCTACCTGAAACCGCTAGAACAACCAGCATCTATCGTGGTAAGTAAGCTTTAAACAAGCATAATGGGAGCCTCCGGTCTTGACATAGAATAAAGATTTTCCATAATAACTTACTAGAAATTCTTGATTCTATTAAAGACACGGAGGCGAGCATTATCCCGCCCAGCAAGAGAAATAACAGCGCTACCACCTTTGGGTAATAATTGTGCGACTTGTTTGGGAATGTTACTGCTTATTGGACTGACTTATGTATGTCAAGTTAACACACTATTTCTCTCCCACCCCCGTAAGGGGAACTAGGGTTCTCTGATGCATCAACTAATTCTAGTTACTTTCTCTTCTCTGACAGCGGCTTCAGACAAGCCCTCCTGATCGCCTAATCAGCTCTGCTTCGGCTTCAGTCTCGAGATGACCTCAGCTACAGTTCTTCTTTTCACCGTTTTTTTCAAGTTCGCAGCTTTCGAAAGAGGAAGTGACATAATTTGTATGACTGTTTATATGGACAGCCAGTTATTCATTGGTGGGCTAAGTCACATGTTAGTGACCCTTTGCTGGACCTTTTCCTGAAGCATCTTGGGAAATGGAGTTTTTTCTTGGACTTACACTGTTTTCGTTAATATTTACTAAGTTCTTTGTGTTTTTTCATGCACCTTTTGTCTGCCACGCACTCCTGCGCTTTCAATAAGGTGCATTAACACTTGCTTCTGAGCTTTCTATTTATATATTAATAAAAGGAAGAGAAGCATAATGCTCGCCTCCGTGTCTTTAATAGAATCAAGAATTTCTAGTAAGTTATTATGGAAAATCTTTATTCTCTACAGAATTACGCATGTATGTCAAATATTGTGCAAAGATATCTGCAGCCTCAAGCCTACCTTAGACAATGCCCAAATGGGGGTATGCGGGCATTTAGGCTAAGGCTGAGGATAAATCAGCTACAGATACTAACAGTAATGGGTCCACAGATGGGCCTTCTTAAAAAAGACAGATACTGTCGTTTGTGTCAAAATGCACTTAGCCCAGAAACTGGCAAACATATTTTCACTGAATGTAGGACATTGGGCCCAGAATATATGAAGTGGCTGGGACCATTTGTTCACAATTTGGAATACAAAAAGGGTGATCATTTTTGGGCTTATTGTCTCAACACGGACAGCCAAAAAGTCCATATCGCTATGTATTTGTGGTTAACTATTAAAAAACGTTCAGATAGTGTAAAGTGCACTAATGGGTTGTCTGAACGAAATGGTTGGTAATTGCTGGTAAATGCTCGGTTTTATTATTGTATGATAGATTGTACTTGTTTTAGTATTTTACTGTTTTATTGTCATAATGGATTTGATCTGACTTGATTTGACTTGGATTTGATTTACAGTGTTTGTTATACTGTGTTTTTGATATACTGTGTTTTTTATTATATTGTGATTTTAGTGTAATTTTGTAAAGTTTCTATGAAAATAAACAAATAAATACATAATAATAATAAAAGACATTGTAATTACTAGGGCCATTCCAACTAGCTGGCATTTGTCTTTTGTCGTTCCAATTTATAAAAAGGGCGACAGGTCGTCTCCTCTCAGTTATAGACCAATCACACTTTTGGACGCAGACTCAAAAATCTTTGCGTCTATTGTTCTTGAACATATACATGTGTGGATTTAGGACTTCCGTATTTTGTCTCCCTGCCAATTTGGATTTAGAAAATATGTGAGGACAGACACCGGTGGTCTATTAACCAATATCTTGCAACATCAGGCATGGACTGTGGGGCCTCCATAGATCTGACGTCGGCTTTTGAAATGGTCAACAGAACTCCGCTATGGACCAAACTACGTCTCCTTGGTCTCCCCCCTCTCTTGTCAATTCTTTACCACCTACATGAAGAAACCAAAATTAAAGTTCGACTGAGTACAGATGGCTCATTGTCGGAGGAAATAAAGGTCTCCAATGGGCTTAGACAGGGCTGCATTTTTGCGCCCACTGTTTTCATGTGGGTTCACACCTAAAAGAATCTTCCTTTGCTGCCCCCCCAAGGTGAAAGGGGTTAAGATCTTTTGGACTGCCTACGCGGACGACGTTACCTTATATGACCATACACCCATTGGCCTACAACGTCTACTGACCTCATTTAAAGAATACTCTAGTGTGAACTCCCTAATAATCAATCACACTAAAACTGTCATACTTCGCCTAAGTCACAGGAGGTGTTCCAACAAATATTCTTGGTTTTTAGATCATGTCAAACTTCCAGTGAGACAGGCCATGAGATATCTGGGTTATCCGGTTTATGAAAACAAACAAAAGGCAAACTACCGGGAGTTTCTTGAAATGAAAATTGTACCCTTGATGTGTCAATTGCAGAAAATTGACTATAAGTACGGGAAATTCACTATGGAGCCTTGCCTGCGCCTGTACCGTAATATAAATGTGGCTCAGTTTTGTTAAGGTCTGGAATTCGCTCCACGCTGGTGCAGGGAAGAAATTGTAAGGTACGAGTCTCGGATTTTAAAACATATGGTGAGGTGTCTACCGAAGTGTGTTCCTCTGACGGCTATCCGTTACGAACTGGGACTCTTTTCTCTTAAAAGTACAATAGAGTGGTGTAGGCTTGCGCTATATAGGAAGCTCCTTGTCAGTAATGACACGACTCTATACGGTGTTATAGGCAGCGGGTTTCTTCACGGGAAGGTTACTTCGAAGATTCTTGAAGACATGGAAAGGGAAGCTCTTGATTGTCTAGAAAAAGTTGGTGTCTCCCGAGAGCTTTTGATTTCCAACCCTATGAAGGTAAAAACTCTTCTCCTTC
Organism: Ambystoma mexicanum; assembly: GCF_040938575.1. Lineage (NCBI taxonomy): Eukaryota > Metazoa > Chordata > Amphibia > Caudata > Ambystomatidae > Ambystoma > Ambystoma mexicanum. The sequence continues at coordinate 170,856,771 of NC_090941.1, read as the reverse complement.
ATCATGATTGGAATTCCACAGTTGCGGAAGTTTAGACCAAGAAATTATACTGTCAACTTGTGTCCAATTTAAAAAAAATGGGTGTTACCAAGCCGTATTTGCTCAAATTTCCTGATAGAACATGGAGGCACGCCTTCATGAGGTTTAGATTCAATGTACTGGGTACAGGGGAAATTTTGAACATTAGGTCTGGTGCTTGTGCACCTGTTCCTATATGAAGATACTGCAAATCCACGGTTCCATTGGAAAATCTAAGACATATTCTAACAGAATGCGATGGTTTGAGGTCTGAATGAATTAAGTCTTTCTCGCAATTCGTTCCCAATACTGACTGTGTGGATTTGAACTTATTATGGTTAGATATGCTTCACGGGAATCGAATAAAACTACAATTTTCAGTTTTGAGATTCTTGAAAATGAAAATGCATTGTGGTTTGTAACTGTCGATCCTAAGAAATTAATGTAACATTGGAAATGTGTTAATTGTGAAGTTTTGTTAATACGCTGCACAAATGTTTATTTTAATTTATTTTATTCTGTAAAGCTAATAGGAAACATATTTGTCTATGTATTCTTATCATGTTTTAACTTTTGTAAAGGTTACTGTGTAACCACAAATAAAAAAAAAAATAAAAAAAAGAAAGCTACATGATTTTATTGTTCTTTTAAAATTCTGTAACTACAGCCAAATTTGACTATTGTGAATTCCCTTGAGTAACGTACTTTTATTTGTTAAAGTGACTGATCTGCTGCAACAAACATGAGTGAATTGACTCAGAGTTTCTCTCGGCACACACGTGCTAGCGAGTTAAACTACAGTTCCCAGAAGGACTGTAGTCCTTGCACATTACTTTTTCCGTCCGCAGGCGCGAACGCGCCTGTGTGAACGGAACCAGCGAATCTGTGCGGCTCCGTGCCCTAACATCTTGGTATCACGATCCCTGTCGGGAACATGAAAATTACCGGTAAGGGTAACAGGATATCCCACGATTGTGAGCTGCAGACGGAGCATATACTAAAGATCACTGAAGTCACTCCTCAATTCGGAGTTATATGTGGAATCCCCAGCATCACATCAGGCCAAGTAGTATTACCTGTAGTAATGATACCACATCTCATAACACCAACAAAACGAAATCTTTACTGGCGATAGAGACTTTACCCTCTGAACTTAGCATAGTACTACTGAACACTTTCTCCATAGTACAACATGCTTTAGATATACATGACTATATTCAGGAACAAGGGCTCAATGTTATGTGCCTCACAGAAATATGGCCCACGGACCCACCATAGAACAGGTACCCCCCCACCCCCTCATCCCCTCTGGGTTATGTGTTCTTTGGGAAGCACCGGGAGGATACTATTGGGGGTGGAGTGGCCATTATATGCAAAAAAAACAGTTGGGGGTTTTATGAGGTCAAAATTGAATGCATGGGTAGTGATATCATCCATGTTAAACTGATCTCTAATCCCAATTACAATATAAATCTGGTATTACTCTACCGGCCACCTGGGGAATCAAACAGTTTTAACGACGATATTGTTAACATTGTCGCACCCATGATGACCACCAATTCAGGTTTGGTTATATTGGGTGATTTTAATCGCTGGAAAAACGATAAACAGGGCAAGAAAGCATTGCATTTGGAGAAAATGCTGACAACCCACCATTTTACAGTTCATAACAGATTGGTAGTGGAAATATTCAGATCGGAAATATCACAACCACACCTTGCATTTGGTCGGACCATTCCTTTGTTTCATGCCTGTTGAAACCTCCAGCCAAAGCACCTAGAGTACATGTGCTCGCACATACAGTCAAAGCACTAAACTTTAAGGATGTTACTGCCCCCATTCTAGCGGGCTGTATGCAATCCCTGATGACTAAAACTAATGATCTTGATGGCCCAGAGACCCTTATTAATATTTATAATGAGGAGATCCTAGAAATGCTAGTTAAACATGCCACTATGAAGGATAACATTTTTAAAGACCTACCAAACCGCCATAAATGGTTTTCCCCCGCCCTAGCTGAACTCAGGGCCAATAAAAGACAGGCGGAATACGCTTGGCGTAAGGATAATTCCACAAAGAACTTTTTGGTCTGGAAGTTTATAGAGAAGCATTATAAGAATAAGATCATTGAAGCAAAAAAAAAAAAACTTCAACAATGATCAAATTAATCTGGCTGGGGACCAGACGAAAGAACTCTTTCGACTCTTCAGAACGTGGGAAAAACCCATTGTTTCTAGTCCTCAAATCAAACCCACAGTGGATGACTGTAACAGAGTACAGAAGGCATTTGTTGACAAATTATTGAAAGCGCAATATAAACTTATGAAGGAAGCACAGGCATCCTCATTCCTGGTTTGCATGCCTAATCAAAGCCAAACTGAGGGACAAGTAACTTGTGCAAACCCCTTAAAAGACTTGTTAAGTCAGGAATCTGAAGCTGTAACCCAACTAGATCAGTCTATAGGGTTTAGCTCCAAGGAATCCTCCACAGTTGAAATGCTTGATATACTTAAAACTATGCATCCTACCAACTGTCCGGGAGAATGACTTCCGTCAAAATATATATTCGAACATAGGGACTTGTTTGCACCCCCTCTTTGCAGATTTGCGAATTCATCTTTTCGAACTGGTGTCATCCCCCAGTCAATTAAAAGTCTAGCAGTTCCACCTCTGCTAGAAAAAAGTAGGACTGGATCCTACGGATGCAGCAAATCTAAGGCCCTTTACCAACAGCTTGTTTTTTCCCAAACTTATTGATAAAGCAGCTACAATACAACTGCAATCCCATGTTCAGACCACCGGCAGACTACATGTGAAACAGTCAGCGTTCAGGAGTTATCATTGCACTGAGAGTGCAATCCTGGACTTACAGACACATGCTTCCAAAGCTGGAACATAGCAAGTCAGGGCTGCTGATGTTGTTGGATTTATCGGCATCCTTTGTCTAGCTAGATCATAAAATATTGCTTGACCGGATGACAACTGGCGGAGGCCTTCTATGGATGCCATCACTTGGTTCAGATCTTTTTTAGAGGGCCACCAGTCGCGAGTACATTGGGGCGACTGTGCTTCTGATTGACAGATCATAACATGTGCAGTCCCCCAGGGGGCGTGTCTTTCTCCCTTGTTATTCAATATTTACATTCTCCCCCTGTGTGGTGACCTAGAACTACTGGAGATATTTTTCTGCAATCATGCCGATGATTTCCAATTAGTCCTAGATATTACTGGAAACCATGAAAAGGACCAATGGACGCTGGACACAGTATATCACATTATAAAATTCTGGATGTCCACCAGGTAAATGAGCTAGGGTTTGGTCATGATAGATTGTGCTAGTGATGCTATTAGCATGTACACACACAGGAGTACCCCATACTAAAAAGAGTGTATTTTCTATTTTCAAGCTATAGATTATTGTGAAGGTTATTGAAAGAAACACAGCAAATTACTGCTCCTGAAGAAGGGACAGACGTCCCTAAATGCGTAGAGCAGAGATTGTTTTTCTTGATAATGTCTTTCATTTGATGTATTGTGTATTAAATTGTGATTAATTTGTACATCCCTGATGTTACAATTACTTGTAAAGAAAACTTGTTGTGATTGAACATATTGGAGAAGATGGAACAGAGGGCAGATGAACATGTCCAGAAGGTTCAGTTACCACGTCTTCCTGGCCCAATCCGGAGTAATCAGGATCATGGATTTCCCAAACGTCCTCAATCACCGCAAGTCTGATTCCACACAGATCTACCAGGTTTGTGTGTAGTCTTGATTCTGTTGGACCAAAGCCTTCTCATCGCCACATCGGTCATATGTGCACTGTGTGAAACCTGAGGGTATCCTAAATCCTACTTACCCTGGATCCTTTGCTCAGGTGGCCAGGGAAAGGCCATGGTTCTTGAATCATGACCCTTGGGTGGAGAAGTGATCTGGGATTGGGAGTGGGTTGCCTACAGGAGAGACATGGTATCCCCTTTCCCTATTGAAGACCAACCTAACCCATCCCCAGTCATTATAGACTACTGTAAACCAGCTCCCCTTATTTTCCCACATTTTACATCTGATAGTACGGGGACGAGGAAGAGGCGACTGAGTTTAGAGTAATGAACACTAAACACATATTTCACCACTTTAGTACTGGGACAAAGAAGATGCTTCCAGAGTACTGTGAGGCTCAGGCATGTCCCTTTAACTATAGTCAGGGAAGCCCAATTCAGAATGTAAACATGCAACCTGGCAAAGGGTTGCAGGTGTATAAATAGAGAACCAGAGAACAGCAGAGAGAGCAACAGGGAGGGAAGATCCAAGAGAAGATCCTACGATGGAACTCGATCTTTGCTGACAACGCAGCACCACTGCCGGTAGTTAACCACAACGGTCGACGATGCAATGAAAAAAGGGAAAACGAACAAAGGTTATCAAAAACTATCGAAAAAAAATATCAATTCTGGAGGAGAAATGTGAGAGGACTCCCAACACTGAAACGTGTGGTAAAAATCTGAAGATGGCCATAAGGGGTGGAGCTTAGGGAGACAACTAATTGGATATGGGCAGTATGACCCAAAGGGCAGTGACTGATTATAGGGGAGACAAGAATTTTCACACTAAGAGAAACTGCTTTCTTTTTTGCCGAGCATTCCCAGCCTTACGACAGGGAATATTCATGAGCATATGAATCCATGCCAGACCCCATGCTGGAGAAAGATTTCTTTTCTTCTTGTGCATCCTGTCCAGAGAACACTCTGGTGCTTTAATGGTTGCCTTCTTCTGCTATGCACCTGTGGACTGTGAAGGCATAGACTTTCCACGCTAGTGGAAAAAAAGGAAAACCTTTTGGGGTATGCTCCCAGAGGGCCTTGATGTGCATGAACGGATAGGCACCATAATTTGGTGATGTGATCCTCCCCAGATAGTTGTCTCCTGCAGCTAGAGCAGGGTTTGAAGCCCAAGTCCACCGGTGGTTAGGCATGATGCAGTGAACTAAAACAATCAGGTGCAGTGTTTCTGAAGCATACAGAGTGTGCAGAAAAAAGGAATTGGGGTCATGGGGCACTGCAGCTCCCTATATACTAGCCCTGATGTACTGTCGTGCATGGGGTGACAAAGGTGCAGGGCAGAGCTGACAAAGGTCTACGATGCACCCCATGGGTGCGACAACATTTCTTTCCAAAGACAGCTCGTACTGAATCAGAGATAAAAATGTCAAAAATATGTAATCTGTGGGAGGAAGGAATCCATCAGAGTAGAGGAGAGGGTGAGGTTGGAGATATTAAGAGGAGCAGGGGTGAAAGAGAAGAACAACAAAGGAGAAGAAGCATGGAGTGGGGGAGAGATCAGATAGAGGAATCAATTTATCAGAGACAAAGAAGAGCAGCCAGAATGATGTGGAAGGGGTAACATCAGAGTGTGGAGGAGGAGCAGAGAAGACCCAGGTTGAAAGCAATAGTCTGAAGGGGGAGAGCAGTGCATTCATGAAAAGAAGAGGGGAGGTGAAAAGGCGCAGTTATAGAAAGAAGAAGCAGAAGAATTGGAAGCGAAAGTTGAAAATCACTTGGGTGGGGAAAGATGAAGAACCGCTTAGCAAACAGGAGGAGGAGGAGATAGAGAAAGAAGATAAGAGGAGCAGAGTGATATGGGTCCCAGAGGAGGAAAGCAGGAGTTACAGAGGAAGGAGAAGGTGAAAGTAAGAAACAGTAAAGGAGATAGTGAAAAGGAATATGAACTGACCAGAGAGAGAGAGAAACGCTGACAGAGGGTGCCATGGGATTGGAGGGCTCATACAGACCCGACACCCTGCAAAGACTCCTAACCAGGTGGATGAGCAGAATCATAGGCAGATGACAGCATATCAGAGGGTTAAGTCTGACAACAGCGGGGCACACTTCAATCCTGCAAACAATCTTAAAGAGTGACCCCTGGCATATGTCAAGACATCCAAAGGCACCAAGGATGGTTTTGTTTGTGTAATTAGGAAAGCTGAAAAGTGTGTTTTTCAGACAACTACTTAAAGTAAGCATCTACAACAGCAAAGGATGAAATGTGGGGTTCTTAAAATCACAGAGACTAACTTTTTGTTTCCTGCCAGGAAGACAGTCAATGGGTGAAAGGAACCGAGTGAAGACCAAAGTCCTACAGAGTACAGCAAATTTCTGGTGTTTTTTTTAACTCCTGTCCCTAAAACTCAGATATTCCTAAACCCATGTTTCCTGCTTAATAAAACACCTTAACCTTACAAATGTTTTTAAGTTTTTTGCTGAGCCCTCGACCTGTGACAGGGTCTACCAGAAATAATAAGAAAGACAAAACCATAGGAATGGAACACTGAAAAGGATCAACATTTTGTCCTATGCACCAGTCGCCAAACTTACGCCAAAGGTACAGAGATTTTGTTGCTGGCCTCCTGGCCGAAAGCAACACCTCCATCACATCATCCGGGAGGTCCCAATCCTTATATCTCAACCTTTCAGATAGCAAGCGTGAAGGTTGAGAGTTCTGACCTCTGGATGGAGAACCTGACACCCCTATCGCAAGAGCAGATCCTCTCGGTAGGGAAGACGGCGTGGAGGGCAGATGGACATTTCTAGAAGGTCCGGGTACCACGCTCTCCTGGCCTAATCCGGAGCAATGAGGATCAAGTGGGAACCGAACCTCTGTACGGGGACCAACGACCACTGACAGTCAAGTCGTTGGCATGAGCGCCCCATCCTGTGAGGGAAGCATCCGTCACTACAGTCACCTCCGGCCACGGTTGCCAAAACGGCTCCCCCTTGATCAGGTTCCCTTCGTTGGCCCACCACAGAAGATCCTGGGGGACCGAGATTGGAATCTGAACGGGAGCCGACATCTTGCCTGAGAACTGCGACCACTGCATCTTGAGGACCCACTGCAGGAATCTCATCCTCAGCCTGGCCTCTGGTACCAGAAAAATGCAGCATGCCATGAGGCCGAGCAACATTAAGAATTCGAAAGCCGGGAGACTCTGGGCATGTTGAAACTTGTCCACCATCTGCACAATGTGATGAGCCCTCACCTTGGGAGGCAAGCAATTCTCCAAGGACGTGTCCAACACAGCTCCGATGTACTGGAGCTGTTGAGAAGGTGTCAGATGCGACTTCTTGAAATTGAGGGAGAATCCCAGCCTGTGGAGGGAACGGCAGGTGAGACCGAGGTGATCCAATGCTTGCTCTGGAGAATGCGTACGGATCAGCCAGTCGTCCAGGTAGGGGTAGACGTGAATCCCCCCTCGCCCGAGATACGCTGCCACCACCACCATTAGCTTGGTGAAGACCTTCGTGCGGAGGTCAATCCGAAGGGCAGGACCCGAAACTTAAAGTGCGAGTCGCCAGCCGCAAACCTCAGGTACTTTCTGTGGTTGGGATGAATTGGCACATGAAAGTAGCATCCTACAGGTCCAGAGACACCAACCAATCCTGAAGTTGAAGGGCCTGGAGGACTTGAGAAAGAGTGACCATCTTGAACTTGTCCTTCCTGAGAAGTTTGTTCAACCAACGCAAGTCAAGGATGGGTCTTGATCCCCAGTCTTTCTTTGGGATCAAAAAATAAGGGGAATACCATCCCTTGTTCCCCTCCGCTTCAGGCACCAGTTCTGTAGCGCCTTTCTCTAGCAGGGTCAAGATTTCCTGCACAAGGAGCAGATCCGGAAGCTTCAAAGAGATTCCCTGGTGGATTGTCGTGAGGCCGCTTTAGGAAGGGAACACAGTAGCCGTGGGCGATAGTATCCAGAACCCACGCAACGCATCCGAAGTAATGGCTCGCCACTCTCCCAAATGCTGAGACAGTCTGCCCCCAACTGGCAAACCATGGGACATGGCCTCATGACTGTTTTGGAGCGGCTGCGGCAGCGCCTGAGCGGCTTTGGCACCCCTATTTTCCCTTTTTTGCGGACCCCTTTGACTGGCAGCTCCCCTTGTTCTACCAAAGGAGGTGTGGTAACGAAAAGAACCTCCCCTCCACTGCTGTCCCCTAGGACGAAAAGGCAGAGGTTGACGCACAGCTGCGCTTAAAGATTTCGCAGCAGCTTTTGACGTCTGCAACCTCTCAAGGCTCTCGTCAGACTTGCTGCCAAACAAATGCGCGCTATCAAAGGGCATGTTCAAAATACGGTCTTGCACATCCGGGGCAAAACCAGAGTTCCGCAACCACGCAAATCTGCGTAGAATGTTGCTCGCAGCCATGGACAGGCTAACACTGTAGGCCGTGTCCAAACCCGACTGAAGGGATTCACACATGGCATCCTTGCCATCTTGCACGAGAGCAAGGAACCCATCCCTTTCTTCCCCTTCGGGAATATGCTCAGCCGCCAGAGAAACACAGTTCCACGGAGTGTGTGAAAACATGGCTAAGGCACAAGTGGAGTTGGCTGATTTCAACGCCATACTCCCCGCAGAAAATACCTTGCGAGCCCAACCGTCGAAGCGTTTGTCGTCCCTATCAGGAGGGATGGTAGGGTACGCCGCCTGCCTCAAGGTGGCCGTAGTCGCCTGAACCACCAAACTCTCAGGAGTGGGATGAGTGGATAAGTAGCGGGGGTCGCTAACGGAAGGGCTGTACTTCTTTGTCAACGATTTGTTAACAGCCGGAAGAGATTCCGGTGACTGCCAAGCAGCCGCCACCCTTTTCTGTAAAGTGAGATGAATAGGTAACACTGGGTCAGACGACGGACCTTGATCTAAAATGTCTGTTAGATCATCTTGTACAAAATCTTCAGGAGGACTGGACCAGCCCAGATACTCCAGGACCCTAGACATGAGCCTCCTGAATGACGACTCAGCATGAGCCCCAGGCACAGGCCTGCCAAATTGCACTTCCGGAGAAGTGGCCAACCCACTGGCATTATGAAGGGTTTGCCTCAACTCCTCCAATTGACTGTCTCCAGAAAAGACAGGAGCCACATCAGGCTCAACAGGGTCCTCAAAGTCAGACCTTTCCTCCTCCTCATATATGTCGGTCAGAGGGAGGTAAAAACCTTGCCTGGAGTCCACCACTGGCCTCACAGATTTAGCAGTAACCTTCCTTGAAGGCGTTGAGGGCGCCGAAAGCATTGACGCCGAGAGGGCCCACTGCTTCGGCGTCAAGAGCGCTGAAGGCTTTGGCATCGTCAATGGTGCCGCCAAAGCAAAGCCTCGATGTGCGAATCCGACGGACACGGCGCAGACGGAGTCGACGCAGGCTTCGAGCCTTTAGCAGGTTTTTGCGGTCTCGCTGGGGACGAGGAGTGAGACCTGGAAGCACATCTCTTGCGACTATCCCGAGCCTTGTCCGAACGGGACCTTGAAGGTTCCCGATGTGAGTCCGAAGGTGTGCGAGCCACGATACGGGACTGTTCCTTGCCGGCTTCCTCAAAAGGCATGGCCGTGCCGTACTGTGCCTTGCGATTGAAAAATCGTCAACACCTGCTCCTTAAAGGCAACCCATTGCTCCGGAGTCGAGGACCTCGTCAGGCATGCCACTTTCCTTGCGGCTCCATCCTCCGAGGAGGACAGGGAAGGTGACCGGTGACGGCACTTCCTAGAATGCCCGAACGAGGAAGAAGAATGGCGGGATCCACTCCGGGACCAAGATCCCTGGGCCTCCTCCCAACGCGGAGAATCGCCTCTCGAATCGTCGGTGGATACCCCCTTGGACGATTTAGATTTTCGGCACTTACTGGGTTTAGGACCCCTACCTACCTGAAGCTTCCCCTTACGCTCCCGCAAGGCCTTGGCAGTCAGCGACTGGCATTTTGAACAGTAGTCGGTGTCGTGACTCTCGCCCAAGCACCACAAACAAATGTGATGCGGGTCGGTGATCGACATTTTAGACTTGCAGTCCTGGCAAATCTTGAAGCCAGACCGCGGAGTCGGAGGGGCCGAAGAAGACATCTCTATGATGAAACACACAAGGCACGGCGAGTTCTCGAAGCAAACACGTTTGCGGAAAAAACAGAACTGAGGCTACGGGCGCCATGCGTCCTATTTATAACTTCCGGTGACCTCGCGCTCGACGGAGGCCTTCGAGGGACATCGACCTGACGTTATCCACGCAGGACAGCCTCTGTCAAAAAAGATTCCAAAGTGCACAGCTGTGGATGTCAAAGATGTGGAATACGTTTGAGGACACAATCCATTCGAAATTGAATTACAACAAGATAAATAATTCAATGAATAGTACACACAAATCAGAAGAACAATGGGGAGGGGAGACAAACCTACTATGCCTTCAGAACGTGCAAGTGCAGAGGGGATAAGGGATAGGGATAGGTGCTGTGGTGCTCAAGGACAGGTGTTAAGAAGAGAAGGACCCAAGTGCAACCTCCAGTGGGGAGGGTGAGCCTAAGCAAGTGCAGTAAATAGACAGCGGCTGGGGAGAGAGATGTGGGGGGTCAGGGCTCCGAGGATACATAAGGGCCCTGCACATCAGTCACGCTACTGTATGATTAGCAGGGAAGAGAGGAGGAGAAGGAAGAGGTAAAGAGAAAGGTCTTGAGGCTTTTTCAGAACTTAAGGAGGTCCTGCTCAAGGCGCAGAGGGAGAGGGAGGCTATTCCACAGAAGGGAGCCCGCCGAGGAAAGCGAATGACCACCAGCTCTCTGTTTAGCAAACCTCTTCACATGCAAGGAGTTGGTGCTAGAGGATCGCAGGTGTCTAAAGGGGGGGGGAGTAACAGTTGAAGATAGAGTGGTACCCCGACGCCAGATAGTCTTGTGGGACTATGACAGAGGGATTTGAATTTAATCCGTGCCGTGACTGGTAGCCAGTGAAGGCTTTGTAGGGCAGGAGAGATGCGGTCCCTGGGCTTGAGCACAAGGATATGTCTGGCTGCCCTATTCTGGGTTATCTGGAGGGGTTGCAGAGTGGACAAATGAAGATAAGGAAGAGGCTATAGCAATAGTCTAGCCATGAGAGAACCAGAGCACGGGTAACATTGAGTCTTTGGGGGAAGGTGAGGAAGGGTAGAGTTCCTTTGCGAAGGAAGAGCTGAAAGTGGGACTTCTTGACAATGTCCTGAATATGAGGGATGAAGGAAAGGGAGGAGTTGAAGATGACTCAGATTCCTGGCTTCAGAGGAGGAGCAGGGACAAGGGAAGGTAGACATTGCAGTACAATCTGTTGCCAGGTCCCCTTGTCAACCAGAACACGTCTTGGAAGGAAAGGAACACTGTTCGCATATGCTTCTGCAGCACACGCATGCGATTTAAAAGGCTAAAAAATGACTGAATGCACCGGCGCACTGCAGCAACACTGCCCGCAGCAACACAGAGCCATCCGAGCACACAGATGAGTATCGGCAGGACATGGTTCACTAAGGCTACTACTTTGAAGAACAGAAGTACGCTTTTCAGTATTCAGCACAATATAGTTCCGGCCGCCATACCAAGATGTCGCTCTGATCCGTTCTGCTTGCACCCACAGACAGAACGGTACCCAAGCGGATCGTAGCCCGCGCATCTTCAAATACTAACAGATGCAGGAAGATATAGCACCAACGCAGTACTTCGTTAACCAGATAAAACTGCTAACACATAGTGGTCGTGGAGTTCAGAGAGCACCTCTCAAACAAATGATGGCAGTGCTCCCCTTCTACGTTTTTCATAGATAGAAACTCCATGCACTACGAACAGAAATATAGGTGCCTAACAGAAAACGCCTAATAGCAGGGAACCCCAGTCCCCCCCTCCCCTCAACAGAGCCCAGCTGCAGACACGAGAGGACTGATAAGGTCAGTGACCACAAGAGGACATTTACTAAGCCCGACACCCCTCCACCCCCTTTTTAACCTTTCTGGAACTAGGACCCCTGGTCAAGGAGAAGAACAAGTTACTTACCCCTGGTAATGTTCTTTCGACTGGATGTTCCTCCCACGTATTCCTTATCTTTTGATATTTCCAATATCCAACTCAGCTGCTTTGGAAAACCTTTTTCAGCAGGGGGCGCTGCGCGTCGATGTCTGTCGACTCGATGTGCCTCAGAGGCCTCTGTCTCGATGTTGATGTCACCGATGGTGTATATATAGCGCACGCAGCGCCCGTTGGCTTCAGTTACATTTTTACGAATGAAGGATTTATCCCATACCTGACGGTTAATCCTCCTGAGAGAGCGCAGACTGTAATCGCAAAGGAAATTCTACTGTGGGGTAGGTTGGGAGGGGCGATAAGTCTAAACTGTAATGTTTGGTGAAAGTATGTACGGGAGGCGATGTGGCAGCCGCACAACTTTCTTTTATTGGTACTCCCCTCTGTAATGTAGAGGAAGTTGCCATGCCTCTGGGCAATTGAACCCGAAGGCCTTCTGGGGGATCTTTTCCTGCCAGTCTGTAGCATTCAGATATTGCCAATATTATCCATCTGGATAATGTTTATTTGGAGATAGCCATACCCAATTTGTGGCCTGAGTAGCCAACAAACAATTGGTCATCCTGCCTTATCTTTGCCGTTCTGGTAATATAGAAGCTTAAAGCACGTTTCAGGTCAAGCCTGGGAAGTCTCTCCTCTTCCTTCCCAGGGTGCGGAGGAGGTTAAAATGATGGTAATGTTATCTTCTGAGTCAGATGGAATTCAGAGACGATTTTGGGTAAAAAGGTAGGTTTTATGTCCTTATAAAAAATAGTTTAAGGAGGCTTGCAGGACAAAGCCTGAAGCTCACTCACCCTTCGGGCAGATGTTATGTCTACTAAGAAGATGGTTTTAAGGGTTAGTAGCCTCAAAGGACAGGAGCGTATAGGCCCGGAAGGAGCACACATCATGAATTTCAACACAAAGTTGAGATCCCAAACCGGGACTTGAACAGGGATTGGAGGGAAAACATTTATCAATCCCTTTAGGAATTGTATTAGAGGTATTTTAAAGTAAGAAACTTCCTCCTAAGTGCGCTTAAATATACAAAGCGCCGCCAGATATCCTTTAATAGTACCAATCTGGAGCCCCAGATTAGCTAGGTGTAACAAAAAGGATAACCCCATAGGTGTATTAGATGTAAATGGATTAACATTCTTATCTCTACACCAGGTGCAAATTTGTTCCAGCGGCAGCGGTACGAAGACTTAGTTGCTGGCCTTCTGGCCGAAAGCAAAATCTCCATTACGTCACCTGGATGGTCCCAATCCTTGTATCTCAGAAACCATGCTTGAAGGCTGAGCGTCTTGATCTCTAGATGGAGAACCCGACCCTCCTCTTCTGAAAGAAGGTGCTCTCTATGTGTAAGACGCATTGGAGGGCAGACCGACATGTCCAGAAGGTCTGGGTACCACGTCCCCCTGGCCCAATCCGGAGCAATTAGGATAATGGATTTGCCAAACTTTCTCAACCTCCTGATCACGTGAGGAATGACAGGGACTGGAGGAAACGCGTACAGGAGTGGAAAATCCAAGGCCACCACAAACGCGTCACCTAGAGCTTCTCTTGGGGGAAATTCCCTAGAGCAGAACAGTTCGCACTTCCGGTTGACACTGGTCGCAAACAGATCCACTTGAGTGGTTCCCCAAAGGGCAAAGATCTCTTGAAAGACTTCCTGAGCTAGCTCCCACTCGTGGGAGACTGTGCTGTGCCGGCTCAGAGCGTCCGCTGCCATATTCTCCACTCCGGCTAGGTGAACTGCTGATAGTGAGATCCATTCTTGGATTGCCCAGTACCAGAGCTGCATTGCCTCTCTGCACAGTGATAGTGACCCTGTGTCTCCTCTTTTGTTGAGGTAGCACATGGCCACTGTGTTGTCCGTCATTATTAGGACATTCTTCGCCCGTACGGATGGCAGAAAGTCCTTCAGTCTGATTGCCCTCAGCTCCAAAAGGTTGATGTGTAGTTTGGACTCCGAAGGAGACCAACGACCGTGGATTGTCAAATCGTTGGTCGTGAGCTCCCCACCCTGTGAGTGAGGCGTCCGTCACTACTGTTATCTCCAGCCATGGTTGCCAAAAAGGTTCTCCTTTCAAAATGTTCTCCTGGCAGGCCCACCACTGAAGGTCTTGTGAGACTGTGCTCGGAATCTGCAGGAGGTCTGACATCCTTCCTGAGAATCGGGACCACCGAGCCCTGAGAGCCCATTGTAGAGATCTCATTCTCAGGCGAGCCTCTGGCACCAGAAAAATGCAGGATGCCATGAGGCTGAGCAACCTCAGAAAATCGAAGGCCAGAAGAAGCTGGGCACTCTGGAATTTGGTGACCATCTGCAGAATGTCTTGCGCCCTCATCTCTGGTGGCGAGGCATTTCCCAGGGATGCATCTAGGACAGCTCCAATGAACTGGAGCCTTTGAGATGGTATCATGTGAGACTTCTTGAAGTTGAGGGAGAAGCCCAGTCTGTGAAGGGGGTGACAGGTGGAGCTGAGATATTCGAGGGCATGTTCTGGGGAACTGGCCCTGATCAGCCAATCGTCCAGGTAGGGGCAAATGTGAATTGCCCCTCTCCGGAGACTCGCTGCCACAACCGCCATTAACTTGGTGAAAACCCTCGGGCGGAGGTCAGCCCAAATGGCAGAACCTGAAACTGATAATGAGAACCACCAACAGTGAACCTCAGGTACTGTCTGCGCTTGTGATGGATCGGCACATGAAAGTAAGCATCTTGAAGGTCCAATGATACCATTGTAAAGACTGGTAGGGGGTGTCTGTACTTCCGCTCTCTATATGGTAGAGGAGAGGCACAGAGGACCCCAGCCAAGATTCTCTATTATTGGTAACGTAGTCGAGCAATCAAGGCCTAGCTTCTCAGGAGGTGATGCAGGCTGGTTCTTAAGTACAGTGTAGTCCCCAAACCCCCACAAAGGAATGTCCACACACTATTACTGAAAACACAGTCTTTATATAATTAATATTCAAAGGTATGTACACGATCACAATAACGCACTTTGTACTCGGAAATCAACAATGATAAATATATACAATTCTAAAGTGGTACCACCAATGTTATCAAATCTCATTAAAGTGCATCAACTGTACGGTTAAAATGTCACACAGATCAATAACGAGGAAACCAGCAATAGAGATAGGAAGGAACTCAAGATGGTTGAAACAATAGGCAGATTTCTGACCCCAACCCTTAGGCACAGTTCTGCGTGGACATCCCCCCCACCTGGGCAACCTGTAAATAAAGATATATAGCACAAGCCCAGTCCATATATTGTTCAATAGTCTTATTTCCTCCTATTAAGGTTTTACCCCCCCAATGCACATGGTGGAGTAGAGTTCTCCGAAGATGCGTCGACCGATCCTTCTTGAGTGACTCCCTTTAAAGCAGGAGCCACGGATCGTCGAGAGGCGTTGTGAAACTCGGCGTTCGGTGTCGGGGAATCAACGGCCCTTCTCGAGTGCCCTCCTTTTAAGGCAGGAGTCACGGGTCGTCGAACGTCCGACGGAGAACAGGTTGAACTACGGCGGTGAAGTGGCAGCTTCGTTCCTAGCGGTGCTCGTCGACAATGGAGCGTTGGCGTCCTGCAAGGAAGAGGTGTGCGGGGCACCACGGTGACGATAGTTCTGGACCGCAAAGAGAGGATGAAGAACTGTGGCCCAGCAAGGGCGTCGAGTCGTCGGCGTCTGTGGTCTTTTAGGTGGCGGGAAACCCACCGGCGGATGCTCCTCAACGGTCGGGCCTTCTCCAGCAGGCGACGATGCAGACGAGAGCGTCCGATGATCAAATGAAGTTCTTAGGCAAACGGGAGCACGGTGGCTCCGGTCGGCGACGGCGGTCGTCGACAATGACAGACAACAGTCCGGGTGCTTCTCATTGAGATTCCGCTGCAGTCCCCGTCTCGGGTCAGCAGCCTGTCGGAGGTCTGTTTACCAGGGAGCTTTGGCAAAGATCAGCTGGTGCACGATGGTCCCTCGTAGCTCGGGAAGAGGGCGCCTTACCAGGTCCTCTCTGGGTCAGTCTTTGGAGACACAGCAGCTTTCAGATTGTGAAGGAGAGCAACAGCACTTCTTCTCGTCCAGCAGGGCTTCAAGGTCAAGCTTCAGTTACTCCAGTTACTCGTCGTAGTGGACTTCAGCTTCTGAACACGATTCCTAGCAGTGAGAGGTCCCCAGATATACTGTTGATCTCCCATTCATTCCGCTGGGTCACACTCAAGCATCCAATCACGACTAAGGGCATACATGCAGGCAGGCAGCCAATAAGGCACACGGTGCATTCAGGCCATTCACTTCCCTCCAGACACTCACAACAAGTTATG
Organism: Ambystoma mexicanum; assembly: GCF_040938575.1. NCBI lineage: Eukaryota > Metazoa > Chordata > Amphibia > Caudata > Ambystomatidae > Ambystoma > Ambystoma mexicanum. Next base: position 170,840,589 of record NC_090941.1, on the reverse strand, counting down.
TGTATTGGGACAAGTACCCAGCCATTCAGTACTACACACTGCATTCAAGCCAGTTTCGGGCAGGGATGTCCCAGTCTTTGTCTCTCAGGCCAGAAACCAGACAACCACAACACAGAATGCATATTGGTCACACACTCCATTCACCCAGGTCCCACCCACAGGAGGTACCCACAACATACAGTCACTGGGAAGGCTCCAGCTAGTCTGGCCGGGCCTTCACAACAACACCATATATGGCACTTCCACCCAACAGCCAATCAGGGGGAAGGGACAGAGTCAGGGCTTCCCAGGACTTTGGGAAAACAAGGCAATAGGTAATAGAAAGCAAGAGGCCACAGGAGCCATCTTGTTTTCCATCAGGAATCAACTGATCCCAATGGCTCCGCCGGGGTAAACCAAAATGGAGGATACTCCGCGCACCTGTCAAATTCAGCATTGAGCTGCCACCAGCCCATACCCTGCTCTGCGGGCCACCCACAGGTGCCCATAAACATACACTAGGGGCACAGGGTTGTACCCCCCACCCATGGGTGCCATAAGGGTATCCCACGGGTCCGTTCACCAAACCAAAAGAGAGAGCTGCACCGCCAGGAGTCTCACATGAACTCCTGCGCAGAAAACACGACAGAACACACCATAAAAAGCAGTGAAGGACAAGGATACGGAGGCCCTGTCCCTCCGATGCATTTCCAGCATCACAACCATCCAATCCTGAATCTGGAGGACCTGAAGGATCTGAGAAAAGGTAACCCCATCTTGAACTTGTCCATCCTGAGGAACTTGTTCAAGTCTCTTAAGTCCAAGATGGGTCTTAATCCTCTGTCCTTTTTTGGCATTAGAAAGTACGGTGAGTACCAACCCTTATTCCTCTCTGCTACAGTTACTGGTTCAATAGCACCTTTCTTAAGTAGGGTTAATATTTCCTGCATAAGGAGCGGATCTGGAACTTTGTAAGAGCTGTTCACCGGTGGATGACTCTGAGGCTTTTTTAGAAAGGGAAGGCAGTAACCCTGGGCAACTGTTTCCAATGCCCATGCATCTGAAGTAATAGCCTGCCATTCTATCAGATACTGTAACAGTCTGCCTCCCACTGCAGTCTTGTGAACTAAGACCTCAGAGAGGTTTTGGAGCAATTGACACAGTGGCTGATGGCAAAGTAGCCACTACTAAGAGGGTCTTGGTACCTCTTCCTCATCCACCACAGGGGAATCTTCCTTGGCCTCTTTAAACTGATTGTCCTCTGCCTCTTCCAAATATGGAGTAGTGACGAAAGGACCTACAACTCCAGAGCGTACCTGTGGGGCGATTCAGAGGTTGTCTAATCGCAGCACCAAGGGATTTGGCTACTGCCTTTGAAGTTTGCAGTTTCTCCAAACTTTCATCCGCCTTGTTACCGAACAAATTAGTGCATTGAAAGGGCATGTTGAGCAGTATGGATTGTACATCGGGAGCAAATGCTGACTTTCTCAACCAGGCAAACCTTCGCATAACTGTACTAGCCATCATAGGTCTGCTGATACTGTCAGCAGAGTCGAGACCAGTCTGAAGAGATTCACACATAGCGTCCTTTCCATCCTTGACCATGTTTAAAAACCTTTCTCGTTCTTCCCCTTCAGGAATATGGTCAGTCGCCATGGCTATACACTCCCAAAGGGTGGGGGTGAACCTTGCCAACATGCACGTGGCATTAGCCGACGTCAGGGCCGTACTTCCAGCCCAAAAAACTGGCTAGGGCGTCTTAGCGATTATCATCCTTATCAGGAGGGATAGTAGGGTAGGCATTTTGTTTAGTGGTTGAGGTAGCAGCTTGTACCATCAGACTCTCTGCTGTTGGGTATTTTGATAAATAATAGGGATCAGCGCTTGACACACGGTATTTAGAGGTCAGCTTCTTGTTGGCAGCCGGATTGAGTTCAGGCGCCTGCCAATTGGTAGCTACACGCTTTTGCAAAGCTGCATGGAATGGCACAATTGGGTCTTCCTGAGGTATCCTGTCCAAAATGTCACTCAAATCATCTTGTTCAAAGACTGGACTTGGTCTAACCCATCCAATATATTGAACTACCCTTGACATCAACTGCCTGTAGGTAACCTCTGCATGATCAGATGGATCTGATCTGCCAAACTCTACCTCTGGTGAGGAGTCCAAACCACTGGCATCATACAGGCATTCCTGGAGATCCTTCATTCTGGACTCTTCAGAGGTTAGGGCTTCAGGGACTGATGGCGTACCATATTAGAGGACAAAGGGCCTAGACTCCTCTGATGATGGCTCTGCATCCTCATAAATGGAGGAAAGAGACGTGAAAAAGTTAGCCCTAGGCAAAGGGGTATATGTTTTCTCCATAGTACCCGATGGGGTCAAAATATTTGTCGACAAAGGAGCCGAAATTGTCAAAACTGTTGACGGCTTCGATGGCTGTGTCAATGGCTTCGATGCCTGTGGCATCGAGGAGCTCGTAGCTCAATGCCTCAATGACCTTTCATGAGTCTTTGGCACCAATGGCGTCGATGACTCAGTCCTCAAAGGGACTTTTCCTCGACTCGAGGGATCCTTAGACCGCTCTCGAGGAGTTTTGCCTGTCGGGCCCAAAGGCACACGGCTTTTATGCTGATCAGGCCTGTCGACCAAAGTTTGGCTTTTGAGTGTACTCTAGGGGGGTCAAGGCCGCATTCTTGAACACCTTCATTATTTTAAGCCTAAACTCTTCCCATTCAGCTGGTGAGGCAGTTTTAGTCAGGCATACGACCCGTTCAGGAGAGGAACTCTAAGACGTCAAAGATGGCGACCTATGGCGCTGTTTCTTTGAATGTTAGACGATGACGAGTGGTGGGAAGCACTTGGCAATCGTTTATTTTTCTTGCGGCGAGGAGAAATATTTCGACTCGTCTGAAGTTTATCTTTTCGACAGTGTCAAAGTGGATTTATGGGTCAACCTGCCGCAAGTTTTCCTCTGCACTCTCTCAGGGCTTTCGACATCATGGACAGGCAGTCCTCACACTCCGATGAAGGATGAGCGAATCCCAGACACCACAAGCATATTCTGTGGGGGTCCGTAACTGGCATCTTCGAACCGCAAGTCACAGCAATTTTTGAAACTCGACTACGGAGTGGAAGACGCAATGACGACGCCATTCTTTCGAAGATTTCTCGAAGATTCTGAAATATTTCTCTTCACAAACGATCGAAGCGTACCGCATCTGAAGCGTTAGCGCCGAAAATGAAACTGAAGCTAGTGGGCGCTCCGTGCGCTCTATATATATATATACCATTGGTGACGTCGACATTGAGACGGAGGCCTCCAAGGGAAATCGAGTCGACAGGCATCGACGTGCAGCGCCCCCGCCTGAAAAAATAATTCTGAAGCAGCTGAGATAAGGAATACATGGTAGGAAAAAATCCATTCGAAATGTTTTTATATATAAAATCTGCACACTCGTCATGAGAACCTGTGGGTGACACATATGAACGTATGTCTCCTCAAACCACATAGCACACCAATCTGAAGACCCAGTCGAAGGCACTCATACCATCAGCCGAATCGTTCATGGTCCAGGACTAACTAAAACTCCTCACCATCCAACCAAGTTCTATACTATCTATAGTGACATAGACTAAGTATTGGTCAAGACATGCTTTTGACAAAAACGAACAATGAACTGTTCAAATGATTAACTGCATCAGAATTTGGTATGATTTTCAGATTTATTTGCACTGTTTTTTCACAAATCTACTACTCAAATGTTTTTTACTGTATGTTGATGTCTATATGTTGTCTTATCAATCGTACTATGTATGAGAAAGTACCAGAAGCATCTACCGAGATGCCCAATAATTACATTGAGAAACAAAGAAACTGAAAGAAAAAAAGTAAAAAAAGAAATAGAATCAGGCCACAAAATTGCTTAAAAAGGCCTTATTAAGCACCACAAATTGTTGTGTACTCCTTCAAATATGTTAACACCATGAGTTATCCCAGGAAGATAATTGGAATTAAAGTACCACAAACACTAGACTAAAACCTTGCAAGATTGACGCATGTTGAAAACAATAGAGCAGGACACCCTTTGTTACACTACCGGGAATTCCCTCATTAAAGTAGGCCTTTGAGTCATTGTCCACACTAGTAGTCAATGGGCTTCCCTAGACGACTGAGGGGGCACACACATAAAAGACTAACAATGTACTGCAGTGAACGGGGAATCCTTAATATACATCCTCTGGGGCCTACTTCAGGTAGCAGGTCGTAGTACCCTGCCCCTCATGGTCTCCACAGTCCCATTCTCTAGCCAACAAAATAGGACTTTGTCACAGGACGCAAATCCTGTTGTTGTGTCTATATGCTGGGCTTTCTTTCTCACTTTATTTCTGAAAGGCCAAAAATGTTAAAGTACATGTCATTCAGCAAGATAAGCCTATGAGTTAAGAGGTAGCTGCTGGACATTTGATGAATTGCATATGTTGAACATGTTCTTCCTCTCAGAGTGTTAACTGACAAAACCTGTGCCCAATGCTATTCTACATTATTTTTGGCTTTGATATTAAATCAAACAGACAAATAGCTATTGATGTTAACAGAACAGCCAAACCCAATAAGGTGATAACTGAAAGTAAGTATATTGCTGTAATAGATTTGGTCAAGTCCAACTACCAGCATTACACGTTATTCAGTCTTTGTGGCCACATAAACTATGAAGCAGAAAAACAAGCATGTAGCCTGCCAAATACAAACCTTAAATGCCATTGTAAATAAGGATAACGTGTCCAGAATGGTAAGGCATACTTCAGTGGCAATGTTGGCTTCTAGCAAAGACTGGTGAAGGACATCAGCATCCGAATGGCCATAGCCTAAAGAAATGATTAAAGGAAGAATTACTAGACAAGCTCCAAACGTTCTTTAAGTGCCAACAAATTAAATGTAAACAGCCAAAGAAAGGTATTTTGCAAAATCAGAAATAACTCATTTTATAAACGTGGAGTCACCAAAATAAATAAAACTCTGAAAGGCTTGCTTTCTTAAAATAAATATACAGGGTTTTTTAAATGCAGGCTTTTCGATATTAAAATGGATGTCTGCCCCTATGGCTTAAAAATGGGAATGTTAGTGTTATCCTGCTTAGCCTATGGTGCTTCCTTATAGCTAAACCCCAAACAGGTCATATGTCTGCCACAGAGTTCATGCAACAATGGCTTTCTCAATGTCCGTTTCTGTGCGTCGATAAGCACTAAACGTCAAGCGAGTAATTAACAAATTCTTACTTCAGTAATGTTCTTTCTGATGGATTAGTATTTTGGCCTACGTATTTCTCATCTTAGAAATATTCTCCTGGGTTGGTCACCAGGGGGCGCACAGATTAACAACTTCTTCGTGTGAGCTCTGTCCCGAGGTCCCAGAAAAGTGGATTGAGCCCCCACTTGAGACCCCCACTTGAGACCCTCCCCTTAAGTACGCTCGACGGAATGCTGTAGGAGAGGTTGTCTAGCATGACATAAAAAAAATCCGGTGAAAATCGTGCAAGTATTCGCGGAGAAACATTGAAGTTCCTGATCGCCGGCTTAACTGCGCAACGCACGTGAACTCCAGAAGACAACGGAGGCGACTGGAAACCTGTACAGAGATAGGAACAGCCTGGAGGGAAGCTGAGAAATGTCCTGGAGAGGGAGCATCGATCGGAAGCAGCAGGACCGATTTGGAAAGGCGATCACAAGCAACCAACATCAAACATAGCACGGCACCTTTACATGGTGAGTTGAATCCACCCCCGGACTGAAATACTACGCGGCCCCGGCCCTCTCAGCCTCGAATCGCATCCCATAGCGGCGTCGCTCAAACACACCCGGCGCTCCGCGCGGAGAGTCAGCCACATCCAACCAGGCCCATTGCGAGAATCGGCATTCGACCCCAGGCGAGAACAATACTACCAGAGCGGTCGCGAGGGCCGAGTGACTGCGCCCCCGCGGCCGCTTACACGGAGCGAAAGAGACCCCTCTCTCGCGGGGTGAGCGGGACCGGAATGGGGGGATCAGCGTGAGGAGCCAACGCGTACCCCGAGGACTCCTGGCATGATCCGGTCCCGAAACAAAATGGGCAACAAACTGAATCATCCACCCCCAATGCCCTGATGAAGACACAGAGGAGTCTTGAAATAAAAGTGGGTCCCCTATCGAAGCGCTCCCCCAGACAGACCGCTACCTAATGAGATTCTGGAGGCTCCACCGGAAAAACAACAATACGGGATACTTCACCAGGACTGAGGGTTGGGCCCCCACACCTGGGGCGTGTGCCTTCTCACATACTCTCCTGGTGGTCATGCCACCTCAACCCAAAACTTGAAAGACGGCATTGGGCGCCTTGAACTAGGTGTATGAATGCCCAACAGAAGCTAGCCACCTACGCTTATAACCCGACTGCTTCCCACTCCACTGACCCCAAGATGGCATCCACACCGACTCTGTGTGCCGAAACTGCCGCCACTAAAGGGGACACAGCGGCACTACCGACTGAAATAAAAATATGAGTGCCAGTATTGGCAGCAAAATTGACAAACTCACGCAACGGCTGGATAAAATAGAAGACAGGATCGAAGGAGTGGAAAACAACCAAGCCTCAATAGACACTTTAGAGACGCAACTGGCTCACAGAATAACGAGTCTGGAGGAGAGAGAAGAGGAGGTCAAGCTTAAGATGGACGATTTGGAAAATCGGAAGAGAAGGAACAACCTTCGCATTTTTGGAATCCCAGAGCAGGAGGGGGAGACGGAGGCAGACCTCAAAACAACGTTTTCAAATCAAACTTCTCGTAACAGATGACGACATTGATGAGCCCAAAACGGGGCGCATCCATAGAGCAGGTGGCCCGCCTGGGGGCCCGAGGTCAGTACTTGCGCGGGTCCACCGCTACCAAGATAAGACCAGAGTCCTTGAGAAAGCGAGGAGTGGAGGCACCAATAACAATATATCAGGATCTCTCCTCCCTGACCTTAGCTCTCAGGAAAATGTGTAGACTCCTCACAAAGTGGCTGAAAGAACGAGATACCCGATACAGATGGGGATACCCCTTGTCCCTCTCCTTTGAACACGAAGGCACGAGGTTCAGACTGAACTCAGAATTACCAGGTCACTAATGTAGTGACCACCTTACTCCTAGTCCATAGTCCCCTTTCCTCCATACATATGGGACATCTCTGTGTCCTGTGGGACGGGGCCGAGCACTTTGTAAAAAGCATCCACATTTTTTTCAAAAATGTGTCCCTGCTCTCTTTACTGCGCAGGGCCCGGCACGCGGCCGTAACCCCGCCCACCTTGGCTCCGCCCCGCGCATCGCCCATCAGTCCTTTTCTATCGCAGGGTCAAAGACCCATTAGCAATAACAGAGGAACCTTATTAGAGGGGACGGCGGGGGGGCGTATGGAGGAAAGGGGACTATGGACTAGGAGTAAGGTGGTCACTATGGTGAGTAACCTGGTAATACTCCTACGTCCCGTCCCATTTCCTCCGTACTTATGGGAGATTCCCAAGCACTCCTTACAGGAACTATGGGTGGATGGAAATACCCCTTACTGAAATAGGTTCTTCAGCACAGCCTGGCCGAACTGAGCGTCAGCTCTAGAGCTCATATCGAGGCAGTAATGATTAGAGAAAGCAAATGGGGAGGCCCAAGTAGCTGCTCTAGCAATGGACTCCCAGGGAACATACTTCTGAAAAGCAACCGCGGCTGCCTTGCCTCGCACCTGATGTGCATGGATACCTTTAGGAGGTTTCAGCTTTTGGACGGTGAAAGATTCCGTGATACAGGCAGCAATCCATCTGGAAATGGATGCCTTAGACGCCAGCCTGCCCTGGGGTTTACCGAAGGTCACAAATATTTGGGAAGAGCTCCGAAGCTCGGCAGTCCTGTCCAGATAAAACGTAAGAGCTCTTCTGACATCCAGGCTGTGTAGAACCCTTTCCGCCTCTGAGGCAGGGTTCGAAAAAAAAAACTGGAAGGGAAATCGACTGATTCAGATGGAATTCGGTCACTACCTTTGCTAGGAAAGCTGGGTCCGTCCGAAGGACTACCTTGTCATTGTGAAAGACCAAGAAAGAATGCTCCACCGACAATGCCTGGAGCTAATCACTCTCCTCGCTGACGTAACGGCTACCAGAAAGGAAACTTTCCAGGACACGTACTTGAGGTCAACCGTAGCCATTGGCTCAAAAGGTTTATGGCACAGCGCCGTCAGGACTACATTTAGGTCCCAAGGCGGGTGCAGACTACGAACCGGAGGGTAGAGGCGTGTCAAACCAGCAAAATGTCTCTTCACCACCGGGTTAGTTAACGAATAAGAACACCGGTCTGTAGAGAGGTAGGCAGAAATCGCCGAGAGATAAGATCTGAAGGACAAGACATGAACCCCTGACTCTGCTAGGGAGGAGACAAAGGACAGCACTGTGTCAATCGTCGCCACCCTCGGGTCCGATTCTTTCTCCAAACACCAATGACAGAACCTGAGCCGTTTACTCTTGTATTGGGATCTGGTCGAGGGTTTCCTGGCTGCCTGGATAATGCACATGTTATCCGCAGACAAACCCAAAGGCTCTAGGGCTGTGAACTCAGGCACCATGCCGCCAAGTTGAGTGATTGTGGGGAGGGGTGCCACATCTGCTGTTAACCCTTGGTGAAGAAGATCGGGAGTTACTGGTAACCTGATCGGCGGACACACCGACAGGTGTTTAAGTTCTGAGAACCAAAAACTGGCCGGCCACCACAGAGCTATCAGTAGAAGAGAACAGTTGACAGAACTCTTCAACTTCCAAATTGCTCGATGAACCAGAGGAAGAGGCGGGAAGGCGTAAGCTCTCATGTTGTGCCATGGGATCTCGAGTGCGTCCCCAAGAGAGGAGGTTCCCAGCCCCCCTCTGGAGGCGTACTGAGGAAGCTTCTTGTTTACTGCCGTGGCAAAGAGGTCCACCTCCGGTGTGCCCCAACGCGAGAAAATCCATGAGAGGATCTCCGCCTACAACTCCCACTCGTAGCTGACCACAGTCCGTCGGCTGAGGGCATCCGCGGTGACATTCAGCCGACCCGGGATGTGCACTGCAAGCAGCCAGACCCCATGAAGCACGGCCCGCTCCCAAATCTGGATGGACAGATCCACGAGAGGGGGAGACTTCGTTCCCCCTTTCTTGTTTATGTAGTACATTGACACCGCATTGTCTGTTCTTATGCGGACCACTTTGTTGACAATGAGAGGTCTGAACGCCTTGAGCGCCAGAAAAATCGCCAGAAGCTCCAATTGATTTATGTGCAGGAGCTTGTCCTGAGGTGACCAGAGGTCCGAGACCTGAAGAAGATCTAACGTCGCACCCCACCCGAAAAGGGAGGAGTCTGTCGTGATCATCACCATGGGGGCTGGGTCCTGGAACCCCACGCCCACTGACAGGTTGCTGAGAGAAGACCACCAATCCAGGTCCACTCTCATGGAATCCGGAATCATTATCCGTTTGAAATCCGGGTCCACAGCCTGACGCCAGGAACTCCGAAGAGCCATCTGGGTCCGTCTCATTTTGAGACGAGCAAGAGGAAGAGCCAGTACACACGAGGCCATGAGGCCCAGAAGCCTCTGGAACCACCAGGCCGACATGCTCTCCGACTGTGTAAACATCTGACACGTGGCCAACAGATCCACCATTCTGTCCCCGGTCAGATACACTCGGCAGTCTATCGTGTTCCAACGAAAACCCAGGAAAGTCAGGTCCTGCGAGACCGTCATGGAGGATTTCCACCAGTTCACCGACAGCCCAAGATGGAACAGGAGCTGAAGGAGAGACTGGAGGTTGCCCGCTGCTGCCAACGGGCAAGGGCTGCGTAGGAGCCAGTCGTCCAAATAGGGATACACATGGATACTCTGGAGACAAAGATAGGCCGCAATCACCGACATCATCTTCGTGAAGACACGCGGCACCGAACTGAGGCCAAAAGGAAGCACCCAAAACTGGAAGTGCTACTCTCCCAAAGAGAAACGGAGGTATCTCCTGTGTGGGTTCCAGATCAGGATATGCATGTACGCATCCTGAAGATCCACCACGCTGAGCCTATCGCCCGCCTGCAACGAGGAACGAATCTGGCCGGGCGTGATCATCTTGAATTTCTCTTGGGGTAGGGAAATATTGAACTGGGAAAGGTCTAGGATGGTGCGCAGGCCAGCCTGGTTGGGTTTGGGCACCGTAAACAGCCGGGAGTAGAAGCCCTCCCCTCGCTCCCCAAGGGGAACGGGTTCCACAGCTCTGAGGTGCAGAAGTTTCTGAACCTTGGCCTTGAGGGAGGGTGAGCCCAACAGCTGAAAAGGAGGGTTGAGGGGTAGGGTAGGGGGTAAAGGTAAGCGGAAGCCCGCTTGAGCGACTGACAAGACCCATCTGTCTTCTGTGATGGTCTGCCACGCCTCCCAATGAGACGCAATGCATCGTCCCACCGGGGTCTCGTGCGAGCGCGGAAAACCCTCATTTGGAAGGTTTATCGGTGGCAGTGCCACCTGAACCTGATGAGGAGGCTGAGGAGCGGGAGAAATTCAGCGTAAGCTGTTGTCTACGGCGGTTATTCCCCACAGGAATATCCACTCTGCGATTTTTGCGGTCGAGGAAGTACCTAAAACCAGAGGAAGGTCGACCTTGCGACAACAGCCTTTGAGCCTTGAAGGGAGCTTTAACCAGAACAGACAATGATTTGGCCGTCCGAGTGCTGTCTTTGGTTTTGGTGAGCTCTACATCAGTAGAAGAGTGAAAAAGCGCCTTACCATCAAATGGAAGGTCCAGAACCTTGTCTTGCACCTCCTTCGAGAACTTAGTGGCATGTAGCCATGCTTGCCGCAAGTTATCAACCCCTAGCATCAGACCCCGAGCCGAGGTGTCTACGTGATGAGCTGCAGCCTCCAGGAGATCCTGGGCCAAGACCCTGGCATCGGAAAGGCCTCCTCTGAAATCCTCCAGCTTCTCGACCGGAATGTGCTTCTCAAACTCCAACAGACCTCTCCACATCCGCAGGTTAGCTCCCGCCAAAATCAATTCTGCATTGGCCTGCCTGAGCTGCAAGGCCGAATTGGCAAAGATTTTCCTCCCTAGGGAGTCCAGGAGCTTGTCCTCCTTTCCCAAGACCTGAGTCATCGTCGCGGAGGAGGAAGCTGCAGGTCTGGATTGCAACGTGGCCGCAGCCACCACTGTGGAGGAGGGAGGCGGACAATTTGACAACGCCACTTCTTCCGAGGAATGTAGCCTGTACCTCGTGTCAATCTTTTTATTTACAAAAAGTCCCGAGTGTGGCTTTTCCCAAACTCTTCGGACCTCGGCCAGAACGTCCTTCTGCAAGAACAGGCCGGTACCCTCCAAAGGAGACAAGGCGAATGCCCCAGAAAGCACGCCCTCCTGCGGAGCAGGTGCCTCGGGCACCGGAACATCTAAGAAGCTCATCATGTCCAGTACCCGGTAATGGAAAGCTCTGGTAGAGCGGGGCAGGTCCTCGTTGTCCTGATCGCCTTGAGGGTCATCTGACAGGTCCGGATCCTGCTGAGCCGTGTCAGGCACTGCCTTGTCCACTGGGGACAATGGTGGCACAGGCGGAAGCGCAGGTGGAGGCATCATGGGCAAGCAAGGCGCCGGAGGAACCACCGTCGGAACGGGTGGAGCCGGAGGCGCGGGTGGACATATCTCCTTGAAAAGCCCCTTGAAATATTCCCTCATGGGGTCGGTGCGCATAAGCGCTTGAAATTTACCGATTGTTTCGGAACATGAGGAGGCCTCTCATGAGGTGGACAAATCCAGGGACGTAACGGGGAAGGGTGCCACACCGGCCCCTCCGCAGACGTATCCACATAAATCGAGGGATCCGCACCCGGGGGCAACGAAACATTGTGCGGAAGAGGCATCCGGGCGTTCCAATCATAAACCGGCCGGTAAGGATGCGCACAAGGGACCTTAGGTTCACCCGAAGGACCGAACCCTACACCAGGGGCCGATGGCGTAGTTGTAGGAGTAGTACCTAAAATGGCCGCCGTGGTCGTGGGGGGAACGGCCGCCATTTTGTCCTCATCTGAGGGGAACTGCGGCACGTGAGGAAGTGAGGCAGGGGTCCCCGTCGATGGATCAGGGGTCTTAATTTTAGCCTTAAGGTAAGGAACCTCGGCCGAGCCGGTAGTATGAGGCCTGGAATGTTTCTGCGACATACCAACCGCCAACAAAGCCTTCGAAGGAAGAGCCTCGGCACTGCCGGTAAAAGAAGAAACTTTCTTCTTTGCCCCCTCAACAGATCTAGGGTCACCACAAGAGCGGGAACGGTGCTCTGTCACCGACAGGCCCTTGCCCGGCCCCTCAGAACTGTTGGTATCCTTAGCCTCTGTACGAGGGACCTCGGACATATGCCCGGTAGAAGCCTTATCGGCACGGGCCTCGAACATCCGTGCCTCAAGCCCAGCCAAGACCTCGGGGCGTGCCCCGGTTTTGTTTTTGAGGGAAGCCGAAAGAGCAGCCTCAGAGCAAGCTCCGGTACCCCACGACTCTGTAGAACTCTGTCTACACACAGCCCCCACAGGAGGGGCCTCTGAGTGTACTCCGGTGATCACAGGCCCCTTACGGAGACCCTCGGAGAAAACTCCGGTAGAATTATTAGGCCCGACAGGTACCTCAGGGCGAACCCCGGTAACAGAGCGATCAACGCCCCTCCCAGCTCGAGAGGAACCCGGGAATGTATCCCCCGGCCGGGGTTCTCTGAAAATTAAAGAACTTACCAGGCGTTTTTTCTGCTTGTTGATGAACGCCTGAAAATGAGAAGGAGGAGTCCGTCCGAACACCACCTCCCACCGCCCCAACTGACGTCGAAGTGCCCGGACCGAAAGGGAGTCACAGTAAAAACAGGAGTCCCAACGGTGTTCCGGACCCAAACACTCTAAACAAAGAGGATGGGGATCTGCCCTCGCGAAGCGACGGTGACACGATGAACAGTCTGGAAAATCTAGTTTAAAAGAGATAGACAGACTAGTAAACGAACGCTAGCGAGAGCCAGAGAGGGGAAAAAAAAAAGGGAAGAAAATCTTCCGAGGATGCAAGAGCGTCCAGCCCCGATCGTGCGGAGAAAAGGACTGATGGGCGATGTGCGGGGAAGAGCCAAGGTGGGCGGGTTTACAGCCGTGTGCCGGGCCCCGCACAGGAAAGAGAGGGACACATTTTTGAAAAAAATGTGGATGCTATTTACAAAGTGCTCCGGTCCCGTCCCACAGGACGGAGAGATGTCCCATAAGAATGGAGGAAAGGGGACCGGACGTAGGAGTAAAAGACATTAAAACGTGCATATCGGATTTGCTTGGAACACAGGACCATGGAGAAGATTGACAGGAACCTGCAAGAGAGGGGAGGGCATGGCATACCCGAGTCCCAAGGCGTAAAAAGGTGAAAGGTTCGAGGAAACATCGTAGAGGCAACTTATCAACAGATGGCGGCAACTAAATTTCAATAATCATGGAATATTTGACATACATGTTGCTTGATAATGATGAGCATGTACATTGTCTGAGGTAAGATTTCAATGACTGATGATCGAACTGGAACTCCAAAGAGGGAAATACAGGGGCTCAATTAGTAATTTGTTCTATTATTTTTTGTACAGGGACTGTGAGGTAACAGTCCCCACTAGTGGTTCGATACCGGGACAGCCTCGTAAACTGAAACCGGCCGCACGCCACCACATGGAGGGAGGGGCGAAGGCGACAGGGAGGAGAACACAGGCTAAGGGGAAATCTGAAGAATGGACTAGTGCAAAATACCGAATGAACAAGAATGTCACGTGGCTACTTGAAATTAGAACAAGTCGGCGTACACAAATGAATGATGTGCATAATCTCAGACTACATAACGATGGCTGCCGCTGAATCCAAAAGCAGGGGCTCCATAAGGGTGGGGGCGCTCAATGTCAAGGGTCTTAACTCACCAACCAAGAGATCACTGGTCTATAGAGAATTTCGTCGCACTAAAATTGACATCCTCCTCTTACAGGAGACCAAGTACATGAAAGGTGATGAGCGGCCCATTCTGGGAACACGAAGTGGAATAGAATTGTGGGGCTCAGGGCCATTGAGGAAGGGGGGAGTGGGAATTCTCATTAGGAAAGGAATGGATTTCAATATTGCCAATACTTTGTCAGACTTGGAGGGTTCACGCTTTACTAGTGACGGGAACCATTGGAAACGTGCCTATTACAATTGCCACAATTTACGCCCCCAACGTGAACCAGATGAGATTTCTCACCAAAACAATCCCCAAAATCATGTTAAAAACCTCTGGCCATATCATCTTGGGAGGGGATTTCAATATATGGGCCGACCCCACACTAGACCGCAAAACTGTGAACCCCACACCACAAGACACTACCAGACAGGCAAACACTAGTTTTGCCGAAATGATGGATCTGTATGGAATGAGTGATGTATGGAGACAAATGCACCCTAATGAGAAAGCCTATACGTTCTTTTCAGCCCCACACAATACCTTTACTAGCATTGACTACATTTACCTCACCAAAGAAGTTCACAATCACTCAACACACTCAGAAATTACCCCAATGATATGGTCACCATCGACGTCCAATGGGAGCATTTACCGCGCAAAAATGGAAAATGGAGGTGTAACGAAACTCTGTGGAAAGACCCTGTCTTTCAGACGGAGTTGGAAACCGAAATTACCGAATATTTTAGAATTAATAACACAGGTGAGGTCTCCAAGCAAGGAGATTGGGATGCGGGGAAAGCAACTTGGAGAATTATCCTTATAAGAGAGGGCGCTCGGAAAAAAGAGAGAACATTGATTGAAAACAGAATTAGAGAGGAAATCCACCGGCTTGATAAAGAAGCAAAAGAGGGGGGACCCCCCCAGACCAGGGTAGGATAGATGAGGCAAGGAAGAAAAGAGAAGAGCTCCGCCTCCTAGAGCGCGATCAAATCACCTGCAAACTCCTGCTATTAAAACAAAGGTTCTATGAGAAAGGGGATAAAGCAGACGCAATATTAGCGGCCACATTGAGGGAACAACAAGCAGAACGCAGAGTCCAAGAGATAGTGGACGGGGGGCCCGACACGGATGTTAGCAAAACTACTATCCCTGAACCATTCGCAGACTTCTATGAAGCGTTATACACCCCAGTGACAGTCCCGAAATCGCACGACATTGAGTCATATTTAAACAATATAGGAATGCCCAAAATAACCTCCGCGGAGTCAGCCTGCCTGGAAACCCCCATAACGGGGGAAGAAATACAAAACGCGATAAAAAGATTGACCCTAGGTAAATCCGCAGGACAGGATGGATATACGGCAGGTTTTTACAAGTCCTTTAGTGCCCAACTTACCCCTTTCTTGGTCGAGCTATTTAACGAAATCCTGGAAACAGGCAAACCACCTGACTCCTTTATTAGGGACCTTATCACAGTGATCCCGAAGGAAGGAAAGGACCCCAAAAAATGTGGATCGTATCGCCCCATATCTTTGTTAAATGTAGACGCAAAAATCTACACAAGAGTCCTTGCTGCCAGAATTGAATCACATATGCCCCATCTCGTCCACCCCGATCAAGTAGGCTTCATACTAGGCCGGCAAGGAGCCGACACTATTTTATTTTATTTATTTGCATTTGTTAAGCGCACTTGCAGCCCAAAAGGCATTGAGGCGCTGTTACAGAGGATATGCAGATTTAAGATTACAGACAGGTGCCAGGAGGGCTCTTAGTTACAGATTGGCAGGCAAATATACAGTGGATGATACACATTCAATTTAGACCAAGTCTAGTTTTGATAGCCTCACGAAAGGCTAGGTGGGACTCAATGAGTCTTAGGTGAGGTGGCAAAGCGTTCCAGTGCGTGGCTGCTTGGGTGGGGAAGCTGGAGCCACCAGCGCGCACTTTACGTGTAGTAGGCGTAACAATTGAGTTGGCATAAATGGATCTGAGAGGTCTCGTGGCGGTGTGCCTGGTAATTCTGTTAGTCAGGTGGGGGGGGCAAGTTCGTGAAGGCATTTGTGGGTGAGAGCAAGAGTTTTAAAGACAATTCTCTCTTTGACAGGGAGCCAGTGTACTTGCCTTCTGATTTCGGAGATATGGTTTCTTCTTGCGGTGCCGGTGGCTGCCCTTAGTGCATTATTTTGGGCTAGCTGGAGTTTGGCCAGGTTTTTGTTGGATGTCCCCACGAGAAGGGCATTACAGTAGTCTAGTCTTGACACAATGTTTGCCCTGGCAATCGCGAGGCAACTTTGACGGGCCAAGAAGGGCCTGGCTGCGTTGAGGACTTTGGAATAGTAGGCTGAGGATGCAGCGATAGCATTGACCTATCTATCCATCGCCATTGAGGCAGAGCCAGTTCTCATCCATCCAGGATTGGATGGTAGAGTAGATAGAGGTGAGGGTGTTGGTGTCTGCTAGGTAGTCACCCATGAGTGGGATGAGTACCTGCGTATCGTCCGCATAGTTGGTATATGAGATACCAAGGGAGTCCAGGATGCTAAACAGGGGCCTAGTAAAGAGGTTGTAGAGTGTGGGTGCGATACAGGATCCCTGAGGGACACCGCAGGTGAGGAGGCTAGGGGCGGCGGCGGCAACTTCAGAAAAGACTTTCAAGGCCCTTTCTTGGAGAAAGGAAGTGATACACTGGCAGGCTTTAGGGGAGAAGTTGGCTTGGGTATGCGCAAGACATTACACCTAATACATGCCTCTGCAAACATGGTAGGAGATCCAACCTTGCTCTCCATCAATGCAGAAAAAGCTTTTGACAGGGTCAACTGGGACTTTCTAATGTACCTCCTGTGCAAGAATGGCATAGGATCCAGGTTACGTAGGGGAATCCAGGCAGTATGTACAACACCTAGAGCGTCGGTATCCGTCAACTGAGAATATTCCAGGAGGGGGGTCGAACTAAAGCGAGGTACCAGGAAGGGATGCCCACTGTCAGCTATTCTGTTTGCCCTCTCACTTGAACCACTCGCACAAAAGATGAGAAGAGACACACAGATAGAGGGAATCCACCTAGGCCAGGCAGAGTACAAAGTGGCACTTTATGCTGACGACATACTCCTACATATGACCCACCCGGAGACGTCCGTCCCCAGAGCCATATTCCTCCTCGAAGAATATAGGCGTATTTCCGGTTAAGATCAACCGAGCTAAATCAATTCTGTTCCCTCTGAAAGAGTCCGTGGAGGAAAATGAAATCAAATATTCCCCTCTTGGTTTATGCATCGAGCACAATGAGTTGAAATATCTAGGGATATAAATTACAAAGAGCATAGAAACCCTATACAAAGCCAACTTCCCTAAACTCCTTGAAAACTTCCACGCGGACCTCTCTAGATGGAACAAATTAACAATATCCTGGATGGGACACCTTAACGCGATAAAAATGCTCTGTCTCCCCAGATTCCTATACCCCTTTCAAATGCTACCGATTCACATTCCAGAGAGCTACTTTCTAGAGGTTAAGAGGGCAATCCTACAATTCCTGTGGCAAGGGAAAAAGGCAAGGATAGCAATAACACTTTGACACTATCCAAGGAAAAGGGTGGGGTAGGCCTCCCGGACCTCAAACAATATTATAAGGCAGCCCAGTTACGAGTACTTATCCCCCATTTATGAAACCAGAGTGAACCACAATGGATAACCATTACTTCCATCCGGCAACGGTCTCAGAGTGGTTGTGGGCCCCAAGAAAGAGAATACGGACTAAATCAAAGACGCATCCAATCCTGGCAACTATCTGGGACATATGGGAAGAGGGCGCAGAGACGAAAAAGATCACCACATGGCCGTCACCCCTAAGCCACTTATGGTCCCCGGGCATAAATAATCATATCCCGATCGTTGAGAGATTCCAGACTTGGTACGAGGTGGGGTTGGAGAGGGTGGGTCAGCTGGTGTGGAGCGAATCCTTCATAACACTGCCGGAACTAACAGAAGTGCTAGGAATAGGAGTATTGTCCACATTCCACTATTTGCAGATAAAAGGAGTTTTGACCAAACAGGATTGGAAGGAGAAATTGAGTAGAGAACTCACCTCCTTTGAGAAACTACTCGATTCCAGAACAACCATGAAGGGCCTAATTTCCATCATGTACAAAACATTAATAGAGGAGGCAAAAGGGAATACAAAACATCTCAGGGTAAAATGGGAGAGGGACCTGGGGACAGACATAGATGAAGACACATGGGACAAGATGTGCCGCGCAACATTCAAAACCTCGACATCCTTTCAATATAAAATGCATGCGGTTAATCTCTTACACAGGTGGCAATATGATCCAAGCAGGCTATCCAGAATGTATCAAACAACTAGCCGCTTGTGCTGGCGTGAATATGGAAGAATTGCTGATTATTGGCACATGTGGTGGGAATGTCCACAAATTAAGGTTTACTGGGACAAAGTCTTTGGATGGATCAGGGCCATAGATGGTATCCAGAGACTTGCAGACGCTTACCTAGTTCTCTTTGGGTTTGAAAAAGATGAGTATGAATGGAGAAAGTACAGGGCCTGGCCCCGCATCTGTTGCTTGCCACTCGAGCGCTCCTAACAATAAAATGGAAATCCCCCACAGCCCCTTCCGAAAAAGAATGGGTCAATGTGGCAATGAATATGTGCACTATGGAGAAAATAACGGCATCCTTGCATGGTAAATCGACTCAATGCGATACCCTATGGGCAGATTTCCTGGACAAATATGCACCAGAGGTAGTGAATGGGGCAGACACTGCCCAAGCTTAGTTTGAATTATGCGCCCCCACAGTAGAGTAATGACACCCTCTTCAATCCCAGCAATACACGTTGGACGTCTCAGAGTAAGACCAAAGAAACTGAACTGAAGATGTAAGAGCGCCCCCCAACAAAGGAGATCCCAAATAAAATGGAGTAAAATATCAAGTAAAGAACCCGTAGACACATTAAAATTAGAATATACGCACAGACTTACACTACCTTAGGAGTTATAGACCCAGCCCGGGGAGAGGGGGGAATTGGGGGGGAATTGATAGAACGGGAACGAGAGAAGTAACTCATTGTGCTCTGTCAAAATTAGTCACCAGATCAACCTGTGAATGTACGATACTATGCTAGGGTACCAACAGGTACAATATTTTCATGTTCTTTTGTTGTTCACTTCCTCTTTGTTTGCTTCTCTGACAATATTTTGACATACAAATATGTATGTATGAACACTCATTGTTTGCTTACTCTCGAGAAAATTGTTTCTTTTTCTTCTATGTAAAACCCAATAAACCCCCCCCCCCCCAAAAAAAAAAAATCTCCTAGCGAAAGTCTATCTTTCGAAGGTTTTTCAGCCACCAAGGGGCACACATCAGCTCAGCATAGGCTCTTCTCAGTCTCATTGGTGCGCATGACTCCCGATGTGATGTCATGGATGCTATATATGGAGCCGGCTGCTCCCTATGACCGAGATCTCGGACCCAGAAGCAGATGAACTGCAGAACGGCAATAGGTCATGAGAATTCTGTATTGAGACGTGGGAGAGGGGCAATGAGCAATCTGTCAGAGGAAACACAAATCTCTCAGAAAGAAATGATTGAAGCCAAGTCATTTATTTGTGTAGATTCCATCCTCCCACAAATTCCTCATTGCAGAAAGACTCCCTAAGAAATATAGAATGTGGAGGTGAAAGATGAGAGGAACCAACACCAGGAAACTCTCGAGCACCACAATACCAAAGTCAGTGTCCTGACTTAATGAGGCTTCCAGACCTTTAGCAGAATGAGTCCTAAGAAACACAGCACTTCCTTGTTCACCATATTGAAGCATTCAGAAATGGAGTGAACAAAACAATCTGGATAGGGGTTGCCCAATAAAAGCGATGCCAACATGGGTGTCAACAAAGTGCAGGATGTAGTAAATGAGAACCCTTTCAGAATTCATACGATTAAAATGTCCCTCCAACTTAGATTGACCAAAGCGGAGGGAATACATTTGGAAGATGGATCTTCTGCAGAGGATGAAATTCCAACACTACATTGGGGAAGTTAGAACTCCGTCTCAACCTCACCTTCTCCTTGGAACAGACATAGTCAGGACTTTTTCAAACTAACCATCTGGTACTACAAAGACGCAGAAGAACTTGAGATAAAGAAGACTGAGAAAGGAAGAGGCCAGGATGAGCTCCTGGATCAAAACAGGTAAATTATGTGGTCAATGCTAGTGACATGGTCCTCGGGTGGAAAAGCCCAACCAGAATGTGTCCAGAACCCTGCCAATTACTATCTGAGAAGGGGTGAACAGGGACTTTCTTAAGTTGAGGGGAAAGCACAAGCAATGCAGCATACAGCAAGTGTGGGACAGGAGCATTGCGCAATTTAAGGAAGCATACTCTTAATAAGCCAGTCACCCAGGTAATGAAAGATATTAATTAATTCCCTCCTGAGATAAGTGGTAGCCACAGCCAACAGCTTGGTGAAAACCCTGGGGGCTGATAACGGGCAAAAGGGAAGGACTACAAATTGGTAGTGAGTTTTTCCACCAGGTTTATGTGATTACTTCAAAAGGTTTGTGCATTTCAATGCAATTACATGCAGGGAGAACTCCCTGCACCTCTCCCCGTGCTCCCCTCACATGATTTATAACCCTAACCCCCCCACTCCCCATATATAATTGCGTTGAAATTTTCAGTATTTTCACAGTAATGGGGCGATACGGTTTCCACCCACCAACCTCCGGTACTTTCTGTGCTTGTGATGAATCAGCACATGAAAATAAGACTCCTGGCAGTCCAAAGACGCCAGCCAGTCCTATAAGTGCAGGGACCGAAGTATCTGGGCCAAGAATAACATCTTCAATTTGTCCATGCTCAGGTAGAGCAGCAGCAGATCGAGCATGAGATGCAGAACCCTATCCTCCAACACCAGTAGATAATTGGAATACCACCCCACCCCATCTCTAAAGTGTGCACACATTTAAGAACTGTTTTTTTTGTCCATATCTGGTGAATGCCGTCAGAATGCCCCTTGGTCTTGCATTGGGGCCCTTCATTATTCTACCCACCCTATGTATCCGATCCAACTCAATTGTGTCTGGTTCTGATCCCCCTATCAAGTCTGCAAAGATCTTCTGTGCCACCCCCCTCAAGTCTCTATCCTCCACAGATTCCGGCAGCTGTTTAATCCGGATGTTGATCCTTCTTGACCTGTTTTCCATGCTCTCCATTTGCATTTCTAAGTTCTGGGTCACCACACTTGCCCTTTCAATTGCCTCGCTGCTCGCCGTTGTGTCAACGTCCACCTCCTGCAGGCCCCTTTCAAGGATATCCGTCCTCTCTCCCAGCTGTCCCACCTCCTGCCTTATTTCCACTAGTGCTGTTTTTAGATCGGTGTGCATTAATTGGAACTGTTTATGAAATGCTTTGTTGAGGGTCGTTTGGAGTGACATCATGACGTCATGGAAATCCTGTCTGGACATTGGGGCTGCCTGTTCTGCTTCCATGGGGTCTATGCGATCCATGGGGGTCTGCCTGTTCTTCCCCATGTTACATTAGGTGCCCACATTGCGGGGAGGGTGCCCGTCATATCCCCCGCTGGTGGGGTCTGTTTGGAGGTCCTGGCTTTGACTTTGGAAGAAATCCTGCCCAAATGTTCTTGCCCTATGTGGCCTGCGGTGTTGCTGGTTGGAGGGAGGCCGTTAGCTCCTGATCCAGCACACTCCTCCACTCTATTGGCCTCCACGCCCTTTAGGCGCTCCCCTCTGTTCCGGTCCTTTCAGGGGTTTGTTGCCCCTCGTTGGCGCTCCCAGGTGTCTCTGCTCTCTGGGCTGCCCCTCCTTGCTGTCCTTGTTTCTTGATTTTAGGCCTCTCCCCGGGCTTAGGCCTGCGGTCTCCCTCCGCTGGGCCTGGAGGGGAGGGGGGGGGGTCTGCCTTTTTTCTCTTGCGGGGCTGGGGAGATGTTTTCAGTGCCCGACACTTTTGGGTCGTTCAGGGGGCCGCCCTCCTCTCTTCCTACCTGCTGCCTCCTCTTAAGTGCCCCCCCCAAGGTCTGTGTCCCTCGCTGTGGGCTAATCACTCCTCCTCCTCGCCTCCTTGTTACTGCTTGTGGGTGTCGTGACTCCTGGAGCCGATATCTTCGTTACCTCATGCTGGGTGGCTACAATCCACCTCCTTCTCTTTGGAAGCACCCACATAAGGTGCAAATTCAGTTTGGTGTGGTCTCCTTCCTCCAAATTAGGCCTGCCTCGGTCCTGGCTGCCGCAGTCAGTACGTGTCATTATTGGTGATTTCCTGAAGATGTTCTTTTCCATCTCCAGTGTATCCCCTTTTCTTCGTCTGCAAAAGTCACTTGGTATATCAAGTTAGGGATTTTACCCTTATCCTTAATAGCAACTTGCAGCGTCTCTTTGCTACTTTCTTCACTTCCCTGGGTCCTCGTTTGTTCACTTGAAGGATTAGGCTTAGTCCCATATGTATTCAGACTCTTATGAATGATTACGGTTTCACTGGGACGAGTAGGCATTGTCCTGTACTTATTCAGACACTGCTGAATAATTACTGCTTCACTGGGACGAGTAGGCTGTCTCTGTCCCTGCCTACCATGTTCCTCTCCGGGTCTCCCGCCTCTCCCATCACCTTTGCCCGTATGGGTTAGCATCACCAGTTGGTTGCTCAGAACCGGGTTATCCATCTGCTTCGGAAGGATTTCTGTGTTCCTTCCAATCCTCCATTCCTCTCTGATGTGGCTCGGCATTGCCTCTATTGGAGCAGTCTCTGCATTATTCATGGACCGCATGGTGCACCTTCCCCAGGTCACACCACTAATCTTCTGCTGCTGCTTTTCTCGTGTTTGGTTTCCCCAGCATGACACGGTCCTCTGTGTCTTTTTTCCAATGCTGATCCTCCCGACAGAGAATTTCCAGTATCTTGCTGGCATCCGGCATGTCCGAGGTTTGAACTTGCAGAGTCTCTCTTCATGATTCTTTAACTACTCCTTTTGTTACACCAGTCTTAGGCTTCCCCAGTATGTAGCTGCATTCCTTTCTTGATGTCGGACTCTCATTCTTTATGACTACTTTCAACTTCTTTGTCCCAGTGTGCAGCAAGCTGTTATCTTCACTGTTTAAGGCTTTCTTCGTCTCTGTGTCAGGCAACCCTTCCCTTTCTTCACAGATGTTACAATAGCGAACATTGATTGGTTCAAGATGCTTTTGCCGAAGCCCTGATGGTATGAGGGATTCATTTGACACAGAGTTCCTTGATGGAACAGGTGTCCTTGACCCCAAAAAGGGAGTCTCTTCCTGTGATGTCCTGTTTAATGCCACCCCTAGGGGGAATATTGTATAGCAGGCTCACCCTCCTTAGCCTCACAAGGAAGGGCTCCCCTCTGGGGAGAAGTGACGAGATACTACGATTCATCACAGCCCTTATGTCCGAAGACACCTCCTTCCCCACTTTCTAATAGCATTCAGAAATGCATAGGATTATCCAGCAAAATATGGTTTGTTAAGTCAAAGCTAGTCCCATCCTAAACTCGGAGAAATCAATGACCATTGGTTGTCTCAGGCCACCGTCCAGGCCACATAAAAGCTCAGATAAAGATCAAGTCTATAAAGTCGATCCTCCTCTTTGGATGGATGAGGCAGGGTATAAAACACTGGAAACTCCACACTCAGAGATATGCAGACCTCTGAGACCACTTTAGGCAAGAACTTCGGATGGACCTTCATAAAAACGTTCTCTTTGAAGAAGCTCAAAAAAGGCGGCTTACAGGAAAGCGCTTGGAGTTCACAAACGCCCTTGCCAAAGTAATGCCCACCAAGTAGGCTCGCTTCAGAGTGAGCAGTTTATTAGACGAAGAAAACAAAGGCTCAAACTGAGACATCATCAAAAACATAAGCAGCAGAGTCCCAAGCTGGAACCACAAAGGATGTTCGAGGAAACCTTTTTACAAAGTCCTTCAAAAACTGTCACCATAAGGCTCGATAGGAAAGAACCTTGATCTTGGGATCTCCTTCAATAGGGACAAGGCAGTGTCTATCTGCAGTCCCAAAGACAGCCAAGTAAAGAAGGTATTCCATCACAGTGGAAGTTGGGTACGAGATATGTCGATCCCTTGGCCCCTAGACCACGCCGGAAATCTTCTCCACCTGCATGCATAAAGAGACCTGATGGAAGGCACATGTGCAGCTGGCAGCACCTCAAGTACCTCCTCTGACAGATCGCAGTACTCATGCCTCTCAGGAGCCATGCACGCAGGTTGAGAGATTGGTACAGGAGATCCAGCATCCAAGGAAGCTGGTGAGGTGAGCAGACTGCCAACTCCAGAAAGCCTGGGTACCATATCGTCCTCGTCCAATACCGCGAGATCAAGCCAGAAAATTCCTGAGAAGCCACAGGATGATGGGGATCGTGGGGGAAATGCAAGATGGCAGTTGAAGACCCACTCCACGAGCAATAAATCTCCCAATGTCCCCCTGGGCGGGAATTCCTTAGAGCAAAACTGCTTACATTTCGAATTGTCCTTCTTAGCAAACAGATCTACAGACAAAATTCCCCACAGGGAAAACATTCCTTCAGTGACCTCTCGCAGCGTACTCCCATTCGTGGGAAATTGTGCTCTGCCTGCTGAGAGCATCTGCCAAGCCATTCACCACTACAGCCAGATGGGCTGCATAGGCAGAGATCCTGTTCTCCAAAAGCCAGAACCATAGAAGCATGCACAGGGGCAGGTTCCTCACATCCCATTGCTTGTGGAGGTATGGATAGCCACTGTGTAGTTCGTTAGGATCAGGACATGCTTTCCCCTTAGGCACGTGCAAAAGCCATCAGGGAGAGCCTGATTGCTCACAGCTCCAGAAGGTTGATGTAGCAACACGTTCTGCTGAGGACCAAAGACCACTCACCTGCAGTTCCCTGCAGAGAGCCCCAGCCCTTTTGGGACCAATCCGTGACCACTTACTCTTCTGGCCAAGGTTGCCAAAAGAGTTCCCCAGCCATCACGCTCTCCCTGTCAGCCCACCAAGAAAGGTTGCTGGCCACTGTCCTCGATACTCTGAGGACATCCCTAATGTCGATGAAGTAATGGGACAAGTGAGCCCTCAGAAGCCATTGAAGGAATCTCATTCACAGCCTGGTCTCTGGCACCAGAAATATGCAAGAGGCCATGAGACCCAAAAGGCAGAGCAAGGAAGCCGCTGACAGATGGTAGCCACTGGAAGACTGCTGAAATTCTGGAAATGTCACCATCTGACTGATGTTGGCGACTCTTCCCTTGGTGGTGGGGAGGATTTAAGGCACTCCCCGCCTGGGTGTCCAGGACCTCTCCTATGAATTGGAGCCTCTTTGTTGGTGTACTGAGGGATTTCCAAAAGTTCAAGGAGAAGCCAACACCCTGGAGCACTAAACAGGGGTCCTTGAGCTGCATCAATACCTGCTCTGAAGATCTTCCTCGGATCAACCAGTTGGTCCAGGTAAGGAAACTCATGAACTTCCGATGTCCTGAGGTGAGCGGCCACCAACGCCATCAGCTTGGTGAAAACCGTAAGAGCACAGGTTAGGCCAAAGCGGAGCACTTTGAACTGATGAGTGTACTCAATGCAATGACAAACCTCAGGAATCTCTTGTGCTTCTGATGGATCGGCATATGGAAATAGGCATCCTGAAGGACCAGCTACATTCCAGTTACACAATTGCAGAGCCTGGAGAATTTCTCTCAATGTCACCAACCTGAACTTTGTCTTCCTTGGGAACTTGTCCAAGGCCCTGAGGTCCAGGGTGGGACAGAGTCTTCCCCCTTTCTTCGGCACCAGAAAGTAGCAGAAGTACCAGTCCAATGGGCCTCCTTTGCCCCCACTGCACCCTTCAAAAGTAGGGTTTTGATTCTGGTTGCTGAAGAAGAGTATGAGGTATGTCCTGAAGTCTCATGATGAAGGGGTGACATTATCCCTGCTTGACCAGCTGAAGGGTTCAGGCGTCAGAAGTTCTCATTCCCCCTCTCCCTGGGCTCGGAGACCCTACCTCCAACCGGTGAAGCACGTGGGGAGAACTCAAAGTGGTTTAGCCTGCGCTGCTGCCCCTTAAGTCAAAACCAAAGTCTACTGCCCCTTTGAGGCACCTCAGCCCCAGCCAGCGCTCAAGAATCGTCTATGGCCCTGCTTGGCCTGGGGAAGCAGAAGCTTCCTTGCAAAGGGGACATAGCGCCTGTAGCCTTTGCATCTGGATGCAGAAAAGATTGTTTGGCAGCCTGCTGGACTGCTAGGCCCAATGATTTCTCAGCAAGCTTTGACTCTTTGAAGCGTTCAAACGACTCAACCACCTTCAGCCTGAAGGGGTGCTTACTGTCGAAGGCCATTGAAAGCATTTTTGCTTGCATATTAGGGGAAAACTCCAAACCCTGGAGGTACGCTGCCCTCTGAAGCACCATCAATGTTTCCGTTGAGTAGCTGACACAATCTGAGGCGTCGAGATCTGCCTGGAGGGCTTGGCATGCTACCTCCTTGCCATTGACCAGGTTTATGAACCCATCTCTCACCTCATAAGTATTGGTGTTGCATATTTGTTTTGGAAAAGGCCAAGAAAGCAAGCTAAAGAGAATAAGAAACTACAAGTACCAAGAGGCATTGGTGTTGTAAAATGAGGAAGATTGTGGATTGTAAAATTATCGAAAGAGAGGTCGAAGTGGTCATGCAGAGGTGTATGTAAAATCCTTGCATTTTTCGAAAGTCTTCGACAGTGAAAAGACACCCGAGACACATCTGGGGAAGGGAGCCCCCACAAAGAGAAATGCAGACTTGAGTCCGGCAGAGGGAAGCCTGTTAAGTAAAGGTCCAAAGTGGAACTGTATATTTGTGACAAGGCGGAGGAAGCTTAAGGAAGTGATTGAACTACCAGAAGCTTGAAGCTCAAGCCTGAACTGTTACATTTAACCAGTAAGCCAAAGTGTGCAAGACTGAAAGAAGTATGCCATCCACCTATACTTTTTAGGAAACTCTCTAGACGCTGTGGTGCAGAGCATGGGGAAAGGGAGTGGTGATTTAAGCCATTCTGACATTTCTTTTGAGACACTATTTTCCTTTTGTATTCCCTTAACACATTTATCATTTTGAGAAGGAGGGCAAAGTTATTTTTTTTTAGTATAGGCCTTTTTATTTTGACTAGACTGACTTGGACTGTTTGTTATTTATTTAATGGTTGAGATTACTCCCATTCTATAGTTAGGGCCAGTTAGGAATTCTACCAACCCAACTAAAATACCAAATAAAGGTTTTCGAAACTTGTATCCCTTGTGTCTGTGTCTACTATTGATACCATGCCTTCCTTACAGCACCTTTTCAGCCGTACTGCAGGTGCAGCAATCCAGTTTCTTTCACTCTATTAGCACCTCTCAACAAGCACTCTTTCAGTGACCCTCATAAATCTGTCAACTCTTTAATATTGCTATCTTCTACTCCCCGAAGCTTCAAACAGGTCATCCACCATTTTTGTGTTATTTTCCCAAAGGCAGCCAAAGGTGTCTGGTAATCTCCCTGTGTGATTTTGGCTTAACTAAGGAGTTTAAAGCACTCACAGATCTCACAAGGTTCTGGTGTTGGTATATTATTGGAGCCCTTTAACCATGAGAACATCCTGTGGCATTATGAACCCGTTTCACAGGCAACACTGGGGGGTAATGGGCTATGGCCCGGCGGCCCGAGTTAACAGCATGAGCGAAGTGACAGTGATTAAAGGGTACCCCGGCCATTACTCCCCTTACCCCCAGTGTTGGACATGGAATGGGTGCATAACGCAAATCCTTTGCTAAGATGGCCAGCATGGTTGTAGAAGGCAGGGCTCTATACAGGGCCCCTCTTCCATTACCATGGCAGCCAGAAAAGTGAGAGGCAGTGAAGCTTCTTCAGCGGCAGGCACCACCGCATTAGTCAGGTAAGTGGGGCATGGGAGGCAGGCTGTGAATCTTTTTTTTTCTTCTTTTAACGTGAGGGTGGAGGAAGAGGGCGCTGCGGGGCGGGCAAAGCAGCCTGTGGGTTCCATGGAACGCAGGTTGGAATCAGCAGTTTCAGCCCACGAGCTGCGGAACCTGATTGGCTTTCACCCCCTGCCAGAATTATTGTGAATGTTATTTTTACTTTTGCTTAGGGTCACCCTCTAATATACAATCCAACCCTACAATTCTGGGACAGGAACTACGCAGTATTGGGAATCAATATTTTGTTTTATGAAAATAAAGAGTCAATTCAAAGGGAGTCCCCCAACTTTATGCTGGGGAAGTCACCCCAATATAATGTATAGACAGCTTGTCTACAGAAGAAATCAACCTGCCTGTAACATCTTGCTAGTTTTAAAAATCATAGGTCCATTCACATGACTCCAATACAAATATATAGATATTTAAACCTCTGTTTCTAAATAGCACAATGCAATTTACATTCCCTTACATGCTGCTTGCCAGCTAATATAGATTATACTTGCACTACACAGGTACAGAATAAATCCCTTTGCATTTGTTTCTCATTATCAAAAACAAGGATTGGTATCACTAAACACCAAACTATTCTGCAAATCATGTCAGCTATTTGTAAAATGTAGTCTTTCGGCCATGGGCAAGCATCTTTCCAAGTCCTCCTTGTCTCGCTGACAATCTGCATGCATCTGATACTGTTATCAGCTGTCCAGCAGGCCTAGAGCTCACTTTACGAGAGTGGTTGCTACTACTCTAACGTTTCTCCCCAGCATTGCCCTGGTAGATATCTGCAGGGTTGCTACGGGGAGATCAGTGCATACCTTTACAAGATTTTACTGTGTTGACAGGGATTCTTCGGAGGGACCCAGGGTCAGCCAAAAAGTGCTTCGCAATCTGTTTGGGTTAGGTGAGTGTTTCCTCCGCCCTTACTGTTACTTGTAACTACTGCTTTGTAATCTATTCAAACAGCATGTAAATCTATGAAAGATAAATGGCGAAAAGGGAATAATGTACTTACCTGTAACTCCTGTTCTCCAGCATTGGCATCTTTCATAGATTCACATGCAACCCTCCCGCATACCCGCTTATGACTCTTCTTGGCTCATATACCCACTGAAGATGGCCTCCAGGGGCAGAGCTGAAGGGGACCAGTCTATTGGCTGTGGGGCAATATGGCCCAAAACAACCCAAAAAGAGCACTAACGTGACAGCAGTTTAATGTAAACTGCATTTAATGTTTCAGAGGATTCCCAACCTGACGGTGGGGAATATTCAAACAGTATGTGAATTAATTAAAGATCCAATGCTGGAGAAACAACGGGTGCTGGGAATATTCACCACCCTCAAAGACAATATGCTGTGTGTACCACAAGTGGTCCATATTTCCTTTGTATATATAGCTTGGGTATCACATCCATCTACTGATAAAGAGTCATACAAAGAGGTACTTTAACACCCCATAGCTTTTTCAAGATTTCATGTGCAGTTCGCACCAGAAGTTACTACAGAAGATGAGGAATCTGTGCAAGGATGGGATACATTGGAAAAACCTTTAGTGGCTGCACATAATGAAGGGCAATAAGACCACAGGAAGGGTAAGATGTCGAAAGGTTGTGCACCAACAAGCCATTGTATACAGGCACATCAGTTTTCTGTTCCTTGTCCTGATTTCTAGGATATCCCCAAAATCGTTATCTGCAAGAGTAGTACAGAAGAGAGTAGTATAGAAGGGAGGCTACTAATGGCAATAGTTGCTTCTATGGCATTAAAACAGTCTTATGAAATGAAGTAAACGTGTGTTCAGAAATAATTCAGTTCTCCCATTTAGAAAATGCTGCTATATACATTTGCTTATGTGAGCAATGGCATACGCATAAATAACTAATGATGGTAAGGATGCATCTTCTATGATGTCAAATAAACCCAAACATGTTGGGACTCTCATCCTCTGTTGCCATTAGTATTATCACATTCCAGCATTAAGTTTCTATTATTTCCTTAGGAAATTAATTAAAGGAAATGTATGTTACCCTTCACTCCGTCCACAGTTCAATCTCGTGGATTGATCTTTCTATGTGGTTTGAAGCTTGCAAACCCCTTACTTTGACAAGAATCAAGCCTGTCCAAAACCGTTCGTATTTAATAATTCTAACATATTTCAATGACATACATTATATATTTGGTTAACTCTTATCTATGCAATTTTGCATTGCTGAAAAGTTAAAAACAAGCACCAAATAAAATAAAGCAAAAAAAAGCAAGCCAAGCAGGCAGGTTCGGTATTCAATGTTTGCCATTTTTGCAATCTTAGAAGCAGACATCAACCTGATTAAGTCTTACCATTGTCTACAGAAATTCCAAGCACACTTGATATCTTTTTAACACTGAAAACACAGAAAAAGTCACTTCATTATTGGATGCTTTTTCACAGCCACACAAAGTAAATCATGGACTTAACATTCTCATAGTAACTCAAGAGAGGGTAGCTGTATATATTATTGAACATGTACTATCAGGGATAACAAAATGTGGAGAAGTGACTATTACATTTTACGTTACAATCTTAAAAGGCATTGAATTTATATTTTTTCTGAGCACAGTAACAGTACCGAGATGACTTATGAGAACTGTTGCAATAAATTAAATGAATAGCGTAAACATTGGAGAAAATATTGTTAATGTAACACTATTGCAATACTTTTAATCTGATATAACATTACAAAACACATGAAGATGGCAACGATGTAACTAGCCCTACTCCACATTTTATCAGTTGCCAGCATTTCTGCAGCAATGTTTGTTACTAAGGTGAACAGATGATTTCATGGCACTATGACACCAATTCCCTAGCCCAACGTTTTCTTTTTTTTCAAACAATTGTTATCTGGTACTTATGTGTACTTCGTCAATTGCAGTTAATTAAGACTACACATCCGAGAATGCATTTCTTTTATGAAAGCCCAGGGCTGAAAAAGTGGT
Organism: Ambystoma mexicanum; assembly: GCF_040938575.1. NCBI lineage: Eukaryota > Metazoa > Chordata > Amphibia > Caudata > Ambystomatidae > Ambystoma > Ambystoma mexicanum. The sequence goes on along the minus strand of NC_090941.1, from coordinate 170,809,675 downwards.
GTTCTAGGGACATGAAGGCATCTTGCCTCTAGCTGTGACCTCCCCGGGATCACACTTTTAGCCTCAAAAGAATTAAGTCCATGACGAGCTCTGATGTGGTCCTGTGGTCTGCCTGCGGATAGGTTGTGGTGGACGAGGTGGTTGATGTTGGGGGATGGCATAGAACTTACTGTGGTTAAAAGTGAAAGAGTTATCCAGGCTGCTCAGCTGCTGTAATCGGGCATGCATCATTCCTGTTCTGTTACGGGAAACAGGTAATGTCTGAGACTTTCGATCATGAACTATGGGTCCCAACCCCTCCTGGTTCCTGCAAGATGGGTGAAATGGTACAGAAGCAATAGTTAGACTTTTTTTTACGGCTGCCAGTCAGGGAGAGAGTTAGTAAAGCAGTTGCAGCACACAGCCCAGTTGTCCTTTTACATTGATCAAATCAAAAACAGGCAGCATTTACAAAGCACACAGCAAATATGTGCAGATAATTGCCATTGTGGGGGAAAAATGCAAACTCCTTTATATGTAATCGGAGCAAAATCTATCAAAGACCTTTAAAAATGCCTTTACATTTCAAATATTTTATCTGCATGCACTGCTGCGGCATCTTACATTTAAGGGAAACGCTTTAGATGGCAGTCAAAGCAAATGGAAAGATGGGCTAATCCTAAGTGAGATGATCTAATGTGAGATTTCAGGCAACAAACACCACGAAGGAAAAGAAAAGTGCAACAGAAAACTATGCAAGGTGCACATGCAATAGCGCAAGAATGTAGTTAGGCAGTCCAACACGAGCAGCCGCTTACCCAGGCAGGATGGGAAGAAGAGCCATACACTTTGTTAAACTTGTCAGCAATCAAGTGAAGAAAACAGAAAAGTGACCTGTGTTAGCAATCAGAACAGGCTAACTTCCTATCGTGTACCACCACCAGAGCAGATGACCGGTGAGAAACAGTGCTGGGCATACAGACATCCCTGATCCCTTAGCCAAGAGTTCCTTCTCAGTGTTACTCTGTGTAGTATAAGAGAACATGCATTTGTTGTGATCTGGCATGCTGTGTGTGGTGCGACAAGACTAAACGCGTTATACAATCGACACTTAAAGGCTACAACCTCTGACTGAAAATTCAACTGCAGCCCCATCATGCATTTGGCACAACTTGACAGTGTTTCACAGACTGCAAAAATGCTAGATATCACACAAATATTTAAAATAAGGATCTACAGGATATTACATAGTTGCTACATTAAAAAAAAATAATCACATCACAATTTATCTCACTTAAGTTGACTTTATCGTAGAAGCCCAAGCATTTCTTCAACTACTAAAACACTTGTTAACAAAAATACCTACAGAAGAATATTAATATATGATATATGAATAAAAAATATCCTTTTAGGATGTACTGAACAATGCTGAAAAGTCAAGTTGGTTAAAAGAAATGTTTTTTATTTGTCTATATTGGAATCTGTTCTAACTTTCATCCACCCTGAGCAACATGCCAACACACACTGCTTGTATTTTGATTCTAGTGGACCCTGCTACCTCACTCCAGGTTCTCTCCACTTGTGGTTTATACATTAGTCTGGAAATCAGGCCAGGTACCAATGCATTTCCTGCATTTTTAGAAAGTGGTCCCAGTGACACAGTTTCAAAGAGTGTGTAGCAGAAAGGTTTACAAGCATGCACTCCTGCTGACAGAATAAGGCTAGACTCTATAACATATATCAAAATGTGTCAGACCTCCAAAGGTCATGTGATGCATTGAATGCTTCCCAGCTGGGAATATCTCCAGCATACATTACAAACATAAAATCTCTGAGGACCAACATCGGTTTAATCCCGGTAACATGTCGGCTCCTTCCTAATAACCAGGTTACTGAGGTTCCCTCTCAGACCCTGAACGAGAATTTGAAATTTAAAGTAGGCAAACGAATCTCTTAAAATGAAAACATCAGTGAATGATTGTTCCAGTCAAGAGGATGGGTTTGAGGTACAACCATTTCTTTGTGAAAAAAAGGTACAATGATCCTCAACCAAAAGAGCACATAGTGCAGTTATCTAAAGGACCAACTTAATATTATACTTCACGACTTTGCCGCCCAGGGATTCACAGGTGCAAAGGCTAGGTAGGCTGGAGGATGGGGAGTTGAAGAAAGAAGGAGCAAAGATCAAAGTTGTTAGAAGGGCCAGATCGACAATTTCCAGGAGTCTAGCTGGTTGTTGAGATTCTGGATCAGCCTAGAGCACAAAGGCAAGGCCAACTGTGTGCATGATGGTGTGTGATCTAGAAAAGCTGTGAGATCATAAGTTATCCCAGTAGGGCAAATGTTTCTCGCAGGAGAGTACTTTCAAAATTTGAAGCTCAAGAACGGTGGGCCCTCCTTGACGACAGTGCATTTGATGCGTGGGGGGCCTGAAATGAGTAGGTCTGGCCTCCGGCAATGAAGGAAGTCTGATTACAGCAGCAGAGGTCTAGAAAAACGTTCTATGGTGAAGGAGATGGACAGATGATGTAGAACCATTTGAAGTCTGCTGAGGGGAAAGGAATAGAGCAGCAGAGTTTCTGCAGCTCCGTTTGGATTAAAGGAGGGTGTGGACTAAAGTCACATTAAGGGGAAACATGTTAGCACATTTCATTTGAGATGTTAAATCATTTTCTATAGTTTATTCCATAATTCAGTACAAAAGACTACATTTAAAGATTTTCATCAAAAGTTGAGGATAACACAAATTATTAACCCATTATATTTTTGTAGAGTACTACATAGAAAATCGCTGCATAACTAATGGTACACAAGATGTTGATGAAATGTCCTCATGCAAAGTACAAAGAAGTCTAAATGAAGTGCTTTTACACAGAGTCCCACAATTGCTTGCCGCTCAATGCACATGGTGTGTTTAAGGATATTTGGTTTTGGTGAAACATGGAGACTATGTTGATGTTTCATAACAAATCCCAAAATAATCAATAAGGGCAAAGCAGGTACCATACATAAAGATTGGCACACTTAAGTGTGATCTGGGAGTGGGTTGGCGGGGATAAGGTTTTGAACCAGGAATAAGATAATTGAAAAACATTTCATGGGGCGGTTAATAAAACTTTGTTTAACTGTTTTTCCCATAATTAACATGTGATGGACACAGAGCAGATGACAGAGGAATACATTACTTACCACTCTGTAATTTTCTTTCTGATGATTAGTCCTTCCTCACACAGATTTCTCAGCTTAGCTGTTCTCTCTCCAGTGTGAACTGACTTTGGAAGCTTGCAGGGGGCATAGCTAAGCTTTGCATCGGCTTCACTAGGCACAACTTTAGGGCCTGTATTTATGGAGATGCCATTCCCCATAACCTCAGTTCCTCCTTTTTTATAAGCTTCAACAGCTGAGAGACTGCATGCAGAACAGACAAGGTGTACAAGCGATCCACCAAGAGGGGCAGGTCATGAGCGCACTTTATGGGAGAAAGAACTAATCCACCAGAAAGAACATTACCCAGAGGTATTTTTTCTTCAAAAGGATTACTTCCTTCCACAGATTCTCATCTTAGGTAAACTCTCATAGTAGTACAGAAGTCTGGAGGAAAGCGAGAAACTTAACTATACTAGAGAAAACTGGAGGACCGATCAGCCATTGGCAACATCATACGCAGACAGGGATTCCAGGTAGTGATGTTTGCAAAAGTGTCCAGCGAAACCAATGCAGCCATTTGACAGATGTCCAGGCCAGGCACCCCTCTCGCAAGGAAAGAGGTGGGAGCCATGCCTCTAGTCAAATGAATCGTGAGACAATCAGGCACATCCTTAACCAGCTAGATCGAACATTCAGAGATTCAGAGGGTGATCAATCTGGACAGGATCTCTTTGATATCTGCCCTTCCGGAATGGGCAACAGCGTAACCCACAAAGAACTAGTCATTTGTCCTGATGTCAATCGTCGAGAGACACAGTAGCGGAGTGCCTGTGCAGTGTCCAGCCATCTTTCCACGGTCTTAGAGGGATACACAGGAAGATAAATCTTCTGAGAAATGAAACTCAGACACAACCTTGAGCAGGAAGGACAGTCTCCTTCTCAATGTCACCTTCTTCTTGGAGAAGACCAATTATGTATCTTCAACAGACAGAGCCCAGGACTCACTTGCCCATCTCACTGAAGTGAGGGCCACCAGGAAAATCAACTAAAGGATGAGCGGTCTTGCAGAAGTTGAATGCAGGGGCTGAACTAGAGCTCCCATAAAAAAGTGAAAAATGTATTCAAATGCCACAAAGGATCTGCAAACTGGTGCGAAGAAAACTGGTTACACAAACAGTACAAAATCATTGAAACAGTGGGAATCGTAAAGAAAGAGCCCTTACACCTTCACAGTGCCAATCTATAGGCATGTCTGGACCAACAGAAACAGGGAATCTAGAACAGAGGAAACTGGACAGATCAAAGTGTCCTGACATCTCTCTCCCAAAACCAAGTCAAGAATGTACGCCACCTGCAGGCATAGACAGACTTGGTGGCAGCCCTCAGAAGTAGAACGAGCACATCCCGGGAATAGGACAAGTCCTACTCCTTATACCCCAGCTTCTCATCAGCACAGCATGAAGGTACAGGCTGCTGATGCTCGGATGGATTAACCCCTTCAAGCTCCCCCGAGCGGGAGAGAAGGTCCATATTCAACAGAAGGCACCCCAGAGGGCAGATGTCGAGAAGCTACAGCTTCCACGTCCTCTGGATCCAGTCCAGAACAATCAAAGTTAATGTGGACCCGAACAATCACAGACAGTGATCGGCTGGAACTCTGAGGGGATGGAAGTTCCAATCTATAACCAATGTGTCTCCCCCACCCCACCCCACCCCCTGCAAAGCTCCCTGCTGAAGAAATTACCTGGAGCAGAACAATTCACGCTTCTTGTTGCACTGGAAGCAAAAAGGTCCACCTGAGGAGTCCAAAACAGATCTCATCCAGAACTTCCAGACATAGCTCCCATTTGTGTGAGGCTGAAGTCTGTCTGATAAGAGCATCCACTGTGACATTCTCTGTTATGACATGATGGGTTGCCTTCAGAGAATCATAATTCTCTAGAATTCAGAACCACAGTCGCACTCCTTCTCTGCAATGCGCCCACATCATCTCATTCATTGAGATTGTGCATGACCACAGTGTTGTCCGTCAGGACTAGTGCTGGGCAAAATTGCTAGATTCCATTCCGCCAGCTGCGGAAACGACATCTCTCAGATTCCGATCCGCTTCACCCATCTCTGCCATGCCTGTGGACTTATAAGAAATGTTAGCACTCGTCCGGCTGGTCGTGAAAATTCTAAATATTCACAGTTGCATGACATTTCCCTTAGCCCTTACAGCAAAACCCGCAGAACCAACGCTAAAGCCCAAGCATGCACTGCATTTCAAGTAGCTTGCACGATTCTCTTCCATACATGCATCGGTCCATTTCAGTTTTGGCCACGTGGGATGCACATTTCATGATCGTACACATGCGCTTATCGCCACATTTCGGCACCGCAAGACCGAAACAGTCTCGTTCCACAAAATCTGACATCTGTGCGTAGGTTCATGTGGGCGAACTCAGGCAATGGGGCGCAAAACTTACGAGAACTCAAACAAAACCGTGTCTGACTAAATATTCCGCCTGGTGCATGAAATTTTGGTGAAATTTTCGCCAAGCACTAGTCAAGGACAAAACACGGTTGCCCTGCTCAGACCGTAGAAAGGCAACTAGGGCCAGCCTGACAGCTTGGAGCTCCAGAAAATTGTTATGTCTCCGAGCATCCATCTGGGACCAAAGCCCACTCACCGTCCAATCCAATAGACAAGTGCCTCAGCCCTACAGTAAGGCATCCATGACTATGGTCAGTTGGGGCCAAGGTTGCTGAAGCAAGCTGTCTTGCAGTGCCCATCACAGGAGATCTTGACACACCCTCTGAGACACTCAATGAGTGACATTTTGCACTGAAACTGAGTTCATTGACCCTGAAGTAGCCACTAGAGCAATCTCATGCATGGGGCCCAGTATATGCAAACAGGCAGAAGCCGGAAAAAGCCACTGGGACTGAAAGGAATATACCATTTGGTGGATGATTGCCCCTAATCCTCAGGAGGGAAAGCACTGGCTAGGCCGGTGTCCAAGAATGGCCCCAAATAAACTGAAGGACTCGGATGGCAAAACATGGGACTTCTTGGAGTTCAGGGAGAACCACAAACTGTGCAACAGGCTGCACATACAGTAAATATGTGCCAGCGGCTAGACCAGTGAGCAAGCTCAGAGCCACCAGTCATCCAGGTAGGGAAATGCATGTATGCCTTCCCTCCTGAGGTGAGCTGCTACCGCTGTCAGCAACTTGGTGAAGCCCCTGGGCACCGAAGAAAGGGCAAACGATATAACACTGAATTGGTAGTGGGTGCCAACTACTAATCTCAGGTACTGTGTGTGCTTGTTGTGGATTGGCAGATGAAAGTAGGCATCTCAGAGATCTAGGGACACCAATCAGTCTGGTAGTTTGAGGGCCTAGAGAACATGGGGCAAGGTGATATCTTGAACTGGTACTTGCGCAGATAGAGGATCAGAAGTCTAAGATCCAGAATGGGGTGCAAGCCTCCATCCTCCTTCGGAACCAGAAAGTAAAGTAATTACCAACCCTTGCATAATTACGAGTGGGGGGCCAGTCCTAAGGTGCTCGGTGCTAGAAGATGACGAACCTCCTCTAGCAGGATGGGGGCCGAAGGCAGCGAAGGACCAGTGGGAGGGAGTTCTGGTGCGTGTTGACCAACAAAGTGACAATAACCCAAGTTACAGCCTTCAAGGTCCCACTGTCGGAAGTGGTAGGATTGATGCCACTCCTCACTTAACAGGGTCATTGTCCCTCTCATCTGGGTGAATTGTCTGAAGTCTGCTCACCAGAGATTTGCTACCAGGGCTGTGGGGACCATTGATGTGGCAATGCCACCACTTTCTGCTCTAAGACATTTTCCCTGGCCCGGGAGGGGGTGGACAGACAGCATATCTGCTGCGTGACAGAGGGCACTGAACTCTACCAAGTTGTACAAAGTTTGGACAAACCAGACAACCTGTGGTAGCCAAGCATAAGAATTTGCTCTGGATTTAGATGCCTGAAATTTCTCAAGGAACTGGGTTGCCTTAGATCCAAAGATCATGCCCATCAAAGAGCATATCCAAGAGCTTTGCCTTGATATTCGGAGCAAAACTTGGAGGTTCTCATACGTGAGTGCCTCTTCAGGCCTGGATACGTGCTCATGGCATATGCCACATAGTTGGCCATGCCAAGGCTAGACTGTATAGCTTGCCATTGTTTACTGGAGCCCTCCATTTACGCAGCTGGGAGATTCTCTACCATCATGCAGAGAATGCGTAAAGGGGTCCAAAGAATATTTTCTTAAAGTGCAAAATGATTTTACAACTCTCGGAGCGAGGCTGCCCAAAGCAAAGCATCCACTCTCTTGCTCTCCCCTGTCAGGAGGCAGTGAATGGAAAGCGGTGGTTTTGAGGCTGGCCGTCATGGCCTGCACCACCAAACTCTCTGGGGTTACATGGGTGTAGAGCAAAGCTAGATCTGAGGGAGCAGGGCGAAGCTTCTTTGCAAGGTCACAGTCCAACAGAGGGATTGACACTGGCTTCTTGAAGCCCATAAACACCTGGGACTCTACAGCCGGATTTGAATGCAGCAGGATTGTCTTTGGGGGACCCTCACTCAGTGTGTCTGTTAGTCCAAATAAAACCTTGGGCCTGGTGGGTGTTGACTACCCCAGTACTCCCACCACCTTTACTATCAACCACTGGAGAAAAAAAAAGTATGAGGCCTACCCAGCGAAGGCACAGGAATGATGTTCAGCAGCGGAGAGGCTGCTGGCCTCCTGATATGTGGTCCGGTCCACCAAATTCCCTCCCTTGCTGTTGAACTCCTCAGGGAAGTCTCCCTTTCCCCCATTGTAATGGGGCTCCACCCCAAGAAGAAATGGAACACCCTGCTCATTAAATACATTTGACATGGACTTGCCCATTGGAAGCAGGGCATACTCAAGGGGCACCAGCGTCTGCCACGCTGACAACGCTGGGGCAAGCAGAACTGGGGCTGAGTGCTTGATGCCTAAAGGCAGACTAGTATGGTGCTGAGTTTGAGCCATTTTCGCTGGGGTTAGGGGGAGCGCGTAGACATGTGGTCACATTTGTAGGAGGAAACCCTGTTGGCTCTTTCCAACAAGATGGGTTCTGGAGGTGTCATCACAGAATCCACCAAGATCTTGATGAAGATGTCCAGCATTTTTGTCTGAAACTGCTCCCATTCCTCCATTGTAGGGTATTGGGTGGAAAAAAGCTACCTATGGTGTCCCCCCCGGAGTGGTGGCTCCTCCTCTTCAAAGGTGCATGATGTCTCTAAGAGTTGCTTGGGGAGCGGTACCTCTTTCAATGCTGCTTATTCTTCTCGTTTTTCCAGCGCCTGAAGAATTTAAAGGGGTTTTCTTGTCACTAATGTGGCAAAAAGTGCAAGATTTTGCGTGTCACTCCAGTAAGTCCTTCGGGTGCATGGAATGGTGTGACACATGATCCTGTGGGTCGTATTTCTCACCCAAACAATACAAGCTGATACTGTGGGGGTCTGAGACAAACACCTGTCTCCCGTAAACTACACAGAGCTTGAAGCCTGAGACCTTATGACACAAGTGCTTGGAAAAAAAGGAACCAAGGTCATGATTGGTATGATGCGTGCAAAGACGCTAGGCGGAGAAGAGCACAGCTGTGATGCGCCCCCTTTTGGTGACATTTTCTTCCAAGGACAGCTGGCTGGAGATAGAATTTGTGGGTAGAAGAAACCCTGGAAAATTCAGAACAGTGTGACACAGGAAGAGATAGGACCACATGCGTTACTTTTTTGTTGTGCACTTCTTTTCTGCAAATAGCCACTTTACTTTTCGACTGAGCTCCGGAGACTTCACACAGACCTCTGGAGTAAAAGATCTACTTTATTTGGTTTAGAAAGAGTCCTGGTTGGTTATTTTGGCCGTCTTTCTGTACAATTACCCAAACTAAAAACACTTAAAGAAAACGTACTGTGGTCCGGTTGGTCTGCTCATCCCCCGAGCCCATGTGACAACAGTAATGTGGAACCTGAGGAAATGTCCCTGAGGAAATGTCCCTCACTAAACAATAGAGATTTGTCACCACATTTTCTGTTTTGTAATGTAATTAAAATTGTGTGATTTACATTCTCAAATGTCCTTGTAGGCTCATCTATGTGGACTGCGCTACATGTAAGGTATCAACAAGGATAAATCAACGCAGTTCACGTATCCAAGACGGTGTGCCTAGGACATGACTAATAATAATTAACTAGAAGACATGTGTCAACAATATTGCCTTACCCAAAAGAACAAATGACTACCCTTGGCAATGTTCTTTCTGATGGATGTTCCTACCACAGATTCCTCATCTTAGATATGCTTTCCTGCTATGCATGCAGATCTCTGAACCTTCTTTCTCTGGAGAGAAGCTGTGCAGCTAAGTGCCTAGGCCCTTCATGTTGTCGGCTTCAGAAATGGACGCGACATCGCCAAAAATAGCACGCACAGCACCCTGTGACCTCAGTTGTCATTTTCCCCCGGTGCTCAGCCACTTTGAGGGTTATAACAAAGAAATAGACGCTTTAAGCGCTAAATGAGAGAGACATTGGCGAGCGCTCCTTACCCGTGGTGCAGGCTGGAAAGCCAATGACATCCATCAAAAATAACATTAAAATGGGTAAGTAATTTGTTCTTCTAATGGATTGTGCCCTCCCATAGATTCCTCATCTTAGATAGATTCCCAAAGCCATAAGATGTCAACGGAGGAGGGAAGAAGGTAACTCTGCAGCAGGTACGTCACGACATGTGCATCCTGAAGCCCTCAGGGATTTCCTTACCCACTCTACCGTAGCCGACACAAAGCACAATCCATCTGGACAATGTTTGTTTTATCACTCCCTTGCCTGTCTTCGGACCCCTAAAGCCAATGAAGAGTTGGTCTTCCTGTCTGAATTGATGTGTTCTAGCGATATAGAGGCTCAAAGCCCTTCTTGGGTTGAGTCTATGCAGTCTTTCCTCCTCTTTAGATTGATTATGAGGTAGCCAAAAAGCTAGTAAGCAAATGGTTTACGATAAATGGATTTCGGACACAACCTTCGTTAAAAATGAAGGGCTTCCACCAAGAGTCAGCTTGTCTTTGGACATTTTTGTGAAGGGTGGTTTGCAGGACAAGGTCTGCAATTCATTCACCCTACACACTGAAGATATTGTGACCAAGAAGGCAGTCTTCCCTGTAAGAAGCATCCAACGGCATTAATGCATTAGTTCAAATTGGGAAACCATAAGGAATATTAATACCAGATACAAGTTCCACGCAGACACCACAAAGAGGGCCGGGAGAAGGTGTGTGTCAGATATTTTAAAAAATTGGATCACCAAGCAGATTGTGAAGTACAACCCCTGCTCGAGCTTGTACTTTAAAATGGAAAGAGCTGTCAGGTAGCCTTTCACAGTGGGAACCTGAAGCCCTTGTTTAGCCGGTGAAAAAGGAACACACATTTGAGATGTCGCATGAAAATGGATCTGCAACCATTACTCTGCACCAGCTGGAAAACCTTCCTGAACGGCAGTGGTACAAAGCTTTAGTTGCCGGTCTTCTTGCCAAATACACACCTCCATCAAGTCTTTCAGAAGGTCACAACCCCTGCACCTTAGCCTTTCAGAAACCAGGCGTGCAGGCTGAGCGCATGTACGATCGGGTGAAGAACCAGGCATATCTCTTGAGAAAGAAGGTCTGGTCTCTGGGGAAGACGGCATGGAGGGAAGATTGCCATGTCCAGAAGGTCCGGGTAACACATCCTCCTGGCCCAATTCGGGGCAATCAGGATCATGGTTGCTTTGTACCTCCTCAACCTCCTGATCACTTGAGCGATGAAGGGAATCAGTGGGAAAGCGCACAGAAGCCGTAAGTTCCAGTCCAGTGCTCCTCTTGGGAACAGAAAGGTTTGCACTTCCTGTTCACACAGGACACAAACACATCCACCTGGGGGGTTACCCAGAGGGCGAAGATCTCCAGAAGGACTTCTTGGCACTTCTCCCACTCATGGGAGACCAAGCCCTGTCTGCTCAGGGCATCTGCTCTGATATTCTCCTTCCCGTAGAGGTGAATTTCTTAAAGGAGATCTTGTTCTGTAACGCCCAGAACCTCATCGCCTCACTGCACAGGGAAAGTGACCCTACACTGCCTCTCTTGTTGATGTAGTGCATGGCCACTGTGTTATCAGTCATGATCAGGACAGTCTTCCCCTGCAAAGAAGGCAAAAGGTCCAACAGTGCCAGTCTGATTCCTGTGATGAATCCGATGAACTCATCACGGATTCATCAGTGGTAACCTCCTCCCATGTGGCCAGGGGATGGCAGTCACTGCCTGATCCTGGACCCAGGGGTGGTTATATGAGGGAGCATCACATGGGAAGGGGCAATAGCAGGAGAGAAGGGATGATTTCATTGGATGAGAAGCAGTATTCCTCCCTTTTCTCTAACAAAGACCCTATGATACCCAAGTTTTTGAATGCTTGTAGTTACCACACAATCCCTCCTTATTGTGAAAATCAGAAACCCCTACTTTATGTCAATCTAGACAAAATTCCACGCAACCTCAAACATTCACAACACACATAAAACATCTTTTGTTTCTGACGTTTCTTTATGTGGAGTTGTTAAACATCATTGTAGAAATCCAATTACATCTAGGGACTTCATCTCCAATAAAGCTTCAAGTACGGAGACGAAGAAGAGGAGGAGGCAACAGTTTATGCAAACCAAACCTAGTCCAAAGACTAACATGCAGACTAGCGGTTCTGTTGGAGCTAAAGTGCCAGGGACCTTTAAAAATGGTATCCACAATATCAAAGGAGGACGCAGTCTGGGAAAGAACTGTGCAGGAGAAAGCCGGCAGAAAGAAGACAGACACAACCGTGTGGTGGTTCGTGACCATGAGGCATACTCACTGGCATGGCATGAAGGAGGGAGAAGTGCAGCAGACTTACTCGAAGGACCGACAAGAGAAAATGCAACAACGAAAACTGAACAAATATCTTTGTATGAGATGTCAATGTGGGGGAGAGCTGAAACAAGTATTACCTTAAGTAAATACATTGAACAGAACAAAGGAGGTGCTGATGTGGTATATTGAAAAGGACATTGAGACCAACTAGTAAAGAGAAGACACCATGCAGTTTATATTCGATGAGGGGAAATATACCTGGCAGGGAAGTACACCAGGGGATCTGTAAAACCATAGAGCAGGATTCCTGGCAGGCGAGTACACCAGGCAATCCACCAAAGGTTGTGCAAAGAAGAACAACATTCAGGGAAGATAGCTGGCAGGGAAGGATACCTGGGAATCTGAAGAGCCCAACGAAAGGAATTCCTGACAGAAGAGTATATTAGGAGTCCACCAAAGAAATTAATAGTTTACCAGTGATATAAAATACCTGGCCGGGAAGTGTACCAGGGAATCTGAAAAGTATAAAAAGAAGTTCTGACATGTAAATACACCAGGCTTTTGAAGTTCTATCAAGACTCTAACATCTTGGAGAAATACCTGGTGTTGAGTATATCAAGAAGTTTAAAAAACCTACAAAAGGATCTTTGGTAGAGGAGCTCCCCAGCCAATCCTTTAAGAACAAGAACGCTGTGAGTTCAATTTAAACAAATTGTTGTTCAAGAACAACACTTTTACTTCAAAGACATTATTGGATATCATGGGATGTGGTGGTTGGTTTAACAAGAACTTTCCGAATCAGAGTAAAAGCCTCAAGGAATTATTGTTTAAAAGAGATACTTTGCCATCATACCTAACAATCCAGGGGAAGGAAACCACCCTCGGGATACAAGAGTTTCTACTTGGAAAACACATTGTGGATTTTCCTTATGTTTAATCTATAAACACTTTACACTGAACATAACTCAGAAACATTTCCTTGCACCCTTAATTGTTTGTTTCTAGTGCGAATGTCAGTTTAGAATGTTTTGCACACATGGACGTTTTTTCTAAGTTACTAACTACATGAGACAGACTGATTCTTGGTTTTAGTTTCCTAGGCAGGGAACCTCTATCTTTAGGATAGAGCTAGAGAGGCGTTATTCCAACCCATTTTATATTGAATAAAATGCCTGGCTCTGAGAATATTACAATCTTGTGTCTGCCTCTCATTTCTGACACCTTACATTCCCCTCAGCTCTAACAGGTTTATGTGAAGTCTTTTCTTCACCAGGGACCACAGCCCACTCACTGTAAACCCATTCAGGTGAGCGCCTCAGACTTTCCGCGACGCAAACAGTTCTCCGGCCATCACGTTCTCCCTGTGAGTCCACTACAAGAGATCCTGCGCTACTCTGCTCGGGACTTGAATACAGTCCGTCATACTGCCAGAAAATGGTGACAATTAAGATTTGAGGGCCCATTAGAGCGATCACATACTCAACCGGGCCTCTGGCACCAGGAAAAATGCATGATGCCATGAGGCTGAGCAACCGTAGGAAGTCTAAGGCAGGTACATATTGGACGTTCTGGAATCTGGTGACCATCTGCCGGATGTGTAGAGCTCCATCCTCAGGAGGAAAAGCCTTGGCCGAGAGAGAATACAGAACCACTCTGATGAATTGGAGTTTTTGAGAAGTGGTCACGTGAAACTTGTTGAAATTGAGGGAGAAGCCCGGTCTATGGAGGAGGTAGCAGGTGCAATATAGATGATCCTTCCTTGTGTTTGAGCCATGGCTGCTCCCCGGTACCAATTGAGAGGCATGGCTGGGATGCCTTTGTGCCTCTACCCCAACCATATAGAGGGCAGTAGTACAGACACCCCCATCCAGTCTTTACAGGGCCGACATTGAATAGCTCACATTAGAACAGGGCAGAAACTAGAACAAAATGGAGAAAAACTCAGCAGGCTCAGATTCAATCTTTGGAAAACACAAGTCAACAGAGCTCTCCAGGGCCCCAAGGGTCAATCATACCTGGAGTGTTTTGAAGATAAACGTTTAGGGTAGGGCATCATGGACTTCCATGCAGGCATCCTAATGCTCTCCAGCAAAAGTGAGAATAATACATAATGTATATAGCCACATGGGTAACATACCCATAATAAGCACACCATTACGGCAGATCAGGCCACCCTTACCCAGCTCAGCCACTGTTTTAATGTTACATGCATTTCCCTCACCCGATGCTGCCTAAATTTCTAATGTGGAACAGCAAATTCAGAAAATGACCTCAAATAGGGCGCAGATCGGAGCTGCTTTGAATTTTGGTGAGGAGCCGCGAATTACAAAAAATGACCAGGGAACTCCAATCCGACGACTTGGCCCATGACCCCTGGAGAGCTGTGTTTACTTGTATTTTCCAACAATTGAATCATAGCCTGCTGGCTTTTCTAATTTTTTTCTGGTTTCTGCCCTGTTCCAATGTGCAGTGACTGAGCTATTCAATGTCGGCCTGTGTAAATATTCTGTGTGCGGTTTCACTGGGGGTGATGGGAAGAGCATTCAGGGAACACTAATCATTTTTGTTTTCAGGCCACCATTCATTATTGGCCTTGACCTACTGTGAGTATTAAAAGCACCAGTTTATACAATTAGACACTTTTATAGAATTGATATTCCCTGGATATCGACACTATTTTTGCTTTTTCATGCAGTTACTACTCTGAAGAAGATGTGCACAAATTGTTGCCTTATGTTGAAACCGATCAGTAATGCTCTATGGATAACATATGGAAGTTTCAAATGATTGACAATCCTTCTCCATGCTGAGCCATTGCCTATGAATTATACTAAACAATGTTTTCATGTTAAACTTTTGCACTATTTACCAGTGGATGCTATGCTTAATTGTTCTAGCTTGACACTAGGTTGAGATATCCCTAATTAGGGAACCTCGCAATGGTTCACAGTGCAGGTCACTTGTATAGTGTTTAGTGATTATGTTTTGAAAAGTAGGTTTGTGCTTATGATCTGTAATTTTACAAATGTATTGCTATGATCATTGTGTTTGTGTCCATTTCATAATGATTGTACTGTCTTTTTGTATAATACAAGTACAGGTTTTCAGTATCCCTTTTTTTTTTTAATGGATTAATTCTTGTAGGTCCAAATAAATTAAATGGTGCGTTTATTGATTTATACGTCCAGACCTTTCTTTCTGCATACAAGAGCATATTTCCCTCCGATTTGGGGTTTGTGGGAGAACTGCTTTTCAGTTCTCTCATGAAACAGTCCACCACTATATGCTTGGCACTGAGGCACCACCCACAAACTCTTTGTGGGGCAGTCAGGAACATTTGTGTTTCACAATCACAACAAAGCCTAGGGTATCTGAGTCGACATCGTCAATGAAATTGTGACTGTCATAGGATTAAGGAAAAGTTCTCAAAGACATCGAAAGGTGTTCCCGATAAGTGTTCTGGGAATGTGGAAAAAAGGAACTGAGGTCGCGGGTGCCATATGCTCTATGTCTGGTCCTGAAGCAGAAAACACAAAAGTCCTCGATGTCGGGCCGCACAGCCCCCCTGCAGAGAGAACAATTTTCTGAGTTCTGCAATGGCAGGAAAGTATATCTAAGATGAGGAATTTGTGGGAGAGCATAGCTATTCCCTGATCTCTCTAGGTAAGTCAAACTGTATAAAGGCAATTGATCAGGGTGACCCCGGTTTTACAAAAGCACACACAACCAATTGAAAAGTATGTATAACATAAATCTCATACTGTGTATTACAAATAGGCAAAATAATTGCCACAGGTAAGTGAACCCAGCACATACCCAACAAAGAAACATATATAGCAATATCAAAAACATTTAGTCATTGTTTTAACCATCTGAAGACTAACAACATACATCCCCCTTGCATATTAAGACGGGTTTGAAATTGGGGTTCAATTAAACATCAAATATTTGGTGACCGGTAAGTGTGGCGGACACTAATGTTCATAAAAAGGCGACAACTGTGTTTCAGCCTAATGCAGTTCAGATGGCTATCGATAAAAAATGGCCTTCATCAGGACCAGGAATTATGGTCCGGGTTCATCAGAGCTGTGCCTGTGGTTATGATTAATTCAAAACCTTCCAGCCATCACCTTTTTGTTTTGCTAAAGTCACCCCGAGTGGGTCGGGTATGCCCAGACGTGGGTCCCGAGTCTGCCGGGCCTAGAGAACCAAGGTACTCCTGACTGATGACGCCCAAGAAGGCTGAAACATGTCTGGGGATGCTTGTGGTCTCGTGCAGAAGGGATGTGACCTAGCAGTTTGGGCTGAACTGCCCCTTTTGGGGTAGGACCAGGCCTGATTTACTTATGGTTTTTCCCCTTCTGTAATGGCTTGGCAGGCTGAAAAACAATGGTTTGGAGGGTTGCCCAGAGCTATGCCTGTGGTTATGATTAATTCAAAACCTTCCAGCCATCACATTTTTGTTTCGCTCCCGGGTTCATCAGAACATTTCCTGCGGTGTGGATCTATAACAAAAACAAATGTACAATAATGAGTGAGCTTGTCCGGGATAAACATATACAAAAAGCTCTGTATGTAGCTATATAAGAATTCCACTAGTGGAGTGTGCATTCTTAGACTTTAATTGTCCTTGTTTACAACCCGTTAGAGGAACAGGTACAAAGGAATGCCATATCTATTTTGGCTATTCATTGACTACAGGCATAGCATTTCTCATAGGGGTAGGTTTTACTTTACTTTATTACATTTATATTGCACAGCCATTGAACCTTGGGCTTTTGTTAAAATAACTTTTTTTTGCCTCGATAATGGCACCTCTGTATTTTTTTGCTGCTGTCTTGTATTCTATTAATGAGTCCTGGGTTCTTGTAGATTTCTAAGTGTGAAAAATTCTTAGAGTGTGCGATTTTAAACTTTGGAGTTCAGAGAAGAACCATAAATTACATTTAATACCTTCCTTCCTTCCTTCTTTAACTTTTTGGCAGTGCTAAAGTATTGGCATCTATACACAGATGATCTGATATGGCTTTTGCCAGTGCTTCGGGAGTATCCCTATTAGAAATCTTATTTAGTGACATGATTAAGGGTTCAAGCTTGCTGCTGTGATGTTTTTTAGATTACAGGTAGGGATTTCTTTATCCTTGCTAGATTTAGGTTTATTAATAAAGTTGGAAATTACAGTAAATTCCACGAAGGAATGATCCGACCAGGGACATGAGGAAACTACTACGTCACTGGTTTTCACTTTATGACAGGCAACCCAATCAACGGTATGCCCTAAATTGTGAGTCGGTTCATAGATACGTTGTTCAAATCCTAATTCATTTAATGCTAGATGTAATTTGCATGCAGTGGGATCATTCTTATGGTCTAGCCATAGGTTAATATCCCCCATAATCATGTAGTTAGAATTGAGTTTCAAGGAGGAGAGTAGGAAGCTCGAGAGATTGGCTGAGAAGTCTCCAGGTGAAGTCGGTGGTCTATAAATTATGAGCACATTCAATGTAGCTTCAGCATTTATACTGATTTTTACACAAAGGGATTCAATCCCTTCCATAGCAAACCCATTGGTTTCCCAAACCGTGAGAGATAGCCTGTGAATTAAGGCATCGCCTCCACCTTTACCTTCCTTTCTATCGCATCTAGGCATGCCATATCCTGTTGGAATAGCCAAATTTAGTGAGGAGGCTGCAGCTGTATATGCCCATGTTTCAGAGAGTGCGCAGACATCAATGTTGTTCTCCTCTATGTACGTGGCCACCTCCGTTTTAGTGATGTAAGCCAGCTCACGGTGTGGAGAAAAGCTTACCCCATTTATGGAATATGCTCCATCAAGAAGTCTCAGGAGGATAGTTCAGGGGCAACGTGCTCGCCCTGGAAGCAAGACAACATGGAGCACCACAGGTTTGATCCCCGGGTCCAGGCTAAGAAACCTCTGGGTATTAAGCACGTTATAAATAACTTATCATATCAAGATCAGCTGGCCATTCAACATGACAAGACAGTCCTCAAGGGTCTGATTGATTAATTCAGCAATCCTGTCAGAAAAAGTAACAGGCTATGAGCCAGCGTACTGCTATTTAGAATGGGTTAAGACAGTTGGCAGGATAGCCTTCCCAGTCTAATCTATCTCCGCGATATAGTCCGCATATACTGTAACTGCAGCTAATGCTGACCAGTTTAAACAAGGTAATGTCATTCTTACCTGGGTGCTTCTGGAAAAGAAGCCTCCCGTTCTCTCCTTGTCGTGTAAGTGAGCACGGTGTGCAACCGGGTTTGTGAAAAGCCGCTGCATCCGTTGTCTAGGTAACTGACCACAACAGAGAGGCACCGCTCAAACACTGTGTAAAGGAGCGATCATCCTTGCATGGAACCTGGTGAAAGGGAATCGAAATGCCCTGGCGGTCTCTATGTACCGAACTATTTATTGGTATATGACTGTTGAAAAACCAGGGTTCCATCTATCACGATATATGTAATATTGCTAGGCCAATGATTCTAATCAATATCGGATGACTCACGTGCGTGGACCACATACAAAATGCTTCTGCGCCCATCCGCACTGACGTGAGTAGGTGGACGTAGCAGATCTGATGGATCTAATTATTCGAAAAGAAAGTCATGAATGCAATGCTACAAAAGAGAAGTGAGATGTGCTCCTAGGTCTATGAAAGCACTATTGTGGTGATGCGGGCCACAGTGACCCATGCCGGGGCAGGGTGTACCTCAGAGGAATCCCATCCCATTGTTGTCACCGTGGGGAATATAGGTGATGTCGATCAGTAGCTATTTTCAAATATTTCATACTTTCACAATAATGTACTCTAATATTTCACAGGGACTTCTGTATTGCATAGGCTAGGGTTTCTATTATAACTACAACATAGGTTTCCCGGTTAGGCTTAGTATTTCTAATGAGTGCTTGCTTGTCTAACTAATACTATGTATCGTTCCAATCCGTAGCTCCTATATAGCCTACATAAAATGTCTAGATAGTTGAGCCATTCTAGTTACATTGCCCATATCCAAACTTCTCATGCATGCGTCTCCATTTTAGCTGGTTAGTACATGTGTAACAACATAGTATTCCTGGCTGTACTCAGTATTTCCAATGGGTGCTTACATTACTGGTACACTGTGTGTTCTGTTTCTGTCACATTCTGATTGTTTTGGTCTTTGTATCACAAAGTTCAAAATCTCAATATTTCCATAAGCTGGGTGATCACGTTAAACAAAACCTTCCCTGGACAAACAGTTTGTATCACACCCCATTTTAGGTCTCGATCCATATGTTTCAATCTTTTATAGCGATTCACGCGGGGTTTGTCCGATGCCAAATGTCAGATACATGAGCAATGTTCAGAAATCCTTTGCTTAATTGGTCTTTTCCTTTTCCCAACATTGATCAATTCACATGGGCACCGGATAGCATAAATCACAATTTTACTGTTGCAATTGGTGTGTTCGTTTAGGTTTCAAGACACAGCACCATGGTCAAATGTACGTTTATTTTCAGTGAACAGGCATGCTATGCATTTCCCACACTTGTGGGGTCCTTTCACTGGGGGTAAACCCCAGGTTCTTTCTATCGTTGGTTGAAATCTGGTTTCTCAGTAGGTATGTACCAGATGTTGCCTTATATTCCTGTTCTTTTTAAAGGCGAGTACTGTTTTTTTTTTGACAGAGTACCAGTGTTTTTTATAAGTTGCCAGTGTTTATTGATGGTGCTCTTCAAGATGTTACTAATCGGGCTGTACATAGTGACACAGACCAGTCTTATGAAAGGTTCTTTCAATTTAGATGTGAGACAGATTTCTCTAGGGGTGTTTGCTGGCCTTTGTCGAGTACGCTTCATTGTTTTTTTTTAAATATCCTCTTTGGATTAGCCGTTGTTGTAAGCCTTCAGCGTGTTTGATGAATATTTCTTCATCTGTATAATTTCTCCGGATTCAGAGGAATTGTCCATACGGAAGCTTTTGTTTCAGTCCTTCCGGATGGTAACTGTCAAAATGTAAGAGACCATCACAATCTGTAGTTTTGCGAAACAATTCTGTTTTTAAGACTGGGCCTGATTTATATATGGGGAGGTCAACAGCATTGTTATCCCATGTTATGGTGAATTTGATGTTACAAATCGCGTTGGTTGAGCCACTCAAAGAATGTCATGTCATGAGTTGGCCCTCTCTGCCGGTCCATACCAAAAGGACGTCCTCTATGTACCGTCGTCAGGTTTGGATCCATGGCTTGCATGAGTTTGTGTCAGCATAGATGTACTTTGTTTCGTAGTCAGTCATGAATAAATTGACTATGTCTGGAGCAAAAGTTGCTCCCATACGGACGCCCTTAATTTGTTTGAAAAACTTGTTCATGAATAAGAAGACATTTTCTGTCATGGCAAGTCTACTGCATTCTAGAATAAAAGCCGTGGGGACAGAGTTCGTAGCGTGTCTTTTTTTCCAAGACGTTATGTAGTACTTACATGTAATTGAATGTAGTGCATTAAAGCAGAGAAGGAGAATTTTGTTTGAAAATTGTGTTCATAAACCAAATACAATCATCTTTTACAACGCTAATGATGAACCATCAGATGGCCTCATCTATAGAACCAGTGGCGTAACTTTGTTGAAAATGTTGAGAAGGGACATGACATCTAAAAGAAACGGGGCCCTGCCAAATGAGAGGGACAAAATGGTGTGCCACGAAAGTTGGGGAGGACAAACACCCTTGCCCCCCTAAAATTACATCCATGTCTAGCATAGTTTGTTATTTAACAGAGATTTTAAAGTAAAATAAAGCAAACAATGAATTGTCATAATTTCATCATTTTGTAATGTTAACTGCAGGTGCATAATATGTGATTCATTTTTTTTATTGGGGTATGAGATTTTCTTTAAACCAATATGTACCTTCAATTATATATTTTATTTTAAAGAATGGACTTCAATTATGAACAGTCTTAAACCGAATAAAGTGATGCTTTTACACATGGAACATACATAGAACCAATGTCCTGTGTTATGTATTCGGTACTGCCCAGAACTTGACTAATTACATTCTAGCCACAATAATTAAGATGGTGTGAAGGGAGATGCAACAACCAAACATTCCATGTAAAGTTACAGGCCAGTCATGTTAAATAAAAAATGTTGCTTGACCTTACTGACACAATGTCGAATGCTTATGGAAATCTCATAATATTCAGTTTTGGAAAGGGAACTACCTCAGCTTCTGAAATGTAGCCCACAATAATCTGTTGTTTATTCCCTTTATAACAATTTGGCGTAGGAGCTTGATGAACGTCACTGCATGGGTACCATGGAGGCAGTTCCATCTAAGGCCATAGGGCAAAGCTAGTATATAGGCATTTCAATGTCCTGAATAAAAGGGTAGCTGTGACATACTATACCATTTGGTTGATCCATATTTCATTAGATCCTGACGAGATTGAAACTTAATTTGGCAACACTTCATAATTCCCGTTGTAAAAACGAGTTGTTTGATAGTCATAACACTATGAAAGGCAGACATGTTATACAACATATTTCAGTGAAACCTTTTTGAGGACTGAAGTTCATTTAATTATACGGACCTAGATCAATTCAGGACAACTGTGCTGCAAGGAATGTTTTGTACATTGTTTTTCTTTTTTGAAATTGATGTATTTTGTGTATTGTTCATACAATGTGTTTTTTGTGATGGTCTTGTAGTGATCTGTTGCTTATGTATTTCCTTATTTGGTACTTTCGATACACGCGCTCCTCAAATTGAGCATGTTGTAGGAATTGATCTTTTGATGCTTTTATGGAATTTTCTAAATAATGTAATTTTAGATAAAACTATTGAGTTTTTTGTAAAATGTATTCTTCCATAGTAAAATAGCTATGTGCACTTTAGAAGTTTGATGTCAAACAACCTAACATGTTTTGCTTTGTGGTCTCCCCTTGTTCCTGGAATTTAACATCCTGAATGGGTAGCCTTCTTTCTCTTGCTTTCTTTTTTTTTTTTAGTAACGGGTGTACACCAGGAGAGAAAAAAAAACACAAAGAAAAAAAACAACAAAGGGAAACACTAAGTAGATCCTTTCTAGCAGAGAGAACTAATACAGTTTCAAGCAACTGGAAGATTGAATTAAAATGTCAACATTTTGCCCGGTTTCTTTAAAAAAAACAACAGACAATATTACGTAGCTTTCGTTCAAGTAAACTGCTTCAAAACCTTGAGCTCTTGGCCTAAAATCATGAGAGGTACTGATGTGTGGTGAACATTTCTTGAAAGGCAATCAAAATTCGAGCCATTGGAGGAGGGGGGGTGCTCGAGAGCCCCACCAAGATGGCTGCTCCATGTTCAGCTTCAGCTGAGCCCAGCCATGTTCTGAAATATCCTGATGAAATAATGAAATTGAACTTTTTTTTAAAAACTCCGGTCTTCTACACTCCCAGTCTCTCTGATCCTGTGTACACGAGAAAAGAAATGCACCTGCCTGTTGGAGGAGCATGCTGACCAAATGGTGTGAGGTGAGTGGGGACCTGGCATGCGACTGAGCAGAGTAGCGCAGCGGCAGAGGAGGCTGTCACAGGGACTTTACTGCCATGAGAGCGAGACAAGCTATGGATTATGTGAGCAACCTGACGGTGTCTCCCTAGCTTGTCCCCAGGGATCTGTCATCCAGGTGGCCATGATACGGCCATCACTATTGGATCCAGTTCCTGAGGGTGGACACCAGTGAGGGAGGATCACCTGGATGGGGGGTCCTTGGGGAGTGGAGTGGGACACCAACGGGCGAGACGCGGTATCCCCCTTCTTCTTTCAACACCTTTCCCAAGCCTACCACGTAGGATATTCCAGAACACTGCCTCCCCCGCCCCTTTCCACATGAACACTTTGGCACAACGGAAAGACAACAGACTAACACCAGGGCCGTTTACCGGACGTGTCCCAATACCAGGGTCAGGCAGAGTCAGGCAATTGACCAGAATCCCACACACACCTGACGGGCCCTTTCCCTTCCCTACAGGAATAAAAGGGGGGAGCACAAGACGAGCAAGGCAGACTGCACAATGTGAGAGCTAACTCAGCAAGGCAGTTCAAAAGGAGGAGAAAGACAGCGCAGACAGAGGGTGACAAGGAGAGAAGCGGCCTTGCCCTTTCCAACCAAGGCACGTGAAACCTCTGCAGAAAGTATAACACTGCAAACCATAGCCAGTGTGTTTTGCAGCAGATGTCTACAGTACGCAAGACCCTCCCTCTGCTGATAACCAAGCTGAGGAAGGACGCTGGTCTCGGTGGTACGAACCTTGACTCCAAGGATAAAGAAAGGCAGGTGCTTCATCACAGCTGATGAGTCAAAGGGGGAATCGATAAGAAACCAAACTGTTTTGAACGGAAAGTAGCCAACGGCTAAATGTGAACTTTGAAAGGGTTAATGAGACATCGATAAAGAAGGGGAAAACCAGAGGAGTATGGCACCATGTGGGTGCTCAAGCAGGAAACTCTGGGTGATTACCCGAAGGTAGAAACTGCTGTAACCAGAAGCCCTTGGGAAGAGGCGAAGAAAGGTCAAAGTGGTCATACAGGGGTCTTGTAAAATCCTCTGTACCGTCGAAAGTCTTTGACCGACAAAACTGCAGAAATTAGCAAGAGTGAACCCGGGCGAGGGATGCTAAAGAAAAGGGACGGAGTCTGAAAGTCCTGTGAGGAATTATTAGTAAAAGTCGACGAGAGTGAACCCGGCAGAGAGAAGCCAACAGCCAAAAGTTGGCGAGAGTGAACCCGGCTGAAGGAAGTCGACAACCAGGGGCAAAGGCCGAAAACCTGGTTCAAAGGAAATTGAAATTTGTGAAAGCGAGAAACATTGTAAGGTGGAAGGGAAGTGTCCCTCTGGTTGTCTAGGATCCGAGTCTGGCCGAGGGAGATCCAGGGGTGGAAATTTACCACCCAAAGTTCACTGAAAAAAGAACTGTCTTGTTAATTAGTGGAAGTGTTCTGAAGGGTCAGCACCCAGAAGAGGGGGATCCAGAGCTGAAGCCATCACCTAAAGTGTTCTTAGAACTGGACTTTTGAGTTCGTTTGTTGAGAGCTTCAGGCCTAGAAGGCCAGAGACTTTTATTGAAAAAAGACTTTACCATCGAACAACCTGATAGCTGATACGGAACTGTTAGCTTGTGCTAGGAAGGCTCGAGCATGAGCTGTGCTCCAAAGTCCCACCTTGTCCTGTGCTAAAAACATGGGGAAGGGAGATCTCGAGGCAATCACATCCCGACTTATTATTTGTGAACACTTTCTTCTTTATTTTTGATACCCTATCCCACAATCTTTATGTAATTAGTTGTAAGGAATTGGCAATAGGTTTTTCTTAGTAGAGGCCCTTTTATTTTGACAACGCCACTAGGACTGTGTAATCTTTCATTTGATGGTGGACGCCTGCTCCCATCTCAGATTTAGGTTTAGTTTAGGCGTTTTTCCACCCTGCATTTATAGTTCAATAAACACCCTTGAACTGTGAACACTTGTGTCTGTCTTTACTGTTGTCACTATGAGTTCCTTACATTACAAATTCCTCAGGCCCCTGGGTCTGCAGGGAGTCTAGCCGAGCCACGGGTCATCATTGATTGAGCAGGTGTAGCTCTAGCTCAGAGCAAGGGCTTACAATGTAGTGTGCTTTTTGAGGATTGTGCCACGCAGCAGAACTGTGTGGATTAGGCGGATTCTGCTGGGTCACTAGGACACATTTGTTCAGAGGTCAGGGAGAGTGATTGGTGTTATTACGGGTTGGGACATGAGTAACGAACATCATGGCACCCATCGGCTAAGGGCAAGAGGCAAAGGGCAGCTCCCTCCTTAGCAGCTCCACTCCCTGTTAGCCCTGTTAGTCTTGGGATGCCTGACACAAACTACCGATTGCGACTGAAAAGGAGAAATGACTTACCATAATGTTCTTTCTATGGATTCTTCTCCTGTTGATTCCTCATCTGAAAGATATTCCATGCAGCTCTGCTGCTTCAGAAAATTCTCGACAGGGGGTGTAGTGGACCTGGACCCGCCCGCCCGCCGATAGTCGATCCGTCTTGATTTGGATCCGGTCCTCAGCTCCAGGGAATGCATAGAGCAGTTTTAAGTCCTACTCTACCATCAGAGCGTCCCCCAGAGCTCCCGGTCGAGGAAATTCCATGGAGCAGAAAAAGATTTACTTCATTTTCACACTGGAAGCGAACAAGCCAACATGAGGAGTCGCCAAATGGGAGAACACCTCCTCCAAAACGTACTGACCGAGCGCCCACTCGTGGAAGCCTGAAGTCGGTCGGCTTATGGCATCTGCAATCACGTTCTCTGCCGGCCAGATGAGCTGCTGTCTGAGATGAGCTGTTCCCCAGAACCCAGAACCACAGTTGCATTGCTTGTCTGCACAGGGGAAAAGAGCCAACCCCACCCAGATTTTTGAGGTGGCCCATGTGTCGTCTGTCAGGACCAGTACAGTAGGAAGGGAGGAAACAATCTAGGGCCAGTCTGAAAGCTTTTAACGCCAGCATAATGAGGTGTTCTCTGCATTCTGATGGAGACCACAGGTCGCTGACAGCGAGGTCTTGGAGGTGAGCATCCCAGCGTTTCAGAGAGGCATCCTTGACTAGTGTCAGTTGGGGATAGAGTAATCAAAACAATACCCCCGTCAGTAGGTTGTTTCTTTGAGACCATCATTCCACGTCTATAGACTCTTACACCATGACCTGAATATCTGAGGTGTGTCAGTTAAACTGAGACCACTGACAATGAAAAGCAAATGTAGCGACCTCATGCGTAGCCGGTCCTGTGGTACTACAGGAATGCAGGCGGCCATAAGACCCGGCAAGTACAGGAAAGCTTAGGTAGGAACCCTCTCCTGTGAATGGAGGACATTTCCCATCTTCGCCACCTACTGTGATGAATCCAATGGAGGCATCACAGATTCCCTGGCGGTGAGCTCCTCCCATGTGGTCAGGGGACAGCAGCCGCTACAAGGTCCTGACCCGGGGGGCGGTATTAAGAGGAAGGATCACATGAGAGCAGACTGATACCAGGGAGATGTCATGACTTATTGGAGGAGTCACAATTTTCCCCCCTTTCACATGAGGAAGACCCTTTAATACCCAGGTTCTTAATGGCCTATTGCCATATTAGTCAGGTTTCCACCTTCTATCCAAACACCCACAACTCACATATAACATCTTTTGATCATGAAGTACCTTTTTGTGACATCCATAAGGAGAAACACCAAGGAGTTAAAACACAAAGAAAGTTATGGACTTCAATTCCCATAACCTCACGGGTACTGGGACAAGAAGGGGGGCAATAGAGTATGCAAGAAGACAAGTGCTTGAACTGCAACATGCAGACTAGTTGTTTTCACACACCTATCTTGAGAGGGACATTTAAAATTGGTAACTGCATTGAAATGAAGATAAGGGGAACTGAAGCAAACAGCACAGAAAGGAACGCGGTTAGCTACGCGAAGGCTGTTGGAAGCAGAACTCACTGAGAAGGCTGGCGAGGCACAGTAGTCTACCAGAGAGAGTGAGACGCTGGGTGTGAGCCAGGGAGGCCGTGGAGAAGCCAGGAGCAGTGCTGTAGCTCTGGAGGCTGGGCTGCTAAACCAGACAGCAGTCTTCATGCAGGGCCGTGAGAAAAAGCTGGCTGGTGAAAGCATAGCCGCGCTCGATACAGGAGAGGCGTCCGCATACCCCGAACTGGAAGGCATAGACGGAGGCCACTGCAGAAAGGCGCGAGCACCGCCAGAGAGGCTGGGAAAGACCAGTGAGCCCAACAAAAGCTAATGAGGACCCCACGTTCCTACAACAGAGCCAAAGTGTGATTGAATGGTACAAGAGTGCCAATGCCGTAAATATACAAAATCAAAGATTAACTGCTTAAGAGCAAGGTACATATTCAATAATCAATAAGAATAATGTTTGATGCAGAATATATGCAAAGATAAAGTTTGCTTTAATGAAGCCAAGACAAAGTGTAAAGGCAACATTCATTAAAGAAGAATTTTTGAATGCAGACAAGAGATTACAAATGATTCTTAATCAAATAGGGAGGCATGAAATGCATATGTGAAGAAGACTGAGCAAATATATTTGAATAAAGTATCTTTACAAATAGATATACCAAGCACTATATGGTATATGCTATTGTGACATATCAAAGAACTTTGAAACATATCAGAAGTCCTGGCAGGAGAGAACACCAGGCATTGTAAGCTGTGTTAAGATATCTGTCAGGTGTGAGAAACCAGAAGGTGTCTCATCTGCTAGTCCCCGGGGACTTGTCATCCATCGCTTCTGGATCCAGTTCCTGGGGGTGGACCAGTGCGGGAGGATCACCTGGGGGAGGGGTCCTCTGGGAGTGGGACTCCGGATGGTGAGACGCAGTATCCCTCTGTTCCCTATAACACCTTTATCCCATCCTATCCGATGGGATATTTCAAAACTCAATCCCCCCACACACCCCTTTTCCTGCACGAACACCTTCTCACGGACAGCCCGCTCTGGGAGAAAATAGACTCACACCCAACCTGTGTACATGACCTGTCCCGATACTATGGTCATACAAGGTCAGGCAATCACCAACAATCACTCACACCAGACTTCCATTAAACTTCCCCACACAGATAAAAGGCGGAGCACGAGAGCACACTATGAGCGAGGCAAAAGACACAAAGGTACAACAGTTTCGAGTTGGAAGTTGAACGAGGGGAGAAAGTCAGCCAGGCACAAGAGGTCCGTGAGAGGGGCAACACCCTAGACCTTGTTGATGGGAAGCCATTAATTTCAAAAACACTTTAAGGCAGAAAATTTAACCCAGGAAACAAGGCTAAAGAATCCTGCATTGTGTGTCGGAGATAGAGGGTCCTCCCACATGACTGACCAAGGCGGGGAGGAACAGCAGATGCTGTGGTATCGTCCTTGGCTTCAAGAACAAAGAAGCGACGAGAACACCACAGCGGGTGAATTGGGGAGACCGGTCTGTGTTGAAGTCAAGAATGCAAGTGGCAACATTGTAAAGTGAGCGCTGGAAGAAACATTGTTAAATGTGTGTGATGAAAGACCCGAATGAAACTAAAAACTGGTGAATATTTCAACAGCAGAAGAAAAGATACAATACTGTTGACAAAGTGGTCCGGCACTGTGAATGTGCTCAATCGAAAGACTCTGTACGGTATCTTGACGAAAAGAAACGAAAGCAGAAGATTGATGCAAAGTATACATTGTGTGAAGTAAATCAAAGTGGTCCTGCAATGGTTTAAGCAAAACCCATCGCACATTCGAAAGTCTTCTATTCTGGTATCCAAAGGGGATCTGAGCCTGAATGAGGGAGACCAAGATGTGAACATTGTAGAAAAAGAGTACGAGCCTGGACGAGGGGGACCGTGGTCTGAGCCCAAATGAGGACGACAAGTCTTGAACTTGTGAAAGTGAAACCTTGACATGGAAAGGAACTTTTGTGTTTTGTTTGCTGCATCAGGCCCTCTGCATTAAGAGACTGCCATCGCGAGAGAGGCTTTGGCGGAAGGCCCTGATGCCTATGTGTTGAACTGTTACCTCGTGGCCAAGAAGCCAGAGTGTGTGCAAAGCCTGCACGTGCTGCCTTGCCCCGTGCTGAACACGTGGGGAAGCGAAGCTAACTGCTCAACTATCCTGACATATTTCTTGAACACTTTCCTTTTGCATACATTGTTATTCCATACCATTTTGTATTTAGAAGTAAGGATTGGTAATAGGTTTATTAGTAAAGGCCCTTTTATTTGGACAGACTTCACTAGGACGGTGTTATTATTTAATGGTCGCAGCTTGCTCCCATCCTTCGATTTAGGTTTAGAGAGGCGTTTTTCATACCCATTGAAGTTCAATAGACACTCCTGAACTGTGATCACATGTGTCTGTCTTCCCTGTTTGATACCATGCCTTCCTTACACAGGAGAGTACACCAGATCTGAGAATCCTAAAGAGAAGTCCTGGCAGGCGAGTACACCAGGCAGTGGAAGATTGTACAAAGATTCCTGGCACGGGAATATACCAGGTAATCTGCCAAGATACAAGAACCTTTACAAAAGACTATTACAGAACTTTTTTGGTTAAACAAGAACTTTGAAATTCAGTTAAAGACACCAAGGAACTGTAAGCTAAAGGGATATTTGCCAACCGGTTTAAAAATCAAGGGGAAGGGACAATCTTCTTGATTCAAGGCTTCTTACCTTGGAGATCACTTTTCATTTGAGTAATTGTGATACTTTTGGTTTGGAACACTTTTTCTAACAAAGTTGAACATTACCTTGCACCTTTTTGTTTGTTTATAACTGTGAACGTCAGGATAGGCTGTTTTGGACACAGGGGAAGCTTTTCATTTACTGATATCCTGACACAGACAGATCCTTAGATTTAGTTTTTGTGTATTGAAGTTATTCTTTAGAAATAGTGCTAGGTGTTTTTATAACCCATTTTTCATTAATATAAATGTTTTTGCTTAAGAACATAAAACCATTGTGTCCATCTCTCATTTTTGACCCCTCCCACTACCCAGACAAGATTCCAAGACCACCACAATAAAACCAGAAACTGGGACAGCTAAACCTGTGACTTACTGCAATAGACTGCACGCATGGTAGAAGTGTGCTGACGCCTGGTCCAGCGAGAGAGCTTGGATGGCCCAGTTGCCCAGATAGGGAAAGACATGGACGTTTTCCAATCTAAGGTGAGCCGCTACCACTGCCAGTAGATTGGCGAAGTCCATGGGTGCCAAAGATGGACAGAACAGCAAGACCTTATATTGGTAGCAGCAGTGCCCCACTGTGAATCTCCGATACTTCCTGCGGTTCTTGTGAAAGTAGGCATCCTGGCAATCCAGCAAGACCAGCCAATCCTGCAGCTTGAGGGGTTAAAAGATTTGGGCTAGAGTGACCATCTTGAATTTGTCTTTGCGCAAGTACATGGTCAAGAGCCACATGTGCAAGATCGGATGTAAGCCTCCGACACCAGAAAATAAGTTGAATACCAGCCCTTGCCTCATTCTAAGCAGGGTACCAGGTCCATGGTCCCCTTCACTAGAAGCTAATGAACCTCCTCCAGTAGTAGAGGGTCCAGAGGCAAGTAGCAATTGTCTGTTGGATGGTCTAGGGGGTGTTGATCAAAAGGGAGAGGGTATCCTGTTGGACAATCTGTGAGGCAGAGGCATTGGAAGATGTAAAGGTCAATTCCTTCCCAAAATCGTGAATTCTGCCTCTCACAGGGTTATGGTGGGGAAGGTTCATTTCACAGGGGCTTCGCACTGGGAGCTGCAGAATTCATGGCAGAGGCAGATAAACCTCCCCGTAGGAGCACCTCTGTCACATCCCTGGTTGGGACCGGGTTGCCCTTGCTTGCCAGAGGAAGCTTGACCTCTACCCCTTTGGGCATAAGAAGTGGGGGGATGAAAACCCCTGTACCTGCCTGTGGGGTTTGCAGGCTGTTGTTGCTGGACTACTTGGCCCAGAGGCTTAGCAGTAACCTTAGAAGCTTGGCACTTCTGATTGGATGGGACTCATGGGCCTTGGTTCCAAACAGATTGATTCCTTCAAATAACATATCTCTGAACGTTATCCCTGAACCTCTGGGACCAAGCCCAATATCCTCAGACAAGAATATCGCTCTAACACCATACAAGTGGCTGTAGACCTTGCTGCAACGTTAGTAGTATCCAGACACAACTAGAGGATCTGGCAAGAAACATCCTTGCCATCCCTTACCTGAGCGTCAAAACCATTGCTTCTGTCACCTGCAGAGATGTGTTCAGCCACCTTCGAAATAACAGACAAAAAGAAAATTTGGATAAACGCAGTAGGCATTGGAGACCTCAGGGCTAGGCTGCCTGAACCAAAAACCTTTCTTCCCCAGGCATCCAGTCTCTTGCTCTCCCGATCTGGGGATAAAGATGTTTACAAGGCCACCTGGACAACTAAGCTTTCTGGGGTAAATGAGCATACATGAGTTGCAGGTCAGAACGGGCTGCCCTGTTGTTCTTGGCTAGGTCCCAGTCCAACGTAGGGTCAGAGGCCAGCTAATACTACAGTTGTAAGACTGGGCCTTCTACTGACTGATTTAAGGGCAGTAGGGCCTCACTCTGTGGACCTTTTCCCAAAATGTCTGTTGACTCATGCTGCAACTTGGCAGGGGGGCGATAACCCCAAGGTATCCACCGCCTTTGCAATCATGAGGCTTTCCCAGGGTAGGAGCAGGAAGCATATTGAATTCTGATGAGATGTCCAGGTCACTTGCATCTTGTAGGTCAGTAGCAAGGTCCAGCAAATCACCACTATACCCATAGAATTCCTCTGGGTTGTCTCAAATTTCCCTGGTGTGTAGCGCCCTCAATCCAAAGGGAATACGATCCCACTGTTCATCATAAATGTCTTCCATGAAAGACATGAAGGCACCCCTATAGAGTGGAGAATACTCCTGAGGGACGCCGATGATGAAAAGGGTCAGAGACAGAAGACAGACACAGCTTCTAGACAGATCCTTATCTATTCTTGTCATAGCCAAGTGAAAAGGCGTGTGGTCACAATATATTGTGGAGTGCCTGGCGGCTTGTCAGAGGGTAGTGGACACAAACAGTGCCGACGAGGCCGAAGCCATTGGTTCTGGGTCCTTGTCAAAGACATCAATCACCTTTTGCCAAAAGGCCTCCCATTACTCCAGGGTGGAGGATTCGGAGGGGAAAGGTGCCTGAGGAACCCAATCCTCAGAGGAGTCCCTGGATTGGTGACCTTTCCCTCGATAAGGAAGAATGATGTTTTGAAGACCTCTTGTGGTGGTGCTTTTTCTTCTGGTCTTTGTGGTCTGGGGATGGTTCTTCAGTACATCATTCCATGCTGGGTGACCTTGAATGAGTCAGTTTGTCACCCTTCTCCTTGGTGAGAAAGGTGTACAATTTCGCCTCTCGTTCCCTAGGTGGCTTGGGATGCATCGACTGGCAGGACCTGCAATCCTGGGTGTTATGCACCACTCCGAGGCAATATAGATAGGTCCCAGGAGGGTCAGAGACAGACATCTGACATCTGCAGTTGACAAAGTTTTTAATACCCACAGGCTTAGAGGTGTTCGGAATGACATCAAAAATGAAAAGCAAAAACGTCAATGAAGCGGTGTGTTCCTAAAGGGAGCAGAATGCGCAGAAAAAAGGAACCAAGGTCATGGGGTGCGCCGCCTCAATATATACTGGCCCAGACATCATACCAGGTGCAGGGTGCATAGAGGCATCAGACGGAGCTGTGCTGCAACCCCTGGTGGCGGAAAACATTCCAAAGAGCAGCTGTGCTCAGAGATAGATATCGGAGGTAAGGAATCCCTGGCAGGAAGGAATCCATTAGAAACTGCCATTACAGCTAAGCCGGGCTCCTAAATGAAGCTGGACCTTACCGACCTTTTACCACACATTTACCCGATAACTGAACTGTAGGTTACTAAACACTCATTCATGCTACCACAAACATATTTCCTTCCCCCCATTTCACGGATACCTCCCGTAGAGACTACCACAGTGTTGATGGGTGCAGTATAAATACCCAATAAGGAACACGTTTCTTACTTGTAACTGTTGTCCTCCAGCATGGGTCTGGCATGGATTCACATGCTCATGAATATTCCCCCGTCGTCAGGCTGGGAATCCTCGGTAAAAGAAAAAACAGTTTCACTTTTGTTTATAAACTGGCTTTCTCCTAAAAACCAATCCCTGAGCTCTGGGTCATACTGCCCCCAGCCAATGACAGCCCTTTGCCCAAGCCCCTCCTCTTGCAGCCATCTTCAGATTTGGTAGTGGCAGTATGACCAAGAAGAGCCGCAGAAGGGCAGGAGAGTGGGTTCGCATGTGAATCCATGCCAGATCCATCCTGAAGAAAAACAGTTACAGGTAAGTAACTTGTTCCTTCTCCAGCATGGGGTATGGCATAGATTCACATGCTCATGAATAAAGAATATATAGCAGTACATACATACACAACCATGGCATGTGGCAAGGATCAACAGAAGCAATTACTCTTACCTCCTCACCAGGCTCACCTTCAAGCGAACAGGTTGCGTAGCACTGCTTGGCTGACTCTGGACTCCTCTGGAATCCCTGTCGACGCAGAAGGATTTTGTGAAGGTATGCGTAGACCTCCACAGAGCAGCCCTGCAGATGCCCAGATGGGGCACACAAGACAGGAATGTCCTTGTTGCAGCGATCACTCTGGTAGAATGAGCATTCGGACGGCCAGGCAACATTCGGTTCGCTAACCGGTGACAATGAGTGATGCAGCCGGAGAGCCACCTGGAAATGGAAGCCTTGGACAAGGCCTTCCCATGGTTCACAGCACCAAAGTTCACAAAAAGCAGAGAAGTCTTCTGGAAACTCTACATGAGGGCCACATAAAACATCAGCGCTCGAGCCACATCCAGCGAGAGCAAAGTCCTCAGCTGGCGACGAAGGCGTCGGAAAAACACAGGCAACACAAAGGGCTCGTTGAGATTAAATTCCGACGGAACCATGGGCATGAAGGATAGGTGCGTCCGAAACACCACCCTTGTCTCGTGGAAAGTCAAGTAAGACTGCTTGGATGACAGGCCTGGATCTCACCTACTCTCCTGGCAGAGGTGATGGCCACGAGAAAAGCTGTCTTCCAAGACAGGAACTTAAGCATAGCATGCTGCATCGGCTCAAAAGAACAAGTTACTTTCTTACCTGGTAACGTTCTTTCGATGGGATGGTCCGACGACGTATTCCATATCTATGACATGTAATCACCACAGCTGTGCTGCTTCGGAAACTTTTTTCGGCGTCTGCGTCCTGCGTCGATGACGTCGATGCGTCGTCGTCGAGGACCTCCTCCGACGTCAGACGTCATCCGATGTGATAAGTAGGACGCACGACGCCCATAGCCTCAGTTGTAGTTTTTTCCCCAGAACGTGTGACATTAGTCAACTGCCAGTCAGACACAAAGCCTTGCGGAACGTAAGCTGCAATCGCAAAAGAAATTCTGCAGCGGGGAAGGCAGGGAGGGAGCGATATGGAATACGTCGTCGGACCATCCCATCGAAAGAACGTTACCAGGTAAGAAAGTAACTTGTTCTTCGAGGGGATTGGGTCCTCCGACGTATTCCATATCTATGACAGACTCCCAAAGCAGTACCAGAGCAAGGAGGAGGGAAAGAATTTAGAATCAAAATTTAGAATTGCCAATCAAATAGCAGAGCAAAGGACCGCCTTGCCAAAGGCCAGATCCTGTCCTCGGATGGAATCGAGGGAATAGTGACGTACAAATGTATGTACTGAAGCCCAGGTGGCTGCATCACAGATGTTGCAAATAGGAACACCCCTCTGCAGGGCAGTAGAAGCAGCCATACCCCTGGTAGAATGGGCCCGCAAGCCAGCCGGTGGGTCCTTACCCGCC
Source organism: Ambystoma mexicanum (assembly GCF_040938575.1). Classification (NCBI taxonomy): domain Eukaryota; kingdom Metazoa; phylum Chordata; class Amphibia; order Caudata; family Ambystomatidae; genus Ambystoma; species Ambystoma mexicanum. The sequence continues at coordinate 170,775,217 of NC_090941.1, read as the reverse complement.
AAGCGGTAACACTCTGAGATGGCCAAAATAATCCAGCGAGACAAAGTCTGTTTCGTCACAGCTTGCCCCAAACGCTTTCCAGCGTAACCTAGAAAGAGTTGATCGTCCACTCTGACCCGGGACATGCGTGAAACATAAAAGCTTAAAGCTCTCCTAGGATCAAGCCTATGGAGCCTCTCCTCTTCCTTACCAGGATGTGGAGGAGGATAGAATGCCGGAAGAACAACCTTCTGGGCCAAATTAAATTCCGTCACTACCTTCGGGAGAAAAGAAGGACGAACTCTAAGGACAACCCTGTCCTTGTGAAATACAGTGAAGGTTGGCTTAACTGAAAGTGCCTGTAACTCACTCACTCTGCGAGCGGAAGTAACCGCAACTAAAAACACAGTTTTCAGAGTTAACAGCCTCAAAGGGCAAGAATGTAAAGGCTCAAACGGAGCACCCATAAGAAACTTAAGAACAAGGTTTAAATCCCAACCGGGCACCAGGAAAGGTGACGGAGGGAACACATTAGTGAGCCCTTTCAGAAACTGTGAAATTAAAGGGATTTTAAAGTAAGAACACTCTTCAGACAAGCGCTTAAAGATGGACAGCGCCGCCAGGTAACCTTTAAAAGGTACCCACTTGCAAGCCCTTGTGGGCCAAAGAAAGTAAAAAGGACAGAACCATGGGGATGTCACATGCAAAAGGATCCACATTCTGAACTCTGCACCAGACGCAGAACTTACGGCAACGGTACAGAGACTTTGTTGCTGGCCTTTGGGCCGAAAGCAACACCTCCATCACGTCTTCAGGGAGGTCCCAATCCTTATACCTCAACCTTTCAGAAGCCAAGCGTGAAGGTTGAGGGGTCTGACCTCTGGATGGAGAACCTGACCCCCCTCCCGTGAGAGCAGATCGTCTCGGTAGGGAAGACGACGTGGAGGGTAGATGGACAAGTCGAGAAGGTCCGGGTACCACGTCCTCCGAGCCCACGCCGGAGCAATGAAGATCATCCGGGAACCGAACTTCCGTAACCTCCGCAGCACTTGCGGGATGACGGGGACTGGAGGAAACGCGTACAGCAGCGGGAATGACCACTCCACCACGAATGCGTCTCCTAAGGCTCCTTTTGGAGGAAATTCCCGCGAGCAAAACCTTTCGCACTTCCGGTTGACACTGGAGGCGAAGAGATCCACTTGAGGGGTCCCCCAAAGGGCGAAGATCTCCAGGAGAATCTCCTGAGCCAACTCCCACTCGTGAGAGATCGTGCTCTGCCTGCTCAGAGCGTCCGCCGTCACGTTTTCGTCTCCGGCCAGATGAACTGCCGAGATCGAAACTTCCTGTTGGCTGGCCCAGAACTCGAGCTGCATCGCCTCCCTGCACAGAGGAAGTGACCCTGCCCCCCGCTTTTTGTTGAGGTAGTGCATGGCCACTGTGTTGTCCGTCAGGATCAGGACACTCTTTCCTCGCAGTCGGCAGAAAAGCCTTCAGGGCTAGCCTGACAGCCCTCAGCTCCAACAGATTGATATGGAGTCTGGACTCCGACGGAGACCAACGACCGCTGACTGTCAGCCCGTTGGCATGAGCTCCCCATCCCGTGAGGGATGCATCCGTCACGATCGTCACCTCCGGCCAGGGAAGCCAAAATGGAGCCCAATTCATCAAGTTGCCTTCGACGGCCCACCAGAGAAGGTCCCGGGCGACCGAGGGCAGCACCTGAACCTGGTCCGACATCCTGCCAGAGGACTGCGACCATTGCATCTTGAGTGCCCACTGCAAAGATCTCATCTGCAGGCGAGCCTCTGGCACCAGAAGAATGCAGGATGCCATGAGGCCGAGCAACCTCAAGAACTCGAACGCTGGGAGCGTCTGGGCATGCTGAAACTTGTGCACCATCTGCTGAATGTGAAGAGCCCTCACCTGGGGAGGAAAACACTGCCCCAGGGAAGTGTCGAGCACTGCTCCGATGTACTGGAGCCGCTGTGCTGGCGTCAAATGGGACTTCTTTAAATTGAGGGAGAAACCCAGCCTATGAAGGGAGTGGCAGGTGACGGACAGATGATCCAGGACCTGCTCGGGAGAGCTCCCCCTGATCAACCAATCGTCCAGGTAGGGGTAGACGTGAATCCCCCCTTGCCTGAGATGCGCTGCCACCACCACCATGAGCTTGGTGAAAGCCCTCGGGGCGGAGGTGAATCCGAATGGCAGGACACGAAACTGAAAGTGCGAGTCGCCAACCGCGAACCTCAGGTACTTCTTGTGCTTGGGATGGATCGGCACATGGAAGTAAGCATCCTTGAGGTCGAGAGACACCAACCAGTCCTGAAGATGAAGGGCCTGGAGGACTTGAGAGAGAGTAACCATCTTGAACTTGTCCTTCCTTAGGAGTTTGTTCAAACCGCGCAAGTCCATGATGGGTCTCAATCCCCCGTCTTTCTTTCGAAATCAAAAAATAAGGGGAATACCATCCCTTGTTCCTCTCCGCTACAGGCACCAGTTCTATGGCGCCTTTCTCCAGCAGGGCTTGTATTTCCTGCGCAAGGAGTGGATCCGGACTCTGCAAAGAGAGGTTCCCCGGTGGATTGTCGCGAGGCCTGTGCCGAAAGGGAAGACAGTAGCCGTGGGTTATGATCTCCAGAACCCACACATCTGAAGTAATGGCACGCCACTCTACAAGATGCTGCGCCAGCCTTCCCCCAACCGGCGAACCATGGGGCATGGCCTCATGACTGAGTGGTAGCGGCTGCGGCGTTACCTGAGGGCAAAGAGGCAACTGCCAGAGCGGCCTTGGCACCACGGGAACCCTGTCGTCCACCTCTGGTACCCCTGCGTTGGCCTCTTTGACTGCCAGCTCCTCTCGCTTTACTGAAGGACGAGTAATAGCGAAAGGAACCACCCCTCCATTGCTGTCCCCTAGGACGAAAAGGCGGAGGTTGGCGAACTGCAGCGCCCACCGACTTCGCTGCAGCTTTTGAGGTCTGCAACCTCTCAAGGCTCTCGTCAGCCTTGCTGCCAAAAAGGTGTTCACCGTCAAAGGGCATGTTGAGGAGCCGCGACTGCACATCAGGAGCAAACCCCGACTTCCGCAACCACGCAAACCTGCGTATCACGGTGCTCGCCGCCATGGACCTGCTGACGCATTCAGCCAAGTCCAAACCCGACTGAACGGACTCACACATGGCATCCTTACCATCCTGGACCATAGCAAGGAAACCATCCCGTTCGTCCCCTTCGGGAATATGTTCAGCCTCTAACGCAACACAGTTCCACAGAGTGTGTGTGAAACGAGACAAGGCACAAATGGAGTTGGCCGCCTGAAGCACCATACCACCAGAAGAAAACACTTTCTTCACCCAGCCATCAAAACGTTTGTCGTCCCCATCAGGAGGGATGGTAGGGTACGACGCCTGCTTTGCCGGGGCCGTGGCCGCCTGCACCACCAAACTCTCCGGAGTGGAGTGCCTGGTCAAGTAGCAGGGGTCGCTACTGGCTGGATGGTATTTTCACGACGAGGACCTGCCCACCGCCGGGAGACTCTCCGGAGCAGTCCAAGCCGCCGCCACCCTTCTCTGTAAAGCCATATGGAACGGTAGTACCGGGTCAGTTGCGGGACCAACATCAAGGATGTCCGTGAGATCATCCTGCACAAACTCCCCTGGGGGAGCAGACCATCCCAAGTACTCAGAAACCCTAGCCATAAGGCGTCGGTACGTGGAATCGGCATGAGAGCCAGGCTCAGGCCTACAAAACTCCACCTCCGGAGAGGTGTCCAGTCCACTGGCATCATGCAGTGACTGCCTCAAATCGGCAAACTGATTATGGCCCGAGACAATTTCATCCGGAACCTGACTAGGAACCAGGCCATCAGAATCCTCATCCGCCTCTGAAATATATTCCAGGTGGCGAAAAAAAGGCAGCCGAGAGTGCTTGCTCTTAACCAGAGCTTTCCTAGGGGGGTTCCCCCGTGCCACGGGGTACCTCCGACACGAAAGGCGTCGTGGGCGTCGAGCGAATCGGCGCTGGCATCGAGAGAACAGGCATCGGCACCGAGAGGATCGGCGTCGACGTCGAGGAAATCGGCGTCGACGTCAGATGCAGCGCCGCAAGCATCGGCGGCGTCGACACAGTCCTCGAAGCCGGAGCTCCGAGCGTGTCCTTCGATGACCTGAGCGTCGACGGCTTCGACGACTTCCTCGGAGCCGGAGCCTCGAGAAAGCCGACGCCCTCGACGCCTCAGACGTCGATGTCTTCCTTGAAGACATCACAGGTGCACACGGTCTCGAACGCGTCGAGGACCGGGACCTGGAACGGGTACATTGAGAACGAGTCCCCCTGTCCGAACGGGACCTCTCCCGTGACTCGTGCTGACCACTCTTGCGAGCGGTGTCTCTCGACCTCTCACGACCGACCCCACTCGGGGCGCGGATGGCTTAGTACCCGGCGACTTGAGAATCGCCAGCATTTTCTTCCCGAAGGAAGCCCATTCCTCTGGCGTTGCACGGCTGGTGGGGTAAGCGACGTGCCGGGCAGAGTCCTCCGAAGAGGACCTGGAAGACGACCGGTGTCGGCGCTTCCGAGAATGCCTCGAAGAGGCTGAGGAGTGGCGAGACCGACTCCTAGAAGGAGACCCACGAGACTTCTGACGATGACGCAGAGAGTCTCCTCTCGAATCATCCGTCGAAAGCCCCGCAGACTTCGACTTCCGGGGCTTGGACACCCGACCTACCGACAACTTCTTCTTACGTTCACGTAAGGCTTTGGACGTGAGCGACTGGCAGTCGATACAGTCATCCGTGTCGTGGGCCTCCCCGAGGCACCAGAGGCAGGCGTCGTGCGAGTCCGTCACCGACATCTTGGACCCACACTCCCTGCACTTCTTGAAGCCCGGACGCGGGGTCGAAGACGAAGTAGAAGACATCTTCACACAAAGGATTTTCACAAAAACGAACAGGTTCGAAGAACCGAGAAGAACAGAACTCCAAAGAGTCGAGGCGTTAACCGAGATTCACGAAGCAACACGTTCGCAGAAAAAACAGAACTGAGGCTACGGGCGTCGTGCGTCCTACTTATCACATCGGATGATGTCGGACGTCGGAGGAGGTCCTCAACGACGGCGCATCGATGTCATCGACGCAGGCGCCGAAAAAAGTTTCCGAAGCAGCAACGCTGTGGTGATTACATGTCATAGATATGGAATACGTCGGAGGACCCAATCCCCTCGAAAGGGCCAGTACCGGAGACCTGGTGTAGCTGGAAATAGCCACCATATGCAACTTGATAAAGGCGTGAGCCAGCCCCGATTTAGGCAATGATAACAAGTATGGCAGGAACTGGGGTGCCGTGACCCTCAGCGGGTTAATCTTCTGCAACCCGCACCAAGTCGCGAAATGCTTCCATTTGTGTCTGTAGCACTTCAGAGTTGACACAGCCCTGGCCTTGGCAGCTTGTAACCACTGAACTCTAATGCTGCAGGAGTCAGGCCCTCAGGCTCAGCAATCCTGGGTCGTGGTGCAGCATTTTGCCTCCTTCCTTGGCGAGAAGATCTGCGACCACTGGTAGCATGACTGGAGGGGACGCTGACAAGCGTCCCCCATGCTCCCCGGCTGTGGGAACCTGCTGGCGAACCACCGGCACTTGTGTTTGTCACCGTCACAAACAAATCGATATGGAGACTGCCTGTAACGCTCACCTGGTATCCACAGGGACGCCACCCGACTGGGTTCTGGTTTAGCCCACAATCTTTCTCTCTGGCCCAACTCCCGTGTGAACCCAGTGACCCCCGTAGAATTTTCCTCACCTTGTGTTTCGATAAGATGCGCTCTCTGTCCTGCAGTTCTGTGCAGGTGTGCGTCGTGAAATGGGTGCCTTGCTGCCAAGGTACTTCACTGGCGTGGCTCCGAGAGTCCAGATCTGCTGCGACTCCGTTCTTGAGCTAAGTCTATAGTTCTTAAATGATACGTTCGTAATTGTAATTGCCCTGGTTAATGTCGTCCTCCTCTCTCGTAGGTGCAGAAGGGATGATGAAGACGTCGAGCTGATGAAGAGGGCTGTGCTCGAGGTGGTAAGTGAATGACCAGAGTGCAGCGTTATGTGCGTTTTTGTTGTTTGGCAAACCTGTATTAATCTTCTCTTGCAGGCCACCGTAATGTTCCTAGATGAAGAACGGGCGGAAAGATGCAGAACATTGGGTGGAAGATGTCCACATCGCTGTCAGGTACCAGCAGAGAGTTTTTCTAGGTAAGCGCGCTTCCAAATGATGGTTGAAAGAAGAAGGCGAACGCTTATTAATGTTATTCTTTTCTTTCCTCCTCTAGGATGCTGCTTTCAAGCGAGGACGAGTCTCACAGGGAATACTGGGGCGATCGAGGAGCTGGATTGCCAAGCAGGTAAGGATGAATAATGATGTTGTTCTTCTCCTTTGCAGGTGCAGGCCTGGAATGCTGAGGACAGATCACGGTGAACGTCACGCTGCGAGTGCAGAGAAACACAAAGCGTGTGCTGCAGCTCAGGAGTGGCTTAAATAGTCCAAAGGTATCCCAGGTGCCTTCAGGGCTGACCACGCCCTAGATGCTAGACCGCATGGTTCAGTTCCGAACTGAACCATGTGGGGGCAGCCATGTGGTCCTTTTCCCATTGGAAGCTCCATCTGCAATATGAGCCTGGCGCCAAAGGCGCCAGGACTGACTTCAGGAGAGTCTTGAAGGACATGATTGGGCAGGAACACTGTGACAGGGCCCAGAGACCCCGAGTACCAGGGCCAGGAGCTGTGGCCATGACACTGGCCTACCTGAGGAAGAGGTTATCCAATTGATCCTGCCGAAGCTCCCACTCGTGGCAAGAGTGCAGCTCCCTGCTGAGGGAGTCGGAGACAGTGTTTTCGATTCCCGCTAAGTGGAAAGGAATGAGCAACATCCTTTGGACGACGGCCCAGTGCCACAAATCCTGCTCCTCTCTGGAGAGCACTGTTAGGCAGAAACCTGTGCAGTTCCCTCTGGGACCACTGCAAAAGATTTAAGTCTACAGGTGTTGGCAGTAAACCCACTTGGTAGCAGTCTGCACCACACAGATTCACTGTGGTAGCTGTGGCTGAGCAGTCAGACTTCCCTCAAGAAGAGTTAGACAGTATATAGAGGATACAGGATAGGTACAGAGGCACAGTAGTATAAGCAAACACTGACCAGAGCTAGGTGTAAAAGTATATACTTATTTATTTTTTAGGCACACTCATAAATTACACTAGCACAGAAAAAGGTAAGTAAGTCAAAACACAGTCACTATTGATTATATGTACATCCCTAGTCATTTGTTGGACAAGTCTAAGTTAACACCACTTATTTCCAAACAGAGGCGAGCGCTTAACGTTAGATGGCACTCCAACAAGTTACTGAAAAGGGAGGGAAAAAGGTAGGAGTAATGCAAACATCAAAGTAAAACACTTTTCACATAAGGTTAGAAAGACAATCAATTATGGGACACAGAGAGTTGGTTCGGGGCCCGCTTTAGAGGGAGCCAGGCGAAAATATGCCCAAGATCACACAATGTCACAAGTCTTTACAGGTGAGTAGAAAACGTTTTTCTGAGATTAGAAAAGTTTAGTTAGGGTGTCCCAGGCTTACCCAGGTTCGAGAGCCGAGGGCTAAATCTACCTCGTACAATCGGTGGCAAGGGAAGCCGGGCGGAACACAGTACCTTTAAAAGTGGAAAGGATCCTCCAGCGGTGGTAGTTGTTCCTGGTAGTGGGTGCAAGTCGCGGCGTCGTCCAGAGGAAGAGGAGATCTCGACGTGGAGGAAAGCTGCAGGTCGTTGCACTACCAGGGATGAGGCCAGCCGTGGAGTTTTCCGGTCACAAAGGATTTTACCCCTCTGTCGCGGTTGAGGTAAAAAGTGGTATCCCGGTTGCCGGGGTGCTTGGCACAGGCAAGGCGGCCACGAGATGCTTCGGGATGGCGAAAAGAAGGCAGCAACTGGTTGCCCCCACCAGTTAAGGGAAGGAGACTCTCCGGCGGGAGATCTCCTCTGTCGTCGGAAAAAGTGGTGAGACGGTTCTGCAGGGCTCCACCGGTGGTGTCGTCTTGGCAGGTCGGTTCGGCTTCTCCCTCTTCGGCTTCTTAGGTCCTGTGGCGACTTCTGAAGAACCAGTCCCAAAAACCCTGCTTTTATGCAGCAAACCCCCATTCATACCGCCTAGCTGTCACTCAAACATGCCAACATGGGCCAATCACACCAGAGTGCGACTTGAGTTGGCAAGGCAACTCAGTCCAGGCTGCCTAAACCCCCTCCCACACCCCGTGTGGTGCCCAGACAGAATGGCACCACTTTGGAGGGCTTCTGTGCAGAAGCCCGCCAAAAGTGGAACAAAGGCTCGACTCGGGTTCAGGGTTACTGAAGTGAACCTAGACGCCATTTTGGCGGCGAGTTCTGGCAAAAAATCCCAACCGGTGAATTTATATTAAATAAATAAACCGGCGGTATCTTTAACATTGCACCAAAAAGTGGTGCATTCAAAACAATGGGAAATCCCATTGGGAAATATTCCGGTGGAATATTTCCGTGGTATCCACTGCCACCAGCCAGAACTCGGCGAGGGGGGACGGGACAGTACCCCCTCGACAACAGACCCAGGGGCAATCTAATTGCCCCCACCAGTACTTCCACAGTAAAATGGTTTGTACTGTTTAAGTTCCTAAGTTAAGACTAGTAAAGTCAATGGTGACTTTACAGACCCAGGGAGACAGTAGTCAGCCCCAGGGTGTGGAGTCTATGTTTGGGGGTCACTATGACACCCCTGTGTTACTGCACGGAGGGTGCTGTGTAACACACATTCAAAACCCAATGATAGCCTATGGGGAAAAAATACCCCATAGCCCATAAGCACATAGCAAGTCACAGGAACACTCTCAAGTCATGTCCAAGAGTGAGGGTAAAAGAGCCTCACTCTTGGCAGGAGAAAAAAATAAACCCCAAAAATCCAGCAAAGCTGCTGGGGGACTCACTAGGTTAGGAAATTCAGCCTAAACAGAGAATTCTCCCTAACAAGCACCATCTGTTGCCTCCCTGCTTTTGGATGTAAAACATTGTGGTGATGTTGTCCGTGAAGACCCTCACCACTTTGCCCTTGAGGGACGGCAGAAATGACTTGAGGGCCCAAAACACCACCTGTAGTTCCAGTAAATTGATATGTAGCGCCTTTTCCTCCGGCAGCCACAGGCCTCTGGCATGGAGACATCCTGTGTGTGCTTCCCACCCCTCAAGGGAAGCGTCCGTCATGGCCGTCTCCTTGTATGGAGGGCTCTGGAAGTCCGTGCCACCGGCGATGTTGGAGCAGACGCCCCACCACCTTATCGCTCAACGTAATTCCTCGTCGAGAGCGATTTTGTCTTTGAAATTTCTGGACACTTGGATCCAACGGGCGTCCAGGAACTATTGGAGCGGTTTCATCCGCAGCCTGCAGAGCCAGACCAGGTAGATGCATGACGACAGCATGCCGAGGAGCGACTTGATGGTCCTCATTGTGGCGATCTTCAGTGCTAACAGCCGTTGCACCTTGCCCAAAATGGCCGCTATCCTCTCCTCCGACTGACACCTTGTTGAGCCTGGATCCCAGGAACAGCGCGTTCTGCGATGGAGTTAAGCAGGATTTTGCATAGTCCACCGAGAACCCCAGATCCGTCAGCAGCCGGACGATCCTCTCCGTGTGATCGATGGCAATGTCCTTCGACTTGGCCCAGATGAGCCAGTCGTCTAAGTAAGGGTACACATGACTCCCCTGTAGCCGTAGATGGGCCGCGACCGGACCCAGATACTTCGTAAATACTTTGGGCCCCAACTTCAGTCCGAAGGGGAGAGCCTTTAACTGGTAGTGCCTCCCTTGTATGACGAAGCACAGGAACTTGCAATGTTTTACGTGAAAGCGGATGTAGAAATATGCAGCCCCCAAGGTCCAACGACGGCAGAAAGTCTCCATCCTCCAGTTGGCCGAGCACATGCTGCAACGTGACCATCCAGAATTTCTGGGACTTGATGAATTTGTTGAGTCGTCGTAGGTCGAGGGTGGGACTCCAGCCCCCAGTCTTCTTTCTTACCAGAAAGTATCTTGAGTAAACTCCTGAGCCCTGGAGTCGGTTCCGAACCAGCTCTATCGTCCCTTTTCCCAACATGGCCCGAACTTCCAGCAGCAGCTGTGGGATATGCTGTTCATATCGGGCCACCGGTGGTATTCGCTGACACTTTAGTTGAAACTTCAAGGTGTGTCTGTGGGTGAGAGCGTCCAGCACCGATCGATCAGTGGAGATGTTTTCCCACACTTTGACGAAGTTCAGCAGCCGACCTCCCACCGGGGTGAAGCAGAGGGGGCCCGACATCTCCGCCCTTTCAGTTCTGCTTGGAGGCCAACGCGCCACCCTCGGAGCCTTGACGATGACGGCAGCCACCTCCGAAGGCCTTGGAACGACTCCTGTAGGCTTCCTGGGTCATGGAACGGGAGGTTTGGTGGTAAGAGGACAATCCACCGCTGAAACTCTTTGAAGACCTTCCCGACTTTCCTCCTGAGGGAACGAAAGGACAGACGGTGCTGCTGCTGCAGTGTGCCGAGGGTACGGGCCGTCAGTGTGCAGCTTTGATGGCCTGAAGAGATTCATTGACTGCTTTGGCGAAAAGAATGTCTCAGTTGAACAGCATGTCCAGGACCCTCGTCTGGACCTCTTGTCTGAAGATGGTGGCCTTCACCCAGCCACGACGACTGAGGCAAACCCTGTTCCCCATCTGGCAGAACTCTGTCTGCAATGTCCAGGGCCACAGTGAGAGCGTGATCCAACGCCAACTAGCCTTCCTGAACGATCTCCTTTCTCTCTACCCGCTTGTCCTGTGGGAAGAAATCCAGGATCGGAGCCATCTTGTACCATAGCTCCCGGTCGTACCTGGCCAGGATCGCTAAGGCGTTGGCCACCTTGACAGTAGTCGCCGCCGAGTAATTGACCTTCCGTCCTACAGCGTCTAATTTCTTCCCCTCGCTGTCCAGGTGAACAGATGTTGACCACTGGTTGGACGACTTCTTCCTTGCCTCAGTCAAGAACACAGAGCCTGGCGATGGTTGCGACAGCAGAACCTTGGGTGCAGACTCCAGCACCCGATACTTCTTCTCTAGCCGGTCTCACTAAGCCGGTGCCAAGTAGGGGTTCTTCAGGAGCAATAGCCCCTCATCCCAGATGTCGTTGAGGAGTGGTATAGACAGAATGGTCTTCCTCTTTGCCTCACGGCGTTGGTACAGGAATCCCTCCTTTTTCTTCTCTTCTGGGGTGAGCTGAAAAAGTTCTGACGCACGGGCAATCATGGAATGGAAGGATACCAGTTATTCCAGCGGAGAAGCCCGAGGCCACCATCGTCGTCGGTGTCCGTCATAGCCGTGTCCGTCCCCGTCTCCCTGGGGGGGGGGGGGGGCAAGGCTGTGACGGTTTGAGCAGAGGCATAAGGTGCCTCCTCCTTTTCTTCGGCAGAGGTCGGTGGCCCCAATGTCAACGCGGTCCTCCCTGGTGGCATTGCTGGCGGTGCCGTCGGCATACTCTTCTGATTCTCCGACACCAGTGTGTGGAGGGTTGAGAGAATATCCTGCGACAGATCCCTGGGGCACAGGACCGCTGGGCCCAGCGCCTTTGTCGTTGCCTCCTGCCCGTCGTAGTCACCCATCTCCTCCGGGATGGTGCGACGGAAACAATATCTTCCTCATCGGAAGATGAAATGTCTGTGCCCTGTAGCTCTTCCCCTCCCTCCCCTTTCTTCGGGTCCTGAGGGGTCGGTCTTGGGCTGAGATCAGGCATCCTCTTCTGCGGAGTCTTCCCCGCTGGTCTGGCCGAAGCGCCCGTATGGGAGGGAGCTCCAACTGGATATCAAGGCAGATGGAGACGATGAACACACCCTGTCGCGGGATCCGCTTGCGCGGCAAAGCCGACAGAAGCGGACTTGCAGTGTTTGGCCTGGTCTTGGGCCCCCACGGATGGAGCGCCCTCAAGGACTTAGAAGCCTGCTCAGGTTGCCCAGATCCAGATGAGGCCTGCCCCTGCGGTCCACCCGGGGTAGATGCCTTGGTCTTGAGCCATTTCGCCAGTCAGACTTGCCGGTCCTTCATCGTGTGCTTGGAGAAGCCCTGGCAAATCTCACAATCTTCCTCCTTCTGCGTCGGGTGTAGACAATACGGGCACTGGGAATGCTTGTCGTCCATGAAAACATTCCGCAAGCCGCATCTGGTGCAGAGCTTGAAGAGGGAAGCCCTGTCCTTCTCCTCCGGCATGATCCGGCGCCGTGTAGGCCTGATGCACTTCTGGAAACTTCCAAGAAGAAAAACACTCGACGATTTAAGCTCTTGAGGGGCGAAGAACGAAACCGAAAAATGGATCCCCGTTGATCGGATGGATAGCGATGGAGCATACGGGCTCAATTGAACAAAAACACAGTTTTCCTACCAAGAAAACTTGAAGAGCAAAACGCGAGAACTCCCAACACTTGAACGTGCAGTAAAAATCTGAAGATGGCTGCCAGAGGAGGGGCATAGCGAGAGGGCAGTCATTGACTGGGGGCAGTATGACCCAGAGCTCAGTGATTGATTTTTAGGAGAAAGCCAGTTTATAAATGAAAGTGAAACTGTTTTTTCTTTTACAGAGGATTCCCAGCCTGGCGACGGGGAATATTCATGAGCATGTGAATCCGTGCCAAACCCCATGCTGGAGAAGGGAATAGTTTCTTACCTGTCACTCCATTTCTCCAGCATTGGTATCTTTCATGGATTCACATGCTTAGAATATTCCCAGTCTGTCGACGGGGAATATTCTAAGCATGTGAATCCATGAAAGATCCAATGCTGGAGAACATAACATACACAGACTAGCAGCTGGATTACTCAAACGAACAAATGTGTACATATGTTAGTCCCAGTTTTATTCTTTAGCCATTTGGAAAATCATAAAATGTACATGGCATGGAGGCGCTCAGGTTAGTTGCAAGTTTTGCTAAGGAGAACATTTTCAATGCTCCAGACCACAGAAAGATAGCGTTGATCTACATTAATCACAAGAAACAAATCCGCTTATAAAAAACAGCAACCCTGAGATGTAAAAAAATAAATACATGCGTCATTGAGCGAGAACTACTAGCTCTACCCCTTTCCATTGATTATTGAAAAGGGATCACTTAATTTAGATTTTACACAGTACCTGGCTATGTATCGCTTTCCCATGTACTGAAACTGATGCAAGCACACTCTGCAAAGAAAAAAAGTTGTAATTATTACTTCAAGCAGCAATCATTTAGGATCACACTTCAGACGTTGCTCTTGGCACATCACAGTAAACAAAGCAACAGTGTTCTTTATGGTACAAGAAAGATGGCGAAATTACTTACTGGTAATGTTCTTTCTATGGATTCTTCTCCCACAGATTCCTCATTTTGAGAGATCATCCCATCAGCTTCAGCTGCTCTGAGAATTTTGACAGGTGGCTTAGAGTGGCTCAACATCTCTCGTCTTCGTGCCTCGATCACGCCACTGCTCAACTCCAGTCCTGACGTTGATCGTCAGAATTGAGTGTGCTATATCTCCCTTACCTCAATAACCCATCTTTTCCCCCTACAGAGAAAAATCCTGTGCATTGAACAGAAGATAACTGAAAATAACTTTTCTCATATTTCATCATTTTTATTTGTGAGGAATGAAAGCCAATTAACCACAACATGGCCTCAACTAGGACGTGATAGGGGCTTACAATTTCTTTATACATTTTTTTACAATGAAGCTGCTTGGAGCTCCAACTCGTCCCCTCTCCTCCGATATGCAGCAAATTAAGCAGTACACTAACAAGGTCATTAGCAGCTTCCATAAAGGAGTAGCTAGGGAAGGCAATGGGGAATCTGTGCAACAAGAATACATAGAAGGAGAAATGACTTACTGGTAATGTTCTTTCTATGGATTTTTCTCCTGCTGGTTCCTCATCCGATAGATATCTCCTCCAGCGTCTTAGTGCAAAGGGGAGGGGTAGGCACCACTTGGGAACCACATTTCTATTAATTCAATACATATTAAATAATAAATGTAGTGCCATCAACCAGCAAACTTGACATACACTACACCAAGAGAAATACACAAGAGGGAGAATATCTAGTGAAACAATCACTACACCGGGAGACGCCAACAGGTGTAGTAAAAACAACTGCATGTTAATACATTTCTTTAATGCATAAACATTAAGTTCACGAAAACAAAAATACACAGAATTCTTATATTTCTTCAAGTAATAATCTTCTCTTTAATTTTCATTGTTTCGCGTGCATAAGCCCATGCCGATGCATTTTGGACAACAACGTCCTTCTTCAGGGCGGGTTCTACAAATATACAATATAATATAATCTTCTAAGTTTGTAACCTCATTAACATATGTCCAACTCATAAGTTAAATATCAGATAGTTGGAATATTTGGAAACTCCATGATTAAAGCTAATCATTATACCGGTTTGCTGGCAAATAGAGAAGTGTTGACGAATTTTCGATATTCGTCTTTACAATCTAGGTGGATAGAGATGCTCTAGATAATGTTCTCTCATGGTGTCACTCCCAATGCTATGTAACATAATGCGCAACACCCTGCACGGTTAAACGGCATGAAGAATAGTATAAACACTGTTATTGTATCTGTCTGAATATGGTATGAAGTATATCAACTGGCACTCTTACCTAATGAGTGGGAAAACAATAGGAGGAAATGTAGAGCAGAGCAAATAGTGTTCCGCTTGTGCAGCACATAGTGGACCATGAGCCTGCAAACAAAATTGTGCTTTATCAAATATCTCGAATTCTAGGGTGTCATGATGTAAGTCCCCGTTTAAACTTGTGAATACCCGCTCATTTCCACTGCTGAGGTGCTTACCTCAATCAAGAGAGATAACTGTATGGTCACTCGTCGCGCTGTCTAGTAGGAGGACCGCGAGAGGCCAGTCCTACAAATAAATCAAAAGTGGCTTCAGTCACTAGAAGGGCTCTTTTCCATAGACTAAATGTACCGTGCCTGATTGAAATAAGTATAACTGAAACTTAAAAGTATGCATACCTTTGTTGGTATGCTTGAGTGAATTCTAATATGCTGTGTGTCTCAGACCTAGGATGCCGATACAAAGGACCCGCACGTCTGCTCAGCTATGGAACACGAACTTTACCATGGCAGCAGACACGCAAGACCTACATAGTGTTTAACACTGCGTCATCACGTGCCCCATGCGATGATGTGCATCCTTTTGTTTCCGCAATCATGCGGCGGACGTGCCTGAGTAAAAGGGGCCTGATGGGAGTTGTGGTTCTATAGCGAACACAATATCTATTGAAAAATGCCAAGCTGAAGGTCAATCATATTCATGGTGAATAAATATGTAGCCGTAAGGCCTACGCACCTGCTGGACAGTGCAGAACTCCAAAGGTAAAAAAGCTCCTGACTCTATTAGACAAAATAGTTGAGAATAGAGCAAATATCGAATAATATGGCTAGCTCCTATCTATACTCAAGAATAGAAAACATATATAGTATTGAGGGTTTGAGGTGCCTCATCGTACGTGGGAGCATCTCAATTCTGAATTCCTTAATTTGTAGATCCATCTAGTTCTGAACGAGAGCAATCACATCACCAGTTAATGCATTACTTTCTTCACTTCTAGTGATTCTAACACTTTCCTTTGTACAATTACCTGGACAACATGTTCACATGTACTACGGTATAACATTCTCGCGAAACTTGTTTTCATACATTAGTACATGTTCTGGGGTGGCCTGTCATCACATCTAACCCAATCAACAAACTATCAGGGAGAAATAGTATTCTACATATGCCGTCTTACTTCTGCAGTGCGACTACAGTTTTAGGGCCCCATCACGAGTTTGGCGCCATTAGTGCCGGCGCCAATAGCTCTACCGCCAAACCCCCTGGCGCTATTAGCGCCGGATCACGGGTTTGGCGGAAGGGTTATTGCCCATTCCCCATTGGGCCCATTCGGGAATTCCTCATTCCCCATTGGGCCCAATGGGGAAAATTCACGTATTTCCCGCCAGCGGAAATTGCACCGAAAATATGCAATTTTGCCGTGGATTGAAATCCGCCAAAGGCATGATCTGGCGGACCCTTAAATGCTGCGGTAATAGCGCTACCGCCGCATTTAAGGTTTACCGCCAGACTCGTGATGAGGCCCTAAGTATTGAGCAAATTATATCATTAAAACAGTGGATTCACATTAGAGAATAATGCTTAGGGTTTCCTGTTTTAGGGGTTTATTATATTTTACTTTCGGGGGTGTTTTTGCAGTGTCTTCAAAAAGTTTCAGAATCTGTGTTAATCAGTGTTTTCCCGTTTGCCCACTTCAGGAAATTGCAGATAATTGTTTTTTCCAGTGTAAATACACAAATATTCTTTTATTGTTTCATTGCACGCATAAGTAGGGTAATATCTCTTAGAGCAAGATGTTATGAGCACTTTCCAGACAATAAAGATGAATGTGTTAACATTTCTGCAAGTTAAAATTATTGTGGTAAATTATGCAATACCAGGGAATCTTTACCCATCCTTGCTCTTTCTTTTCTTCCCATGAAGACTTTGATTTGTGAACACTACCTTTCCACATTGTACAGACTTCTAATTTTAGCAGATAAAGCATAGAGTGATAAAAGGATTTGCCAGGGAACACTCACTTTGGTGGAGATGAGGATTATTTTGACTTTCAAAATAAACTCCAAGCAGATAATAACTGTTTAACAAGTGCTGCTCACTACAAAATGAGTAGGGAGTCTAATTAATGTACCCCCTGACGCTTGATTGGAGGGGGTGAGCATGCCAAAACTGTTTGCCTGGTGTGGGAATATCAGGGGATCCTATAGCAGAATTGTTCAAAGGCAACACAGCAGGTTGGGTAATGGTTGCTGAGATTTTATATGTTTATACCTTCCTGTAAATCATATGGCTTTTTTCCTGTTCCTGCTGCATCATGTGCTGTAAAAAGTGTTGTTTTGGCTGGGGATGCGCACGGCTCTCTCGCTTCACTCTGTGTGGGATGTTTTGTCCCCATAGTGAAAATCAAAAACTGGCACCCATGAATATACGTACAGTAAGTGAGCATATCTTAAAGTGAAATATACAAATGTAGTTCAATTGACCTTCCGCTTAGAAGGAAGTGTGCAAGACAAAAGAGCTTTGGACTTTTAAAAAAAAGTTACAAACACCAGAAAAATGATCTGAGAGAGGACATGTTCCAATATAAATGCTGGAAAAGCATATAAGTTGCTCACCTTTTAAACCCAGCAATCTGTAGTGAAATATTCCCTGTAAAACAAAATTCCAATACAAGACAAGTTCTTGTTTTCTTGTGGGTAAGTGCCTGCACTGGGAACATCACAACCTGGGTAAAATCCTGATAGCCAAATACTTGAGCAAGCTTGCCAACCTCAAGAAAACCCAAGGGTTTATGTCTGCCTTCAAGTTACGCTGTCCACCCACATGTATCCCTTAAATGAGCCATCATTTATACATCGCTCCCAATTTAAAAACTCTCCTTGAAGAAAGAATGTGATAAGCTGCAATTCAGGGGCCTGCAGCTTCTGATTGGCTGCTGGTTGCGGGTGCTCTAGAGAGCCACATAAGGTTGGGAGGTGACCTTGACACCGTGGCCTCACACACTCTTTGTACGTGGAAGCCTCACACAGCTTTCCTTTTAAAACCAACAAACTGATGACACTTTTCAGTTCTCCTCCAGACAGATACACATACACAGAGGGTCTCTGACCACAAACCGATACATTGAAAAATCCATCTTAAACCATTTTTTGTAAATACAAATATTTGTCAGTTGTCAAGGGCTATTTTGAGGAATTTTAGCCAATTTTAAGATGTGAATTGGCAACCATAAAAATGGCTGCAATTTGTCTACAATTCCTCAAAAAGGCTCAGACCACATATGAATACATTAATTGTTTTACAAAAAACGATGCAACACTGAATGTACAGTGTTTTTTAATAAGATCAGGGGACAGGAAGGGAAGCAATGGGAGAAAGCAAACAAGCATCCATGGGGTGAGTAGGGCCCTTTACCTATTGTCTGCTAAGCCCCCCTTCCAGCAACCCCTTAAACTCCAAACTTCATCCCATCCCTGCTCCTACTAAGGCACCACTGGCAAAGGGCAAAAGTGTTTTTCAGTTTAAAACCTAGGAGGCACTTTTTCTTCCATTGGTGTTTTTCCGGTGTTTATCGGATTTCACTGAAAACAGGAAAGCCTAATAATGCTTTACACTTAAGCCTCTTCTTGCTCCAATATAGCTGACATTCATAAGGTTAGGTAAATCACACATGTCTAAAATTCGAGCCAGATCCTAACAAAATAAGTGTTCGCATATTATGTCTTAGATAATGCTTTAGAGAAATTAAAATATTGCATCAGATAATGTACTAAGATATAGGTAGATACGTGTATAGCATGATAAGGATTTGTAGAGGTAAATATCCATATGCAATTCCTGTTTCCAAGAAGCAGTGTAGGTCCAATTCTTCATTTAAACCATTAGGAGTAACTGTGTCTAGTCTGTCAATCCAGAATGCCTCTCTTTGTTAGAGTTTCTTACTGGTACTCGTTCTTATGTTGATGACATTCGCTATCTTGAGGGTTTGGAACCTGATCTGTTTTAGTTGGTGCTTGTGATGTTGGAAATGTTTAGCTACAGGTGAGTGTTGGTTATTGGTCCTGATATTGGACTTGTGTTCATTCCAACAAATCCGAGCCTTGCGGCCGGTTTGACCGCCAATAATCAGCCCAGACGGACATTTGATCGAATAGACAACGTTCTGTGTATTACATGTCGCATGATCGTGCAACCTGATTTTTTCTCCTGTTGTGGGATGGACAACAACATCTCCTTTGATGATGTTGTTGCAGTTGTTAAATGACAAGCAAGGATAGGTGCCAGTTTTCTTAGGTTTCTGTTTCTTTCCACTCTCCAAGTTTGTCTTGACCAGAAGATCTCTTAAATTGTTGCTCCTTTGGAAGGCAAAGATTGGTGAAGATCTCAGTGAAGAGATCTTGAAGTGGCCAATGTTTCAATATAGATCTTTTGAGTTTCGTGGATTGGATGCTTTATTTGCCGGCAAATACCAGCGGGCCTTCAGAGGCATTCATTGTCTTAGGAGAGAACAGTGATGCCTGGTCCTTTGTAGCAACTTTGTCCTTGGCTTCTGTGAGTTCCATTTCGGAGTATCCTCTTCCCTGGAACTTAGTAATCATTCTGTTGAGTTCTTGTTCACATTCGATCTCTGTATTCATGATGCATTTGACCCTCAGTAATTGGCTATAACATTAGCTTTTAATGGTCGAGGGTGGATGGAAACTCATTCTGTGTAGCAAATTGTTGCGGTCAGTTGGTTTGTGGTATAATGTGGTTTCAACTCCTATGGCTGTAGGGCTGATTTGAACATCTAAGAAATGGATACTAGGGTCTCCAGTCTCAGAGATAAATTTGATCCTGTTGTCAATCATATTGAGATACGTTAGAAACAATGCGTTTCTCGTGTGCCATTCCATACCAGGAAGATGTCGTCTATATAAGGCCCCAATAGCAGATGTATTTATGCCAAACGGGGTGGTGAGTTAGTTACATGGTCATATTCGAATTTGAGCATAAATGAGTTGGCATAGTCCGGTGCCATTGTCGCACCCATAGCTGTACCGCTAGTTTGTAGGTAAAATATTATAAGTTACTCACCATAGTGACCAACTTACTCCTAGTCCATTGTCCCCTTTCCTCCATACTGTATGGGGCGTCCCTCGCTACAGAGGGGAAACAGAACCTTTTTCACCAGAAAAAATTGTCTTCCCCTTTAAATTTAGAAGTGCGCAGGAGCGCTGCCCTGGGAGCATGCACTCCCCTGACTCCGCCCATCTGCACCACTCCTCAGTCCCCTTTGACGGGTTGACAATATTAGGATTGCCTAATGGCACTGAGATGTTAAGGGGAGGAAGGTGGGACGTATGGAGGAAAGGGGACTATGCATTAGGAGTACGTTAGTCACTACGATGAGTAACTTATAATTACTCCTACACCCCGTCCCCTTTCCTCCATTCTGTATGGGTGATTACAACTGAATGCAGCCCTGGGGAGGAGAGTTGCCCCTCTAAGAAAACAAGTTCTTCAAAACTGCCTGGCCAAATGCTGCATCCGACCTGGCACTGGCATCCAAGCAGTAGTGTTTGCAAAAGGCAGATGGTGAAGCCCAAGTAGCTGCTTTGCTGATTGTCTGCCATGGGACGTGTCTTTGGAAAGCCACAGCCGTGGCCTTGGCTCCGATGGCGTGGACGTGCATGTTTGCTGGCGAAGTACTGTGCTGCCCCTCATATGCCTCCTATATGGCCATCCTCATCCACCTCGCTATGGAAGCCTTGGAGGCTTGACAGCCTGGTTTTGACCAGCCAAAAGTGATGAACAAGGCACCCGATTTACGGAAGCTCTTCGTCCTGTCCAGGTAAAATCTTAGAGCACGCCTGACATCCAGACAGTGCAATACCTTCTGAGCCTCGTCCTTTGGATCTGCAAAGAATGTTGGGAGTACTATCTCCTCGTTAAGGTGAAGGAGGAAACTTACTTAGGGAGAAAGGCAGGATGCATCGTAATTACCACCTTGTCCCAGTGAAATGTGCTATAGGGCTCTGAGGCCACCAGGGCCTGAATTCTGCTGATCCGGCGTGCCGAGGTAAGCCCAACAAGTAGATCCGTCTTAATGGTAACCAGCATGATGTCTGTTGACGCCATGGGTTCGAAGGGTTTATGTGCCGGAGCACCGAAGTACCACGGTAAGGTCCCAGACCGGATGTGGATGTTTGACAGACCAGCCAAGTGTATCTTAACCACCAGATGAGAAGATGTCGTCACCGGAGTTCTTGTAGGCCCCATGGCCGCCAGATGCGTACGGCAGGTGTCTATCTGCACACTGAGTGAGCCACATGCGCAGAGAAAGATAACACATCGTCCAGTGAGCATGCCAGTATATCAATCTTGTTTGTTTTAGCCCAGTGACAGAACCTGGTGCACTTTCTCCTGTACTGACTCCTGGTGGAGTCGCTTCTAGCCAGGTTGTCCCATGACAGGTGTAGATGTTTCAGGGTAACCTGTTCAGGAACAAAGCCGCAAGGGCTAACTTCTGCAGAGCGGGGTGAACCACTGTGCCCCCCTGCTGGGAGAGTAAGTGGGCTGGGCCCAGCGAGAGGTGTACTGGAGGCTGATCCGACAATCTGAGAAGTTCCGAGAACCAAGGTCTTGCAAGCCACCGTGGTGCTATCAGGATGAGTCGCAGGCTCTGCGACTCCCTAACCTTTCAGATGACCCTGTGAATCAGTGGAGTGGGAGGAAAAGTGTATGCATTCATGTCGTTCCAAGGAATCTGCAACGCGTCCCGCAGAGATCCCCTGCGTTGCCCCAGCCAGGAAGCAAGTTGCTCATGGTGGCGAATAGGTCGACCTGAGGGTGGTCATACCTGTCAAAGATTCCCCCCCATGACCACTACGTTCAACTGCCACTCATAGTTGTTGATCCCCAGCCTGTTGAGCCTACCCACCTCCAGGTTGGATTACCCACGGAAGGTCAAATGTTGACAAGTAAATGTTGTTTGCCAGTGCCCACACCCAAATGTTGAAAGACAGCCTGCAGAGTGGAGGGGACCTGGTACCTCCCTGATTGTTGATGTAATACATGCAAGTGGAGTTGTCTGTCTGGATGCAGACCTACTTGCTGCTGATAATGGGAAGGAACGCTTTGAGAGCAAGCCAGATGTCCATCATCTCCAGCCAGTTGATGTGTTCCAGCAATTCATGCCCTGAACATACTCCCTGGACGAGGTGGTTGTCTAGTGTAGCACCTCCCACCCCCCATCCCTCTAGGGATGAGTCTGTGGTAATGATGATCTCCGGAACGGCCTGCCTGTTAACGGGTTGTTCTCTCCACTCCACCACAACAGGTCCTGGTGGAGGTGCTGTGGTATGCTGACTAGAGCAGCCTCAGAGCCTGTCTCCTGATTCCAAGAGGCTGAGAAATGTAGCTGCAGCCTCTTCATTCTGAGTCTTATGTGTGGAACAGCCTGGAGACAAGCAGCCATTATTCCGAGCAGGTTCTGGTACCACTATGCGGAGGTCACTGGTCTGCTGAGAAAATGCCTCGAGGCCTTCCTGATTGCAGTGATCTTGTCTGCCGAGGGGAAGATCCTCTATGCCCTTGTGTCCCAAAGTAGCCCAAGGAATGTTGGAGTGCTTGGAGAGTAATTGTGACTTCTTGAGATTGATAGAGAACCCCAGATCGTATAGCATGTGCATAAGTGCTGAAGCTGAGCACTGAACTGCCTCGGGCGAGACTGCTTGCACAAGCCAATCGTCTAGGTACGGATACAGGTGATGGCCTTTCGCTCTGAGCAGGGCCGCTACCGAGTTAATTAATCTCATAAATACCTTTGGAGCCGAGTTGAGGCCAAAGGGGACAACCTTGTACTGAAAATGAAAACCCATAATCCTGGACCTCAGGAATGAACGATGGGGCTCCCAAATGGGGACGTGGAGGTAAGCATCCTTCAGATCCAGGGAGCAAATCCAGTCTCCTTCACACAGTGTCTCCGCAATAAGAGCTGGAGTAACCATCTTGAACTTGGAAGGGGTAGGGAAAGGTTCAAGGAAGAAAGGTCTAGAACAACTCCCAGGCCAGCCTGGTTCTTTTTCTGAATGACAAATATTCGGGAACAGAAGCCCATGCCTCGTTGCTAAGCTAGAACTTCCTCCACTGCCTGACTCGTGATGAGCGAGTGGATTTCTGCCAAAATCTGTGGAAGTGGAGGAATTGGCAGGCGGAAGCCTATGGAAACTACAGAGAAGACCCATGGGTCTGTGTACCTTGCCCACCAGGAGTGGAAGTAAAGGGCAAGCCTGCCCCCCACCGGAGAATTGTGGATCTGGATGACATTGTCGCAACTTCTTACCCTGAGGCTGGTGCCTGGGAGGGGGACTGGAAAACCCCCTTGTGGGAGGATTTGTGCTGCTTGGGCCTGTGCTGGCTAGGAGACCGGTCGGGTTGTCTGGTGCACCACTCCTGAAAACCCCTGAAGCCCCCCCCCCAAAGGTACGAGCTCTGTCAGAGCCTTTGTGACCCTGGCTATAGGCCTTGGGTGCCGACTTTGTCAGGACTTAGCTGTCTGAGAGCTATTCTTCTTTTTGTCAAGTTCCTCGTCCGTGGTCGAGTGGAACAAGCCCCCCCACCCAAAAAAGGACAGTCTAGAATGCGCTCTTGCACATCAGGGTTAAACTTGGTTGCCTTGAGCTAAGCTGTCCTCCACATATCTGTGGCAAAACAAATCGCTCTACCTGCGGTATCGATGTGAGCGACTGTGGATTCCATGACATCTTGGGCCACAATCTTGGCCTCTGCCAATCCGGCCCTGAAGTGCGCCTGACTATACGTGGGCAGCACTGGGAGGAAGTCTCCAATCTCCTCCCACAGCTTTTGATTCACTGCTGGCAGCATAGTGTCAGCATTGGCCTGGCACAGATGGAGTGGCATTAGAGTAAATCGTTTTGCTGTAGGATTCCAACAGCTTTTCCCCCTTCCCTAGGAGTGCTGAGGTGGGTGCAGATGACGAAGACTGTGGCTTGGAATAAAGGGGGGCCGCTGCTATAACTGATGAATGTGGTTGAGGGTGCATCGACAGAATTAGGGAGCTCCCCTCTGCCTGCCTATACTTGGCATTGAGGCGCTTATTGGTAGGTTGAGTTGAGTGAGGCTTCATCCATCCCTTCTTGGCCAGGGCTTATATATCCTTTTGCAAAGGGATGCCAGTTCTTGTGGCAGGGCGAATGGTCAGCAAATCGGCCAGAATCCCCGCCTCAGGTTGCTCAACTTCAGGCTGCGGAATACCAAGGTATTCTGCAACACCCGCCAGCCTCTCGTGGAAGGCTTTAGCTGATGAGGGGGTATCCTGGTCCTTCTCCTCATCCATGTCGCCTGCTGTGTCCTGTAGGTCGGGAGTTGTCGGAGGCGTGCTAGGTGCGGGTAGCTGTGGCGTAGGGACTGGCAGTGCCGGGGAGTGCTGCGTAGGGTGCCCTGGAGGTGGAGCCACCGTGACTGATGTGAGTGCGGGAACCAAGGGCTGAACTGGGGCTGGGGTCTGGAGCACAGTCCGAGCCTGTGGTGATACCCGAGGGAGCATCAAGAGTGGACTAAGTAAGCATTGCCAAGAGCTAAGAAGTAGGCGAAAGCAAATATACTTGTAATGGAATCTATATGCCAAAGGAATCTGGGAGAAAGACGCCTGGTAGGATAAGAACTGACAAAGTGAATAAGCTTCCAAGTAGGAGTGTGTACTGGGAAGCTTATGAGAAATTGTGCAAAATAACTGACAATAATTGGGTTTCCTAGCAAGAGAGTATACTGGGAAGAAAGACTATGTTGGTTTTATAAGCCTCATGGTGAAGCTGAAACTGTGGCAAGATATTCATGAAACAGATGCAAGCAAGATGTGTCGGTTGTGTGACCTGTAATGGGTGGACCGTGTGGTCCGACAAATGCGCCTCAACTGAGCACATCCACCTAAGGAAAATCCACTTCGCGATTGCTGTGACTGAATAAAGATAAAGAAAGAAAATGTGCGTGAACTGCAGTTGAGGAACTGAACTTTATGTTTAGAAACATTGAAGATCCCAAGGAATGGTGTTTTGTGAAATCTTGAAAGACTTGAAAGCGTGGGGAAGGGAACCCCTCTGTTGGAACTTAAATAGTTTGAATATTGGGGAAGGGAGAACCCTTTTCCATTTAGAAGAAGCTCTGAACTTTTTTTTTTAACACTTTATTTGATGCGGACATCCCTACACATTGTAGATGTGAGGGCAAGTATAGGTTTTGGACACAGACATTTGGACTTCCTGACACAGACTTTACATAGTTTCAGTTAGGTAGGGAAATCCCACCTTTGTATAGGGTAAGGGAGGCCTTCTTCCAAGCATCTTTTTATTTGAATAAAAGTTTGTAGCCCAAACTTCAGTCATTTGTCTGTGTCTGCTTCACAATGCCTTCACATCGGTCAGTGCTGAACCAGTCGACACAGTCAACACCGAAGCTGTATCAGCAGCGGCCCTCTCAAAAATCTACATCTGCTTTTTTAAATCCTCCTATTCTTCCCTCAAAGCCCCCTTAGAAGGGTAAGATTTACCCTGTTCCCCTAACGAGTCAGAGTCGCACCTGTGCTTTTTCTTGTGAGAGGAAGAGGAGCAAGAGTGGTAGGACTCGCTGCATGAGTGCACCTGCTTCTTGGATTTTTTTTAGACATCTTTCGCAGGGGTATGTCCCACACTGTCTGGGCACAAGGAGTTTGCAGATGATCTAGCCAGCAATTTTGATGTCGGCCTTCCTAATGTCAGTTTTGCCAAGTATTCCCTCACCGCCTTCGGGTTCATGGACTGACCGGAACCGCATTGCTCTGTGTCATGCTCCACTTCCAGACGCCACACACAGATGTGTTGTGGGCCTGTGAGGGACATTTTCAAAATGGCCATGACCTTCTAATGCACTTTCTCCCCCAAAATTTTAGCCGTTCTGAACAGCGTGCGCAGCGCACAGAAAAAGGAATTGAAGTAGGTGGCTGTAGTGCATTCCTTAAGTACAGAGACTGAAGTCACATCCAGAGTTGTTGAATGGCACAGTCGATAAACAAGGGTGATGAGCCGCACTACGACCTCTGTGGACATTGTTCTGAGCAGCTGGCACTGGGAGGATAATCTATTAAGTGGAGGAATCTGTGGGAGAAAGCAATCAATTCAAATATTCTTCCTGCGGCAGCAGATCTCAAATAGGGGGCGCCATGCGGCTCTGGCATTAAGGGGCCTCAGCTCTGTGGTCGAGTCTGGATGTGACATTGGCACACGCAGCCTGCACTGAACACCATGACCTCAGTTATTTTTTCTCTGTGCTCAGCTATATTGGGGGATCAAGAGATGTATGAGGTGCTTCACAACTTTGAAGGAGATGGCAACAGGAGAGAGCTCCCTGACTGAGGGGTAGGATGTGAGGATGAGGAATCCATGGATGGAACATCCATCAGAAAGAACCGGAGGCAAGACATTTTAATGGCTTTTGCCCTCCCAAGGAGTTCTCATCTTAGATAGTCTCCTATAGCAGTATTAGGAGGTAAGAGACAGGAGGAACAAACCCTGCAGCAGTCAAGTACGTGTATTAGTACAGCTCTGCCAAAGTAGGCTCCTGACCCGACCAACTATCCAGGCAATAGTGTTTTGCAAACATGTTTATGGACACCCGCACTGCAGGCCAACAAATATTCTTTATACAAACTCCTCTTTGTAGTATTGATGTAGCTGCAACACTCTTGGGGGAATGAGCTCTGAAGCTTTCAGGAATATCTGTTCGCGCTCTAGAATAGCATCCAGACACACAACACAATCCATCTGGAAATGGTTTGTTGTGTCACCTCTTTGCCGGTCTTTGGGCCAGTGTAGCCAACAAAGAGCAGATCTTCTAGTATGAAGGGGCTAATTATCGCGATGTAAAAACAACTCCCTTCACGGGACAAGCCTATGTACCCTTCCCTCATCCTTCGAGAGATGAGGTGGTGGGTAAGAGCAATTATTGCTTTTGCGCCTAGATGGAATCCAGGGGCGGGCAATGTTTAATGTATAGTCAACTTATTAATTGCTTTCACACTCGGCACCTTCGGAACTTAGCCGAAGGCATGGCTCACTCCCACACACTTCTGCTTTCACATATAACTCCAAAAAAAACACTTTACACAACACAGCTGTCATAAGAATGCAGCTACTTTTAACGACAAACATTCAACCTGTTGCTACAAACCTAATTGTCTTTCCTCTTACACACACCCTCCACCTTAGCTCCTAGTATACCTCTTTCCACCCATCCACATAGCATTTAGACATTGGTGACTAGCAGGGACTTGGCCACTCTTTCATAACTTTAATGGCCATAAGGCACACATGCATAATAGCACCTCACAATTTCCAATACTTTGGTCCCTGTGAGGGCATTCAACCAACAGCGCACTGGGACCATAATTATGGTGAAAGGCGCTATACAAATAATGAATTAACTAATGTAAAAAGCTGTTAAGCAAATGGCCTGTGAGAGGTGAAACTCAGACACCAATTTTAGCCAGAAACGAAGGATGTACCCTGAGCGTCACTTTGTCCTTAGAAAACATTGTGAAGGGTGGTTTGCAGCACAAGGCCTGCAGCTCTCTGACCCTACGTGCAGATTAAATTGCCACGAGGAAGGCAGTCTTCCAGGTGAGAAGCCTCAAGGACACAAATGCACCAGCTCAAAGAGTGATGCTATTAGGAATGTTAGTACTAAATTCAACTCCCACACTGGCACCACAAAGGTAGTCAGGGGGAAGGTGTTTGTCAGCCCTTTTAGGGATTGTAGAATAATGACGATCGTGAAGAACAACCCCTGCTTGGGCATGCTTTAAAGATGGACAGCGCTGCCAGATAGTCCTTGACAGTCGTAATTTTCAGCCCTTGCCTAGCAATATGTAAAAGGAGTGACAAGACTTTTGAAGTGTTGCACATTAAAGGGTCGATGTCATTAGCTCTGCACCATCTGAAACATTTCTACCAACAGCAGTATGACAGTGCCTTTGTTGCTGGGCTTCTGACCGAGAGCAACAGCAACATCTCCATTACGTCTTCTGGAAGGTCCAGTCTCTATGCCTCAGGGTTTCAGAAGCCAGGTGGGAAGGTTGAGCGTACTGACTCTCCGCTGAAGACCCCAGACCTTCTCTTCGGATATTAGGTCTGGTCTCTGTGGACGACACAACAGAGAGCACTTGGCCATGTCCAGAAGATCCAGATAAGATGTCCTCCTGGCCCAATCCAGCCAGAAGGGTCCATACCTCTTCAACCTCCTGATCACTTGGGAAATTCCAGTCCACAACACATGAGTCCCCCAGTGCTCCTCTCGGGGGAAATATCCTGCGGCAGAAGAGGTTGCTCTTCATGTTGGAACTGGATGCAAACAGGTCCGCCTGAGAGTTCCCCAAAGAGAGAAAATCTCCAGAAGGACTTCCTGACAGCTCTCACTCGTGGGAGAATGAGCCCTGCCTGCTCAGGGTGTCCACAGTCATGTTCTCCTTCAACTTCCACTGCTGACAAAGAGATGTTCTGTAAAGCCTAGAACCAGAGCTGCATTGCCTCATTGCACAGGGGCAGTGACCCACATCCATCCCCTGTCTAGTTGATGTAGTGTATAGTGTTAGGGATCAAGAGTAAGACACAGTGACATTTTCAGTGTTTATCAAAGACTTATTATCAAAAGAAAAGGAGAGGTTGGGGACATTCTACCTATCCCTGACTCGAAGAGGGGATCCCTGCCTTAACAAAACTGTGTCAGGATGTCTAAAGCAAAACGAGTTCTAAGTCCCGTTTCCAAAATCCTAAGCTGACCATCACACAGTAAACACAATGTAACATCAAATGGGGAATGTCTCTTGCTGGACAACTGCAGCTTCCTTCCAAAGTTTCAAATATAATGTCTCTAAGGTGACGAAAAGAAAAATACTAATAAAGTTTGACTAGAGAATGCCCTTGCCTTCCCCTATAGTCTTCCTGGTTATTCAAAGTGTCACTTCTCATATATTCCACAATTCCAAATGGGCTGGCTCTTCCCTTGAGTTTTCTCTGTTTACACAAAGCTTTACAGTTCTTTCTCTGGACTCCTGATGCCTTTTTAGTTTTGACTGTTAGGTGGCGCTAAAAGCACTACCTATAAAGCCGAAACTATTGTCATTAAAATATGAGCTTTAACATAAGAGCTTGAAATAGTGGCTTTGAATGTAGGTTTGTAATGCTTTTTAATGCAGTTGACATATGAGGATGAATTTATGTAGTTTGGCTATGTGTCCCACCCATTTAACGGCCATCGCTAAGTGAAATCTATAGGATTTTCCTCCCATTTCCACCCATTTTCCCTCCAACCACACCTCTTCTTGGACTCTTGGCTGAATTTCTACAGTGTGGAGAATTTATCAGTCATTTTTACTTCCAAAATGGCGGCCGCCGTCTGTTAATGTTATTTAAATGTTATTGGACTTGATTGATGCTTTAAAATATATTTATTGCAGCTTTCAAGTTATTTTACACATTTTACAGTATTTTTTATTAAAAATAAAAAGGTAGTGCAATAGTATGTTTTGGTTTAAAATGGCACTGAAAATGTACCTCTACTGACTTGTGGGTAATTGGTAGTGTTTCTTTTTAACATAACTTTATTTGCATTTTTAAACATAACAGAAACATAAGTAAAACCGCCCGCTCCACCCCCCCCTACCCGCTTCGGTCCGACGGTGGTCCATGGTCGACAAGTGTCTCCGTAAAGCGAGCTGTCCCTCGGCGTGGGGAGACCATACTTGGTAGCAACCTTTTGCTCGATCCTCAGGATATCTCCCTTGCCCTAGCTCCTTCAGAGGCTATTCCACTATGTCCAGGATGCGCATGTTCCTTGGGCACCATGCACGCTTTGCTCCCTCCTGTAGAAATTCCAGTAACCCCGACCAGTCTGAGCAAACCTTCTGTGGTCCCCCTGGAGGGAGTAGGTAAGCCACTCTAGGGCTGCAAAATTCCTGATTTTTGCCACACATTCATGTTCCAGTGGAGGGTCTTTGGACTTTCATTTAAGCGCCAGCACTAGAGCGCCCGCCATCATCATGACAAAGACTTTGCGATCCGATTTCGAAGGACGTTTCTCCAGGGTCCCATCTAGGCCTATCAGTGCCAAGCCTCTGTTCCCGCCGCCCTTCACCCCCACGGCTTGCTCCATCGCCTCATATATGCCCCCTCGAATATCCCTCTATTTTGGGGCAATCCCACCATATGTGGCTCCATGTTCCCTCCCCAACACACTCCCTCCAGCATTGTTTCGATTCACCCGGGTACATTTGGTGAAGTCTTGTGGGAGTGCCACTAGAAGATCTCCCTTATTTAGATGGATCTCATGAGTTTGGGGATGTGTGCTCATACTTTTGACCACTCGGTCTCCGCTATTGTGTGCCCGTCGGATGCCTCTCATTTTCTCGAAAAGGGTTTTGGGGTAGGTCTTTGCCCGATTTTAGTTGCGCATATATGGACGCTACTACCCGCCTATCCCCGGGATCCGTGTGCAGGTATTTTTTTAACTGAGTTAGTTGGCGTGTCCCTGCTTGTTTCATGGTGGGATGGAGTAGCCAGTGACTCAATTGAGAGTAGCGAAACGTCTCCCTCTCGCCCAACTTGAAATCTGATTTACATTGGTCAAATTGATTGACTTGGTTCCCCTCCATCATGTCTCTTATCTTTTGACATCCTCCTCTGCTGCCAGTTGGTGAATGTGGAGGTTTTGTGTCCCGGGGTGAATTGTGGGTTATCGAATATCTGCGTGAATGGGGATGGGTAGGAGGTGATGTGTGCCCGCTTCATGGCCTCATCCCAAGAGTCTCCCACCAGTGAGGATGGTGCTGCTGTACATTCGGGGCAGTCTATCAGCTTTGCATTTCCAAAGTATCCCTTCCAAGTTTTCCCCTGCTACTGCTCGGTCCATTGGCCTCCATATCTTTTCCCGATCCCCGTTTTGCCAATCCTGGATAATTCTCATCTGGGCCACCAAGTAGTAGACCCTAAAGTCTGGTTCCCTCATCCCCCACTAGAAGTAGGCAATTTCATTACTCTAGCGGCTATTCTCGGAGGCCTGTTATTCCACACGAATGTACTAGTAATTTTTTGGATGGATCTGAATAGAGCGGGCGGTACGTGGACCGGGAAGACAGTGAAGTGGTATAATAGTTGGGGGAGTACCACCATTTTTAATACATTTATGCGTCCTAGCCATGTTATGGATAAGGGATCCCAGTCTATCAGTTTGGTCTTGAGCTTTTCCAGCAGGGGAGGATAATTTGCTTGGTATAGTTGCTCCACGGATTTGGCCAGTTTGATTCCCAAGTAGGTTACAGTGTGTTCCGCCCATTTATAAGGTGAGCCCCTCTTAAGGTCTTGTACTGTTTCCTTCTGGAGGGTGAGGTTCAGGACCTCAGACTTGTTCGCGTTTATTTTTAGCCCGGCCACCGCCCCAAAGTGATTACATTCATTTTCTACCGCACCCAGGGAGAGCTCTGGTTGGGTAAAAGTTAAAAGCATGTCATCTGTGAAGGCAGCAATTTTGTGCTCCTCCCCCGCAAACAGGATTCCCACTATATCCTTGTTGGCACTTACTGCTGCTAGGAAGGGTTGTAGGTGGATTGCATGCAATATGGGAGACATCGGGCAGCCCTGCTTGGTGCCCCGTTGGACTACTACTGGGTCAGAGACCTGACCATTTATGGATAGTCGGAGGAGTAGGCGTTGATCATTGGCCTTCACCCTGTTCATAAATGTATCGCCAAATCCCATCTTGTCCATGGTCGCGAACAGGAATCCCCGCTCCACTCGGTTGAAAGCTCTCTCAGCATCTAAGGCCATTAAGAGAGCAGGGATTCCCTTTTTGTGTACTTTTTCAATTAAATGCACCACCTTTTAATATTGTCCCCAGTCTCTCGTCCTTTGACGAAGCCCGATTGGTCTGGCTGGACCACCCAATTTGGTCAAGCCTGGTTGGCAATATTTTTGTGTGGATTTTGGCATCAACACTGATTAGGGCAATTGGGTGATGGATCCGCACTCTGTGGGGTCTTCGTCTTTTTTGTGGATGTGGATCACCTTCGCCTTCTCCATGGACTTTGTAATGGCCCTATCTAGGCCAAACTGATTGAACAAGTCTTGTATAACTCGGTGGAAAAGACGTCAGGGCCTTGTGATTTATTGATTAGCAGCTGTTTTATTGTGGCACAAATTTCTTTGCTATTTATTTCCTGCTCCAGAGCCTCCCTCCCTTTCCCCGTCCGTTATGTGCACCAGGTCTATCTTTCTAAATAGAGTTCCTGTTGTGTTGGCAGGGGGTTGTCTGACCCATAAAGTTTGGAATAGAATTGGACAAACTCTCATTCAATGTCCTTGATATTGGCGCTTCCCTCCTCAGTAGTCTGGCCAGTAAGCGGTCCGACTTGTTAGCCTTTATGTAGTATTTTTGTCCCAGGGACAATAGGTTATGTTCCGCCGCCCTCGTTTGTATCAAATCTAGTTGGCCCTTAGTGGCTCTGTACTCTCATTTGGTATCTGCGCGCAGGGTTGTCCCCATCGTAGACATTATCTCCGGCAGTTTGGCCTCTAGAGAGGCTTCCTCTAGCCTGAATTCCCTATCTATTCTTGCTTTAATAGCAATGATCTGGCCCCTTATTGTTGCCTTGAAGGCGTCCCATCTGGTCTGCGGGGTAATTTCTTCGACCTTGTTGGTCTCGAAGAAAGCCTCCATCCCTTCCGTGAGCTCTTGGACTAGTTTCTCATCTTTAAATCAGGGGGCCGGGTAGCGCCACTTCCATAGTCCAGCTGGGAGTCGGTTTCTTTTAAGGGTTAGGGTTATAAGCGCATGATCGGACTGTATAATTGTCACCACTATGATCCCCATTCTATGACCCAGGAGACCTCTAGAGAGCCATACATAGTCTATCACATAGACTATTCTAGAGTGCGTACGATGGGCATGCGAGTAGAAGGTGTAGCCCTCCTTGTCTCCCCCCCATCTCCCTCCACACGTCTATCAAGGCCTTGTATTTTCCCCCGAGCTCCACTGAGGGACTCCCTTGTGGGCCTGGCGGTTTGCTGCTTCGATCCTTAGTGGGGTCCAACGCTATATTGACGTCCCCTGTTAATATAATGGGAGATTTTGTAACTTTTTCAAGTCTGGTCAGAGCTTTTTGGACAAATGCATCCTGGCCTGTGTTGGGGGCGTACAGTGTTGCCACTGTGTAGGTTTCCCCTCTCCCAGTCAGCGCTACTGCTAGATATCTCCCCTGATTGTTGGTGTCTGTCCCATTCAGGGCCAGGACTAGCCCATCATTCAGGGCCAGGAGTACCCCTCCTTTCTTATTGGGCTGCGTGGCTTGGAAGAGTTGTGTACCCCCAGAACTTAATTCTTGTTCTATCCTTAGTGTGGACGTGCGTTTCATGTAAGGTTACTATGTCTGGGTGTTCCCTTCTTGGGTATCTTTATCCTTTTCCTCTTGAGTGGGGAGTTCAGGACATTAACATTTAGGGATATAATCTTGAGGTTATTGCTGCTAGCCATTGTCGCGGGTATATTGCTCTTGCGGGTGTCTGGCTTTCGGGGCTGGTCTGGGGCCATCACTTTTGTTCCTCCCTTGTTCCCCTCTTGCCCCCTCCACCGTGGACTTTCCTGTCTTCTGAAATCCCCCCACCCTGCCCTAGTCTGGTGAATTCAAATAGCGTTTACCCCCCCTCGAATCAGTGCCTCCAGATTTGAATCTTTGAGTAACCCCAGATTTGCCCTATGTGGGTTTTCCCAAACCAATTCCAAGAGTCCCACCATCCTCCCCTTCCCACGGGGCGTCTCCAGGCTTGCTGGCACAAGCTTAACTTAACTTGATACGCGCCCTCCCCAGGCGAGGTGTCGACATGTGGGACTTCGCTGTTCTGTATGTTTTGTCAGGAATATTGATGGGGGCTTTGTTCTCGTCTTGCTCTTTTCCTGATGCGGGGCCCCAGAGGGGCAGTTGGTGTTCGCCCTTCTTGGGTCTTTTGGGTCTTACATTAGTCCATTCCCATGGTCTGCGGGTGTCCTGCTGAGGGTCCAATGGGCGAGCTAGGGACTGGCAATCTTCTTCCATACCCAGGAGGGTAACTCCTTGTTCATACGAGAATCTATGTTTTTTGATTCCCCTGCCAGTCAAAGAGCACCCCCAAAATGCGTGTGTCCATCTGTAGCAGACCCCTTGCTCCCTCAAGAAGGCTAAGATTGGGCCCATTTTCCTCCTCTTCATGAGGGTTGATTGCGCGAGGCCCTGCTATAGAAATATTTCTACTAATTTATGAGGGATCTGACTCGTTCTCCTGGCCTTTGTGAGTATTTTTTCCTTGGTGGTATAGTCGTGGATGGCGGCCAGAACATCCCTTGGTCTGGCCCATGGTTCCTGCCTGCGGGACCCCACACTGTGAATTCTGTCAAATTTTATCTCCAGATCAGCTTGGTGTTCCAGAAGACCCATGAAGATATTTGTAACCACTTCCACGAGCTTTTGGTCCTGTGTACCTTCCGGGAGGCATTTGATGCAGATATTGGACCTTCTGGACCTGTTTTCTAGGCATCTGCCTGTAGTTCAAGGTTGTGAGTGGCAGTTTCAAGGGTTTCCAACAGGGCACCGGATCATCTGGCATCTTACGTCAGCTCCTGTATCGCCCTCTCATTAGTGTCCACCCTCTCCTCCATTTTGTTAATGTCTCTCTTAATCTCCTGCAGCCCCTCCGCAAGGTCCTGCCTCAGAATGTCTATTTGTTCCTGTACCGCAGAGGTTATTTTGTCCCTAAAGTCACTGAGGAGTTGCTTGAGCATGGACGGTGTTACTGGCGGGTCCTGTTCCCCCTGCGTAGGGTCCTCCCCTGACTCTAGGGTGAGGTCCGATGCTTGGTGTCCCCGGGTAAGTTTGACTCTTTGACCCAAATCTTGACCAGTGCGCCCTCCTGAGGCCTTCTGGAACTTTTCACCAATGGTGAAGGGTCTTTCCCCCTGGTTTTCAACAATGTTGATGGATGGGTAATTTGCCAATGGCCTTAAGGCTTGCTTTGTTGGGTCTGGCTGAGCGCTTCTCGGGCTTCATGTGGTTATCCGGTGCAAACTGAGTTCTGGGGTGTTCACCTTGGTGCCCAGTGGGCTGCCAGAGGACTGTTCACTTTTCTAACGTGCTGGTCCTATCCGGGGGGTCTATTCCATGTCCCACACCCCCCTTATGTGCTCCTCTTAACTGGATAGGCGTGTGCCGTTAGTGGTGCGGGCTAGTCCCCTTCCCTTTTCGTTACTGCCTGTGGGCTGCCCCGGTGTGTCCTGGACCTGCTCCGTTCCTG
This sequence comes from Ambystoma mexicanum, assembly GCF_040938575.1. Taxonomy (NCBI): domain Eukaryota; kingdom Metazoa; phylum Chordata; class Amphibia; order Caudata; family Ambystomatidae; genus Ambystoma; species Ambystoma mexicanum. The sequence goes on along the minus strand of NC_090941.1, from coordinate 170,740,201 downwards.
GCTTATTGGGGGCACTATTTGCTTTCACCCTGGCAGTCACGGGAGGGATCAGGGGTAACGCTCTTACATGAGGGAGACTTATGGTGATGTCCCGCTACTTCTTTCCATGAGGTCGGTGATCCTGCTCAGGGGCTACGCTGGCATCTGCCGGCCAGTCCCCCCTCTCTGCGTGGGCGGGGTGCTATGGATAGTGTCCTGATAGTGCCTGTTTGCCGTGCTCTTGCTTGGGGCTGACTTGATGTATGATGCCCCAGCTTCTTCCCGTCACGCTAGTGGGATTGGCCCTTGGAGGGATAATGAATTCCCCCCCCCCGCTGTGCCTCCTGGTGTGCCAGGTAGATCAGGGGGTTCAGATGCTTTTAGGCTTGCTTGTTGGTTGTGCAGTGCCGTACGGGTTTCGGGTGATGCCGCTACCCTGTCCTCCGCTAGAAGCTTTCAGCGCTCTCGCATGTGGTCATGCCTGCCCGAGTGGTCCCAGGTTGCCGGTCTTCCGCTCTCCACAGTTGATGCGGCCCGCACCGGGGGGTTGGGCGGCGTTGAGCCCAGGCATGCCTCGCCGAGTCTGGAGGGGGTGGTGTGATGATAGGGACACTCGGTCCTCTATCTATGCCGGTCGTTCTGTCCCTCCGCACCTTCGCTGCCTTTATTCCCCGGAGCGGCGACCAGAGCCGGGTGGCACAGCCATTGGCATTGCTGGTAATGGGCAAAGCTTTCACCCGGTTCCGCTGCAGATGCTTATTTCGGACGTAAGTGCAGGTGCTTTCTTTTGTCTCTGGTTGCCCTCGGGTTTGTTTACAGTGCTTTCCAAGCCTGGGGAGGGCTTATAAGTGCTTTTCCTGATGCGTTTTCGGCCCCGTGAGTCGGGAGCACGTTGGTCACAGTGCTTCTAGCATCACGGCCATCTTGGAATTCAGGTCTAGTGTTTTTGATTTAAGGAGCACCTGCTTGGCTGTGCAGTGAGTGATGTGAGCGGTTCTCAAGTCTGTTTGTTTACCCAGGGCAGCCATTGTTTTCAGCATGGACGTTAAGTAAGGATGTTATTTTTGATCAACTAGCGTGGATGTCTTCTGAACTCCAAATGGTTTCAGCAAGGAGTGGCACTAATGTTATAATAACCTAGCAGGCGTCAGCAACTGTACATATTAATTCAAACAAGAGCCGCAAATTTTCAAACCTGCCCGTCAGAAACACAAATGCAGAGTTATGCCTCATCTACTACTGGAAACACCAGCAGAGAAACAAAGGTTGCAAGCAATTGCGCACAGCATGTGTGCTCCCAGGCACTGGCAAGGCAATTCTGTTGTCCTTGCAGTGAGAGCCTAATTATCACAAAAAACTCTGCCATTTTATGATGCCCTGGCACCACCTTATTATGCAGTGGTCATGGGCGTGACGTCCCTGTAGATAGCAGTCACAAAACAGCTGGGAAAGAGTTTTTTTCCTTCTTGTGGGTTCCCTCCAAGCAGCCCCGATTCAGGCGTGGTAAATTCCAGTCGTGTACTTTGATTTAAAAACCTGACAAGCTGAGAGTTTCATACCTCATTAGCCCAGATTTATTCCTGCATAAACATGTTATCGTTTTAAAGGAATAGTGCGCTCAAAAATGTTATTGTCCCGAGCATTCGGGCATGTTGTTTCAAGCAAACTGATCGATTGTAAAAACATTTCCTATGCAACTTACTTTAGTTTTCCGGACTTTTACACATGCGAAATCAAAGAGCAGGCGTGGCCATCTTGTGCCAATCTTATCCGTTGCCGCATTGCCCTAAGTTCAAGTGCCCTCGCGGCACTAAATCATATCACCCACCACTGAAGCTGAAATCAGTAGACGTCTACGGCCCATTTCACAAAGCGAATGCCGTCTCTTGCCAACGTTCTCTGTGCGCCAGCTAATGACGCGTCTCCATGGAAATGGCAGGATGCTGCTTTCCTCAATAAGTTTAAACAGACCGCTTCTCATCAGACAACATCAGAGTTTCTATTTCAATCATTTCACTGTCTTTTTTTGTGTGCAGCCTGCGACTCGTTTCTGCTCTGATCAGCTATCTTAGTTGCACGGAGCCCCTGCGAACAGATACTTATACTAGCATTACTATTGATTTGAATTTTGTTGTATAATGGCAACAATACAGCCCTACCAGTACGAGCTGAAGTATTCCGAGGCAGAATTACTTGATAGAGAAAGATGTGGAAACGATGGGGCACTTGACAGTTGGGAAGACGAATCACTGGATCCTGAGCCAGAGCCTAGTTGCATGGAAGACGTTTCCACCTGGTGTACCTGCAACCGGTGTGAGGTCATGCCAACCGAGGTGGAGAACTGCTGCTGCCGAGAGAAATCTGGATGCTTGGCCTACATATCGGAAGAAGACACACCACTGCTATGCGTTACCGGGCTGCATGACTTCAGGGCAGCCTGCCTGAAAAGGTCTGTGTTGAGGATTCTGATGGCACTTATGCACAAACTTCGCTCAACAGTTCGCCCTCGCAATCCAAGTAACGAGTAAGTGTACTCTAGATGTGATGTCATTTTGACCACTGAGGCCACTAACATTTCATGTTTGTCTCCTATATTGTCGTAACTTTGATGTATCACTGACAATTGAATTTAGTGTGCAAATTGAATACATTTCTCGTGCTTTTGGGAAACCAGAGTGTTCATCTTTCAAGTCTTTCACATTCAACTAACAAACAATATTTCTCTGTGATCCAAACGTGATGGATTGAATGGGTGTTCACTATTGTAATGTGTGGTCACTTCAAAGCACAAGTTCATCTTATGTGTCTTTCACGTTCAACCTAGGAACAATATTTCTCTGTGCCCCAAACGTTATGGGTTTAATGGGTGTTCACGTTTGTAATGTGTCCACACTACAAAGCCCAAGTTGATTGATCTATGAAGTAACATTTGTAGGGGTAACTACGCCACAGGGTACAAGGTGCATTTTCAAGTAATGTTTGTGCACTTATCAGGTTCATTTAAATACAGTATGTATGTTTGTCTTCCACAGGTGGTATAAGCTGGTGGCTTACCATTCATTCACATGGTGGCTTTATGGGAGGCTTAGATTCCGCGTTCAACGAGTAATACCCACCTGTGTCGTTGCAGCCATTCGCGCCAAATTCCCCATTGACAGCGGACAGTACAGGGTTTTTCCCACACTGTGCTGCAACCCGAAGTATACAATTTGTAGTATATTTGTGCCATTAACATCAGCAACAAAATAAAATACAAATGACATTTTATGAATAGTTGTTTCAATTTTTCAGTGAATCAAGGACATGCTCAATTGTCTATGAGGGACATGAAAGAATGGTTGGTGCCCTTTTACGCTCACCTCCTCTGCAATAATCCATCCTCCATCCATTATAAAACGGCCAAGGTGCCAAACACCATGTACACTTCAAAGGCATATTCCACACAGGGGCCATTGTTTGCATGGCCTCCCCAGACCCAGTGTCTCTAGGCTCCCCCCTTGAAGATTCCGCCAGAAACATGTCACACATTCACATACACACCCGCTTTTCTAATCCTTTATAAATCCCTTGATATTTTGCCGGAGAACACCACTGAGCACTTGAAGGCAACTCTTTATCGTGCTACCTGTTCTCCTGCTACTAGCTCCCAGCTTGCTGAATCGGCTTGTTTGTTAGTCAAGGTAATGGCAGGTCACCTATTAGTTGTAGTAATGTTAATTCATTTCAATAACTTTACCTTTGTCTAATGTTACAAGTGTTTTGATCTCCATATATAGCACATTTCATCAATGTCCATTGTAATAGAATGTCATCTTTCTTGGACCATGTCTATAAGCATGTTCCCTTTTGATGCATGAAAGTAAATCCAACGGACGAGTAACATGTTATGATTTGCGTTATATCAATCAATTCAGTATGAAAGTTATCCCAGTGTATATTCGACCATGTTACACAGGTTTAGCGTATTTGACCAAAGCAAACATTGCATAGAAAGCTATGATATAATTCCACCAATCTCATGCATACAGTATAATTGTTTTGTAATAATTAATACGTTTTTATACAGATCTTATAGATTTTTCAAGAATGCCTGCTTGTATGGTTGAGGGTTGCTGTTCTAGGAGCCATCTCAAAAGTCAGGGCACAGTCCTGCATACATACATTCCCGAAGGATATGGTTCGGTATTGTGATTTTGCGGTAGACGAGATCGAAAGCAGAACACAGAATGTCTTGAAGGACTTGAAGGCCGTCGATACCGCATCTGCAGCCTGCACTTTACTGACGATATGTACGACCAATCAAAGTACACAAAAAAGGGTCGACCCAGATTATTTTGTAAATTGCTTCAAAATGCAATACGCTGCCTCAGTTGAGTCCCGGAGGATGATGAATTAGCTGTAGGCAGTGGGGTACTGAAAAGGTTACTTCATGAACGGATTGGTGCTTTTGGTGTAAATGTGTCTTACAATCTTGTAAATATGCAAACTTTAGTATTACATTTTAACTATACCACATTTCACTATACATCTGTCCCCAGTTTATGGAGCATCAAATGAAGTAATTATGACCATAAAAAACAATGCCATAGTTTTCAAAAGAAGAATAATCTTTTCATAATCGGTTGCTTGAAATGTCCATTTTTTTTTTAAGAGAGCATACTGATGTAAACATAGACCCTCACAAGTGACAAAACCACCGACACGTCCAGTATACCAATAGTGAGCCCTACAGACATGCAGAAGTTCATATTTTTGACAGTTGGATCTTTCCACATATCTAATGCAAATATAATTTTCTCCTTGTACCTCTTTATGACAATGCACTGAAAATAAAGGAGCAAGATTCTGCCACAACAATCTCAAGCACCTATCTGGTATTTTTATTTCACTTTTCCTTTACGAGAACGTATTATGCTTGGAAATTCAAATATCATGAAAACGTTTATGTATCCTGTCGGTTGTTTACACTAGTTGGCATTTATGGTTTCTCTTGATATGTACTATTGTCTGCATCCCATTGCCTCATTTCCATTTCGCCGTTTTCATCCGTACTAAACAAAAAAACGGTGTTACAGGGGGATGCTGGTACTTCAACCACAATTACATCATCCTTTGCAGCTGTTCCAGAGTGTGAGGTATGCCTACTTACAGTTCCCTTGAATGAAAGAAAGTAAATCCTACATAGGATACTATTACACAGTGACATGCATATGAACGTGCAGTGTTTCAAACTTTTCTGATTTCAGTTCTAATGTTACACGTCCGCCCTAATGCAGAATACATTGCAAAATGTTTAAGGGCAACATTAAAATCAGTATGTTTTGCACAGTGATCTCTGATCAAGTACACTTGCCATCTCGGATGGCTATCAGGTGAAAATTGAAATGTATATTTCGACTAAATGACGTACACTGTTTGGGAGGGTATGTGTGTGATGGCTGTGTGTGATGAAAGATTTTAATTTCTAATACGATTAACTTGTTTTTTTTAATGAATATTCTATTCAAGGAATGTACACAAGGTGTGGAATTAGAAGAGGAGACACATGGATCAGAGGTGAACATAAACTACTGTTGGATACAATTGGAAATCATATAGCATTTGTAATACATTTGTATGTATTCTTTTTTTTATTCGATCAAGTTGGTTCTGTTTGTAGATATTGAAATATGTTTGTTTGCTTGTATATGAAATGTGCTCGATTTAAACCATACACAAACGTTTATTTCAGATTGCTGGTGCTGTTATAGAGAAGACGACAGTGTCACAGAAAATCAAGAAAACAAGGGTAAATTACAAACAATTTCGTTTTCTAGAAGTGTTTTGGGATGGTGTTTTATTCATGACATGTTTTGTATTGAAAGTGCTATCTGCTGTATGTGTGCTATACATTGAACATGTTTTTACAACACATCTCCTAGAGGCCCAGAAGGAAAAGTAGTATCAAGACAGACAACAAATGAAACCAAAGATGTTGCTTGCCAAACAGATTTTACCATGGAGCAACTACTATTTGAGGCGCGGCAGGGTCCTGTCAATAAGCAGACTGGTGATGCTTATGCCCGATGGTCTGAAACTGAATTGAATGTGACCGGCGAAACCAGCAAAGTGTTCTTGGACCATTGCTACAATGTGAAAATTCGACAAGATGAAACTGAATATTATAATGATGCATTGGAATTCCTCGCAGACCACTTGACACAATCTAAACCCGCAAAAAGAGTTCTACCCAATAAACACTCGATGTTGACGGTTTCTCCAATTCGTGTGCAAATAACTCATGCTGAACTAACAGAGACTGACGCTTCAATGCAATTGACCGAGGAACTTGCCAAAGATCTCGACTACAGTTTTCCTAGTTTTAGCGATTTGTCCACCACACTCGAGTCACAAACTACAGTCATCCAGGACGATTGGCTAATAAAGGAGCACAAATACAATGTATTCGACAGGTTCCTGGTAGAGATTATACAGATGCTGAAATGTGTCCAGACATTGAAGAGGAAAATATGCGGCAAGCCATTGGTGAATGTGATTCGTGCATTACAAGGCACTAACCTGAAAATCCAAGCCACCTATGTCCACCTCCATAATACATTTTCATGGTCTGCTCAACCGATGCTGGGCAAAGTGCCAGCTGGAAATCTACTGTGTTCAGCAGCTTTACTTTTCAGTGGCTCAACTTTCAGTAAGATGGCCAGTTTCTGTCAATTTGTGGGACTTCAGTTCTTTGCTAAAACCCAGTACAACAAAAAATAACGGGAATTCTTATTCCCCGCGATTAGTCAAGCCTGGAAAATTGAACAGATGTCAACTGAAAGCACATTCTCTGGCAAACGGTTCAGGTTAGCTGGCGATGGACAGTGCGACAGCCCGGATTTTCAACAAAGTACTGCACATACCACTTTCAAGACATGGAAACAAAAAAAATGGTGAGTTCGGAGATTGTACAGGTGTCCCAATGTTCATCCTCTATGGCCATGGAGAAACATGGTTTCATCAAATCCCTCGAACATCTTCAATCGAGGGGAATGCAAATATACCTCATAGCCACTGACAGACATATTTCAATAGCCAAGACCATGCGAGCGCAGTTTCCAAACATCCGTCATCAATTTGATGTATGGCACGTTGCCAAATCAGTCAATAAAAAATTACAGCTGCTGGTAAAAAAAAAAAAAGGGTTCTGAAAATATTTTACAGTAGTCTCAGTCTTTCAGCAACCATCTTTGGTGCAGCTCCAAAACTTGTGATGGATCTGTGGAAATTCTACTTGAAAAATGGCGCTCATTGATGCACCACTGCTCCAACGTTTACTCATGGACAGAAACCCAACATTTTCATGAATGTGCACATGGACCTTTATCCAAGGAGCAGGAACGCACAAAGAAGTGGTTGGTGCAATGTTCACCTCCACACAAAGCTCTTGAAAAGATTGTGTACAATAAAACTCTTTCAAGAGACCTAAAGGGACTTGCAGAATTCTGTCATACTGGAGATTTGGAGGTGTTCCGCAATATGTGCCTAAAGTACAAGCCAAAAGGTTGCATTTCGGCATAGACGGTATGATGGAAGCCCGAACATTACTAGCGGTATTAGCGCACAATGAGAATTTAGGTAGAGAACAATTGAGAACGGCAGGAAACTTTGGGATGCTTCGTTACACCTTGCCCTTTGCAAAACTAAGCAAAAAACGGTTGGCAAAGCCAATATACCAGGAAATGGAATTCGAATTTGTGAAAGATCTTACTTTGACTGTGTTGGCCTTGCATACTCATGGAATCGATGCTGATTTTGTTCCTAGGGCACAGACAATGCCACAAAACGTTGCAAAGGAGCCCTGTCCACATAAAGATGAACTTGTTGAACAGATGACTTCCTGGTATAAATGATTTGCAGCTGTGTTCTTAATGTGCTCACTATAACATTTGGGATGTGTTCCCCAATATTTGTACATCAACAATTGAATGCTTTTAAACTCGAATTTCATTGCTATAAAAGTTAAGAAATATTCAATTATGCAGATTTAATGTGGTTTATGAGTCATTGATTTATATCTTTTGCCTTCTGTCAATTTATATTACTGGTCTTCTATCGATAAGACCCATGTCTGTGGTTGCTATTGTGAATATATTTCACAATAGAATTGCCCTAGCACATCGGCTCTGCACTGCCCATTTGGGTGTATGAATTGTTGGTAGGCAAATGGATATTTGACATCATGCTAAGGTTCACCGAGGGTTGGTATGTGTAAATCCCTCAACTCGACCAAAAATACACATCCACACATGCAGTGCATGGCACTTGCGTTGAAGGCCTATGGTGATTAAGATTTTCATACCAATGATCAATCGCCTGACCTGTGTCAACTACATAACTAACAGAACGTTTTGCTTTAGCTGCGTATTCGTTTGGCAAACACCTTGGCGAGTGGGCACTTCCTTACACACTCACATAGTATGTTGGTCTTTTGATGTGTGTGATTTTTTGGGGATTTCCAGAGCTCAACATGTCACCACAGAATCCAAATTGACTTTTCAAATGTATCCTCTTTTTCAACTTTTTGGCAAGAAGTGCCTCTTCTAGGATGCCATACGGTGTAACTCTGGGTTTTGCTTTTCATGAGCCCCCTGCTGTGTCCTTCCCATGTGTTCCCCCTTCCCCCTCCACCACCCTTCCTCTTCTCTCCACAACCCACCTACTGTATTGTGCTCTCTGTCTCTACTACCATTTCTAAATGCTCTTCTGTCGACTATTCTGCTCTCCTCACTAAATCTAGTAAAAAGGACAGCCTGTTCTCCAATCATGGCCTCCCTATCACCGATACCTATACCAGTGCTTCCTCCAGGCAAAAACCGACGGACACCCTTTTTGTCGTTCCCTCGCCAGAACTATGAAATCTACATACAGTATCTGTGTTCTCTCCTTTCTCTTCTTCTTCCATAATCGGTGGCACCCGGTGCGAGACCCTCATCTACACAGTGTGAAGCTCAGGGCAAGGGAGCAATGCATCTATCTAACTAAACTAAACAACAGAAACTGATAATGCATAAACAATGGCACACATACAATCTTTCATGAGTAGGTGTACTTAGGTGACATGAGCGGATATATTGGCATTCCAACCTCTAACCTTTGCAATATATTTGATACCACAAACTCTGTACCCAGGTGCATACCCGAAAGGTTTGATCTGCCATCTCCCGGCTTGGGTCCTCAGGATATAGGTAGACGTGTGCTGCTTTTTGGGAGAATATATTACTACATAGGATTAGGGCTGTGATGTGGGTCCTTGACTGATCGGGGCACGAGAGGGTCAGATGGATATCAGCATGAAAGAAACTGCGTGGTCTGAGCTGGTGTGCTCTGGCCTGGCGGAGGCTGTGAGTGCACATGAAGTTTAGTGGAGATGAATGGGCACTTGGGCTTATCAACTTGCCAGTGCCTCACGTTCTCCGCAGAGCACATCCCACAGGGAGAACAGGGCTCGTGCAGAGGTGGCGATGGTGTGGCCTGGCCGAGTTAAGCGCTGGGGATGGGAGAACGACATTTGTACAGAGAGATGGATTTTCAGGGCCTAGTAGAAAGAGGTCATTCAAGCTATTTCAAAATGGTTTTCTAATGGTGGGTAGGAAACATAGTGTATGTGTTATTTGCGATGGGGTGTGGTGTAACGGAATGTCGCGGGGGTTGGCTACGCATCGCCCCTTAGTTATTATATATGTTATGTTTCGAGAGTGACGAAAGAGGAGGTTGGGGGGTCAAGGATCGTCTACTTCCCAACACTTGTAAGATTGCTGTCTCTGTCACTGGTGGATGCCAGCAAACAATTTGTTCATTGTTCTTGCATATTTCAAATGCCACGTTGGTCGACCAGGCTCATCGCTCCCATGGAGTGAAGGTGACTTTGTGTGATGTTGCTTGTGGGGAGTTCACAAAAATGAAAGCAACCAGGCACACACGCTCAAAACAAGGTTCTATTGTTATTCGACCTTGGACGAAAGGGAGGAATCGCTATGGCTTGAAGGGCAGAAGTTGTTGAATACCGGCAGAAATTATAACATTCACCATTTTGAAACTGGACATTGTAACATTTACTTTCAATCTATGCAAAGCATTGTTGGGAGCGAACACTGTGTTATGCCAAGCAAATGAAACAACCAAATATAATGTAAGTTGAACTATTCAACATTTATTTTGCGATTCAAAACGGCATTTGTGATGTATGCATATGCAACAATTCAACAACGTGCGAACATGCCATTTGATGAAAAAACTGTACACAACAATTTATTCCGTAGATTAAATTTATACCGCAACACCCACAAACACAACCTGTATGCAGGCTAGCGATATCTAAACCACTTCGTCCCATGGCATATCAGGGTGTGCTATCAACATTGTTTTATTGGATGTGCCGGGTGCAAAACATTTTCCAAGCCAGATCAGTTACATTTTTTTAAAAAGGTAGCAGGCGCCCATCTCTAGAATGAACATGGCACGATAACATGTTCCGTCGTTTTTTCCCACTTTGAGATTCTGCAGCCATTGCTTTTTGCTCACTGTACCTTTCACAGATGGGAAATATCTGTTTGCATATCAGTCTTTGTCCCACCCACATGGGCAGTCCAGCACGGAAATACTATAGCAATTCCCTTCTGAACAATAGTACCTACAGCAACACCATACACGTGTTTCAGTCTTGCTGGGCCTCACCAGTGAGGTGGAGCTGTGCCTCTCTGAGCACAGTGAGCATTGAGTCCACATCTGGGTTCCCCCAGGGAATTTAGGCGCACCAACCACAACTTTGTTTCAAATATTCCGTTATAACGCCGTCGATCTGCTGTTCCATTTTTCCGTCAGCTTCTGCATCCCATTGGGAGCTGTAGGGGAGGAATGGCCACGAGGCCCTCCTCACCTACAGCTCCCTCCCCAGGTGAGGACCATGGCTCGGTGGGAGCACCCTCATGCCACCCGGGCCCAGGTGGAGGGGGGTTCACCCGCCGACGACATTGCCCACACGCACCCTGTCTTTGCATTTACCGAAACTTAAGTTAGGCCTAGACGCCATCGTGCACAGCAAACATGGTGTGAGTTCAGCACACTGTAACGAGGCCCCCACCTTTGGAGGGCCTTTCATGCATCTCTGCCGCCTCAGCAGCCCTGGCAGATCCGCTGCGAGCGCGTTCCCATGAGAAAGTCGGAGATGAGCTAAACCCGAGATGCCAACACGGCAACATTATATTAGTAACAATGTGATATTGCACCCCGTATGACCCGGACCGCAAGGCCGGGGCAACGGGGAAAAAAGCTGAAGCATCACTATCTGAAGAAGGTAGAAAATAGTTCAAGTATTGGTGTTAATGAACTACCTCTGTTTAAAATGTGAACGAACCATAAAAATGTAACGTTATATGATATCCCTCCAGGTCTGGACTAATGCTGCTATAACCACGGAGAAAGATGTTGACCAAACGTGTAACCTCTATCTGTAAAAGTGTTTTTCAATAGTATGTAGAAACTTGAACTCATATATGTTTTGAATCACCCAAAGCGGCGAGCATCAATCTCTGTAGGCCATAACCTAGATATCCCTCGTATAACGTCTAATGTACATACAATACGCACACAATGTAGTGAACATAATGTTAGGTAATGAAAAGGTACTGGAACCGACTGTATTAAAGAAATGTGTAACGAAAATGAAATATATATATATATATATATGTGTGTCTGAATAACGTTAAAATAAGGCAGAACAGTATAAAACTTCTGCATTCACTGATCAGCAACGCACGAGGAAAATACCTTTGTGAGTATATGCAAGGTCATTCCCTCTCCCACCCCACCAAGCCTGCCAGATAAAAAAGCTAAGACTTGTGCTGCGCTCCCTCACCTCCCCCAACCAAGCTGGCGTTACTTCAGAGAGTCAGAGGCCCCGGCGCCGCAACCAAGGCCACAGCCCGCCACCTGTGTTATTTACAGCACGGTAATAAACCCACGGATGAACCCACTGATCTACCAGCACCCTCTCATAAATCCCCACGAACCCCCCCCAAGAATCCTGACCCCGTGTAAGGACGACCCCCATCATTGGGACAAGACACAGAGACCCATCTATATAATAACTTCTAACGCAGCAGACAGACATGTATCACTCGGCCCAGGTCCCAGAGCCCCGTCCCGTGACCTAAAATACCGGTCAATAAGATACAGGTAAATCTCACCCCAACCAACAACCACCAGACCTCTCACGAGGTGCATTCCTCATGTGTTGTGTTTATTTTATAAGATAAGCTAGTGAAGCGATTTATTAATGAACGTAAATGTCATTTTCTGAATAACTGTAGTGTGCATGGCCTAGGGCAAATGAGACAGGAAAGGTATTCGTTATTGTCACAGGCTGCCCCAGCACATCAACACCGCATGGATGACCTCAAGCCGGCCTGCCAGGCCCAACCCAACCCACGAGGCTGACCAGTGACGTCGTCCCGCCAAGACCAACCCCGCGCCAGCAACACTTATAGTTAGTCGACACCACCCAATCCCAATTGACTTGTGCCCCCTATAGTGTTTAGGTGTTGATGACGTTTTTTGTATTAGAAATACGCCTGTCTTTGCTATTGTCAGGCAGAGCGCTCTCGTAGGTTGCAGAGTTCTTTGCATGCCTTATCCTTGGATAAACTCCCACTTACGCTCACCCGCACTCTGTCTTGGTCTTATTCCCACTACGGGAGAGTCCCTTATTGTCTCTCATTGCGGGGAGGATCGTGCTGACTTGGGGGCGCTTCCTTTCAGTGGTGACCCCGATAGCGTGATATCTCCAAACTATTTTTCCTAACTCCTTCTTAAACGACCCCCTTGTGGCACGAGAATCTCCGGTCGAGAAGGGATACGCACGGTGAGCCGTCTCCGGGAGGCCGCCCGCCAACGGCGACCGGCACAATAAGAAGTGCGCACTCAATGAGAAAGGGTACGGGATCCCGATTGGAAAAAAATCCCCTTTGAGTGCCGCTCGCCGGAGCCAGGGGCTGACCGTTGAGTTACCGGTGACGCCGCCTGGACGGACCCAGTTTCGGAGAGTATCGGTTCAAGACGGGCACGTGAGTACCGAGTGCGAGTGATCGTCAAGGGGAAAAGAAAGGGAATTGGGAATAACAGAACGGGGACAGGTAGAGGAGAAGAATATCGGGGGTCTACTACAGACGGGTCTTGAAATTTTCTTTATTCTTTCTTTTGCATATGGCCATTAGGAGTAAGAAATAAGTGACGTGGTAGAAGTGACGGAAACCTAGCTCCGAGAGGGGGTGGAAGGCGGCGCCGCATAGTGCTATCTAGACTAGTACTGGGAATATATGAAGAAGTGAGAAATAAGTTATTGGTGTCTAGCAAAAGGAGACACCGGGAATATTTTTTAGTGATTGTGCTCTCTCTCTCTATTTCTTCTTTTTCCATTTCCACGGGGTAGGGGGCGAAAATGAGAAGGGTATAAAGAAGTTAGAACATCTTAAAAAGCGGGGACTCAGTAGTGGCACGTACAGACGTGAACACAGTAACCTTAGCAGGAAAACAGGGACAGCTGGTTAGGGAGGAAAGGGAGGAGAAAGACAAAGAGTGTGAGTGGAAAGCATTGTGAAGGGTGCGCGCACCGTACGAGTGTGAGAGACGAACGGGTGGCCGCGAGGTGGTGTCAGAGAGTGTGGCCATAACCAGTACTTGATCAATTACAAGTGAGATCACATAAGAGTGCCTGGGAATGGGAAGGAGATGAGATATGGTGAGTGAGAAGAGATTTGTGCAGTGAATAACGGTGGGTGATAATTTTAAGAGGTCCGCTCTTGTCTGTGCCATAAAGGAATACATACGCATATTTACAGCTAATAAAAGGTAACGAAAGCGAACGAGGTAGCGCTAGCGATTTAAAGGATGGGGGCTGAAACTCCCTTGTCACACATTTGCAAGAGCTTGCCGGGATATGCTGAACGCATAAATAAATATCATGATCAATGGTTAACAGAATTGAAAGGGGAGGGGTTGCCCCAGATTTGGCCAGAAGGAGGGTCTTTTGACAAAAGCGTTCTTGATATGGTATGTACATGTATTCGCCTTAAGTATAAGGGAAAAAAATGGCAGAACAGGAAGGAGATATTAGATCTTTGGAGATTGTTTGAGGAAGTACCCCCACCCAAAGCTCCAGCTCCAAATATTGATTTACCCTCCACCACAGACAATCCACTAATGATCCCGCGAGAGGAAAAGGAACAGTTAAGTACAGAACAGCCTGCGGAAGTGGTTATGTTGTACCCAATATTACCTAAACCAGCCCCTGCAGCAGGATATAGCGACCCGATTTATGTGCCTCCCCCTTCAACCAGCACGCCACAAAGACCAACTGCACCCCCACCATACGAAAACACCAGAGAGCGCACCCAGGGAGGCACACAGAGAGTGGACATAGAGAAGTTAACGAGTGACTTAGAGTCGAGGCTTACAGTGGCACGAGATGAGCTCTCAAGAATAAAAGACATATGTGAACGCACAGCGTGCGCCCCCACACAATCTGGACGCACGTCTAGAGCGTCGAGCGAAAGTAGACAAATTGAGGAAGGATGGAAAAAGGGGGAAATACTGTTCAGAATTGAGGAAGAACCGACCAGGATAATAGAAGTAGGGACAGCAGAAGGAAGCATTGGTGATGTCTCGCGAGAGAGAGGGATCAGAGAGGATTTGTTATGTGATGTCAGAGGAGGGGGGGATGAGAGTGATAGATTGAGCATGGCAGTAGGAGGAGAAGGCGAGGAGCTAGATGGGGCATGTTCACTGGGGACTATAGAGGATGAATGGATAGGAAGACTAAGAAATAGGGTGGGGAAGATGGCGTCATTAGAGTCAGTAGTGACTAAGGAAAAGGAAGCTGCAACGGCAAAAGGGAAATTACAACTACCATTACTCCACAGGGGAGGTGGGAGGCCGAACTATATACCGTGGGCTCAGATGGACAAGGCTAACTTAATGAAATTACTACCACAGCTGTCAGGAGGGGCAAGCAAGTGGATATATGCATTTGAAAAACATACCGCGGGTATACCGCTGGCAGTAGGCGATGTGAAAAGCCTACTAGTGTCCGCAGTAGGGGATCAGGCAGACAGAGTGTGGGCTAAAGCGGGTTTTCCAGCTGTAACTTTGGAGTGTGATCGCCATGATGGGGCTTCTTTTAACACCGTGCGAGCAAGGGTGTGGGACGCACTGCGGGAAACCTTCCCAGATACCCCTGATCTGCAGTCAGTAATGCAATGTACCATGAATGATGGGGAGGACGCTATGGATTACATTCTCCGGGTGCAGGAGATGTGGAGAGCGGAAACGGGTACGCCCTGGCACCAATCCACGTCTCTATTTTACTTCATCATTAAAAGAGGGCTCCCAAAGGAAGTGCAAAAGGCACTAGATAAAATAGCAGGTGTTGAGGCAAAAGGCTGGCCGGAGATCCAAAGCATAATAGTACACCATTGTAAACGGATCAAAGAAAGAGAGAGGGAAGTAGCACAGAAAAGGTTGGCGGACGAGGCGAAGTTGGTGCAATCAAAATTGGTGAAGGTCGCAGCAGCGGTAGCGGGACTCCCACTCATACGGGAGGGAGAGGAAGGAGAGGAGGGGCAAATAGCAATACAAGGAAGAATAGCAGCGAATTGGGCAGGACAAGGGCAACGACAGTGGACAGAGCAGGAGCAGAACGGAGGTCCAACGTGGCAAGAGTGGGCCCCAAGAGGAGGAAGAGGTGGGTACAGGGGGCGAAGAGGAGGACAAGGGTATGGAGGAATGGGAGGAAATGGGTGGCAGGGTCCCAGAGGTCCACAGGGGAGCTGTTGGAATTGTGGGAGATGGGGGCATTACTCAAGGGAATGTAGGAGCAGACAAAACAACGGTTTCCAAGAGATAGAACAGTACGGACACCCCCATCCAGGAAGCCCCTACGGCCTCCCCATGGGACAATACCAGCAACCAGACAATGTAGTACAAAGGAGTAACGCACAACTACACGGACATCAATACCGAACACAAACCAGCCCACAGAATAATGACAATGTGCACTACACGCCTGGTAATACTTTCGCCACAGGAGCTAATGGGGCACCAGCCCCCGCACCTTACAGTGGAGTGTCAGTAGTTTCGGGGAATATTTTCGATCAAGGGGGGGCAATGAGACACCCCGCATAGGACAGCCCACAGAGAGCACTTGCGTGTCCAGTACTGTCTACGACCCACAATGCATCAGAGGAACCATTGATAGGAGCGCAGATAGGAGACAAGCAATTCATATTCATGGTGGATTCGGGAGCGGAGAAATCATGCATTAGAGAGGGCCGGTTCCCGTTATCTAATAGAACGTTAGAGACGCAGGGGTTCTCTGGGGCTGTAATTGAAGTTCCTTACACAGAGGTATTGGATGTGACAGTGGGGGGTAAAACAGTGAAAGCACCCTTACTGTACTATGAAAACTCTCCCATCAACTTACTGGGGAGAGATCTCTTGAGCAAACTAAACATGACCATATCATTCACAGGGAGCGGCATCGTATGTTCAACGCCAGGCATATGCCCCCTCCGTATATTAGCAGTAATACACGGCCACACAATAATAAAAGAGATCAGAGGGGTACCAAGAAATGAGGAGATGTTTGTTGAAGGCATGAGAACATTGGCTCTCATAGTACCAGAACTAAAAAGGGTGGAGTGGAGAATACCAGCAGAATTCCTTTTTCGTCCCATAGCAAGCCCTGACACTGCTCTTGGGGAAGTACTATCATTGGATTTGCATGCAATACATGTATCAGCAAACAGAATATGCGTGATTGGTATTGACATGGAAGGGTGTGAGTGGCGGACAGTATTGTGTACAAATGCAAATATCCCCCTGAGAGAGCTCTCGGACGAGGAGCTATTTTCTGACACTGAGGGAGATGGTGAAGTAGTGATGGAACTGGCAATGCCCTGCGACATCGTAGTTACAGCCAGACAAACTAAAGTTGAACTAATGGCGGTAGTAGGAGCACCGCATACATTTTTTGATGAAGACATGAGTTCAGTACCCGCTAACTTATGGACTAATGGCCCCCACGATGTAGGGTTGCTACATGAAGTTCAGCCTGTGGTGATAAAAGTAAAACAAGGAGCAATACTACCCCGGGTGAAACAATATCCACTGTCGCGAGAAGCAGAAGAAGGGATCAGAGAGACAATAGAAGCACTGCTAGCACAGGGTATAATAGTGCCCTCAAACTCCCCATGCAACACATGCATTTACCCAATCAAAAAAGCGAAGGGGGGTTCATGGAGGATGATACAAGATTTACGCCCATTGAACGATGTGGTAATGAAGGAGTTCCCTTTAGTCCCGAACCCGGCGACAATACTGTGCAACATTCCAAAAATAGCATCACACTTCACAGTAATTGACTTAAAAAATGCATTCTTTTCGATTCCCTTGGCAGAAGAGAGCAGGTACTTGACAGCATTTACATTGGGAGGAAGGAGGTTCGAACACTGCAGACTACCACAAGGATATTGCGAGAGCCCAAGCATATTTAACAGGGTACTACATGAAGATCTGGGGAATTTGTCTGTAGAAAGCACAGTGATTCAGTACGTTGATGATTTATTGGTTTGTGCACAGGCTGAGGAAGAATGCAGACAGGACTCGATAACACTCTTGACATTATTGGCAAATAAGGGGTACAAGGTGGACAAGGGGAAGTTACAATACTGTCTGACGGAGGTCCTATACTTGGGTCAGTTGATATCAAAGGATGGCAAGCGAATCATACCAGACAGGGCACAGGCGATTAGAACAATTGGGGAGCCCAAAACAGTAAAAGAGATGCAGAAATTTCTGGGTATGTGTAACTATTGCCGAGCATGGATATTGGACTATGCGGCGTACACAAGGCCCCTGCTACAGGCACTGAAAGAAGCACAACAAGAACACAAACACATAGAATGGACAGAGGTGATGAACACAGCATTTAACTCACTAAAAGAGCTGATATCAAGCGCTCCAGTACTAGCAAACCCAGATTATGGGCGCGAATTCTTCTTATTTTCACACTGCAAAGGAACATTGATGACAGCAGTACTGACACAGAAAACATCCTTAGGGCACAAACCACTAGCTTACTACAGCGGCACCCTAGACGCAGTAATGCAAGGTCATTTCGCCTGCGAGCAATCCCTAGCTGCAGCCGCGTTCGCAATTGAAAAAAGTGCCACGATAGTAATGGGCTGCCCGGTGACACTGTTCGTGGAACACTCACTTTTTGCAATATTAGAGCGAACAAAGAGCACATTGACAACACAACGCGCCACAGCATATGAGATAATACTGTCCAGCGCTAACATCCATATAGTAAGATGTAAAACAGTGAACCCAGCCACATTCATCACAGAGGCATGCACCATAGAGGACATGCAAAACCACAACTGCGCCACGTACACAGGTGACGAAAGTAAGGATCAAGTGATTTTTGAAAATGCCCTGACCGAGGGTGAGGTGTATTTTGTGGACGGGTCAGCATCAATAGACATGGAGACAGGAGAAAAGCATGTGGGTATGGCAGTGGTACGATTAGAGGAAGATGAATATGAGATACTAGTACAACACCGCCTCCCATCACACTATTCAGCGCAAGCAGCAGAACTAATAGCGCTAATAGAAGCATTGCATGCCGCCAAGGGGTGCGCAGTGACCATATATACAGACTCAGCATACATGACAACAACAGTTCACGGCGGGTTGGCCCGGTGGGGGCGGAGAGGGTTTCGGCGAGCAGACGGAACGCCAGTCCAGCATGCAGAATTATTGAAAGAACTGATTGAGGCCCTGCAAGACCCCACGGCAGTGGCCATCGTAAAATGTCAAGCTCATACCGCAAATACAGATTTTATATCTTTGGGGAACGCGGCAGCAGACGCCGCTGCCAAAGCAGCTTCATATCTACAAAAAGGTGAAATAGGAGAGTACATGTTGCACCACACAGCAAGCCAAGAAGTCCCCACAGGATACAACATGATGTCCACACAGGAGATAATAGAGCTGCAAGAGGGAGCTAGTGCAGAGGAAAAATTGCTGTGGACTAAGAGAGGATGCAGCAAATCACCGACTGATTTATTGTGGCGACAAGAGAGTTCAGGAAAAGTGGTAATGCCAATCACGCTGTTAGAAATAGCATTTCAACAACTACACTTTCCTGCACACAACACAAAGAAACACATAATGGCAGAGATACAAGAAGATTGGTTTACACCTTGCCTCCAGGAACACGTCACAAGGTTAGCTCTAGAATGCACGACATGTCAAATTTACAACTCAGGTATGACATTGCGTACACTAAGGGGTACGATACCAAAACCAAGTGGCCCATTCAGAGAGCTCCACATTGATTATGTAGACATGGGAGAAAGGTGTAACGGGGCTCGATACATGATTGTGGTTGTATGTCCATTTTCGAGGTGGGTGGAGGCAGGCCCTTGTGCCCGCCCTGACGCGAAGGGCGCCGCGAAGTTCCTAGTGCGGGAAGTGTTTCCGCGCTGGGGAATTTGCGACGTTATTCGCTCAGATAACGGGACGCATTTTGTTAATGAACTCTTTAAAGAAGTGACTACATTATTGGGAATAAAGCACAAATTATGTTCGATTTATCATCCTCAAAGTAATGGCGTCGTAGAAAAGATAAACGGCCTGTTAAAAAGCAGATTATCAAAACTTTGTTTTTCCCTTAAAAAGACTTGGATGTACTGCCTGCCTTTGGCCTTGTTTGAGCTACGAAACCAGCCAAGTAAGGATCACCATTTGTCCCCGCACGAGATCGTCACGGGAAGAAGAATGCACACAGCGCATTCGCCTCTCCGTGAGCGTTCTGATGCACACAGAAGCGCAGCTATATTGGGGGAGGAGTTCACAGAATACCTGCGAAAATTGACACGGGCAGCGCGCGTAATTTCAAAGCAACTAGCCCCCCCCTCGACAAGAGAGGAGGGGAACGCGACTGAACCAAACGGTTTGCCTGAAAAACCACTACAGCTAATGCCTGGTGACCTTATATATGTTAGAAGTTTTGTGCGGAGGTGGAACGCACCACGCTTCCATGGCCCCTATGAGGTAGTGTTTTGCACGCCTACAGCAGTAAAGGTTAAGGGCCTGCGATATTGGGTGCATTTGACAGATGTACGTAAAGCTTACAGCGCTGCGGAGAGTGAGGTGCAGGATGAGGCACAGGCAACAGCGGACGATGAAGTTGTGCGGAATGAATGATTTGAATTTTGTGTGCTTCATGAGATGAACAGTGAACACATTTAGCGCGCAACAAATGTCCTGGACTAAAACATGTACACATGTATATGTAAATTTTCTTTTTACAATTTTTGAAAGTTTTGCGTGGGGTTCTTTTTTCCCTTCCTGTACTCTTTAAGATGTTTTTTATTATTGTTGTTTTTAAAAATGTCATGTTTTTTTATTATTTATATATATATATAGTAAGGTACGAATAATATTGACTGAAAGCTACCTTGTCTGTCAACAAACCCCCTTCCTCACCCAACCCTATATTTTATCACCGAAACGTTACAATGTGGAAATGCTTACATGTTTGTATTTAATGAACTTTTGTGTCTCAAACAGGATTTATCATGGCATCGAATGGGCAGCCTGCAACTAATAGATATGTTAGATTTAGAGAAATGTTAGTGGCTAGATTAACATATTCATTTGAATGTGGTTTATCAATGTGTGCTATCGTGTTCTTCATCTCAATGTTTTGTCTGGTGTTACACTGGATTATAGCGTTCATCTCTACCGAGATGAACGAGGGGGGAGGGGGGAACAACACCACCCTTGCTCCTGGAACGAAAACAATTCCGACTGTAGGTATCAAAGAAGGTGATTTCTTGATCTGGGATGGATCACACTTTGTGTGGGGATACTATACTACACCACCCACTGCTGTCCTCTCACAATGGAGAACCAAAAATGTAGATAATGACACAATGTCCCAACCTGGAACATACAACAACCACACGATCCCTCCCGCCCCAATTTCAAACAACGATCTCTTGTTTATTAATGAGGATGGAAAAGTGATTATGATGACAGAACACAAGTCCCTATATGAAGAATTAGAAAAGGGGGGTGGGAGGGAGGAAGGGGGGCCTGGTTCTTCACCTCCTATAACGAGAAGGTACAGAAGAAGGGAGAAAAGTAGGCGGAGAAGAGAGACTGGTGGAAAAGGGTATGATGAGTATTATGGGCTAGGGTTAGACAAAATGGAAGACCCACGACACCCTCACCAAGCAAATAAATGGTATGCAGATATGAGCACAACAGCTAAACAAACAACCAATGAGAGCTGTTATGTCTGCTCACTTATCCCCCATGCATCAGGCACACCTAAAGTATTGTTGCCACGAGAATTGCCCATTGTGGATGCCCAATGTCTCCTTCATCTCACGCTGTGTAGAATAAAGAACACTTTCCAAGCACACGATGTCTCTTTCAGAATGGTACAGAACAACAAAACGTGCTATTCGCAAGCGTCTGGAGTGATCTGCCTTAAAGAACCTTTCTTTGCAATACAAGGGACACTGTTTTCCGAAAGCAAATGGAAAGACGAAGAAGTGCTGTGCAAGGCAGAAGCACTGAAGGGTGTTCAACCGGAAAAGTTGCGGTGGATGGAAAGAACGTGCTTGCCAATATGGAAAGAACACATCCCTAAATTAACATGGGTAACAGCGATGGAAAAACCCTTTAAGCTACAAAGTGAAATACAAAACAAACTATGTTTCAAGGGAGAAGGAAAAATGGCAATAGGAACGAACAAGAACTGTAACAAAACTCTCACCATCCCAGATATGAAAAAAGGAACAGCAGCACTAATGGACACCTACTGGGTATGCGGGAACAAGGCGTACCTGCACCTTCCCCAATCATGGAGTGGTAGCTGCTCAATGGCCACTTTGCATTCAACACTAATGGTGATTCCCGAAAGCCATATTGACAGAAGTAACACGATGAACGAAGGCTTGAACCAGAATGCAGCGTCTCCAACTACACAAGCGCACCTTTATGTCCTGTCCTCCGGAGGGAAAGGAGAAGAGCTCTCAAGGAACAAGCGAGCCTCGAACTACATATCACAAGCATCATCTGATTTATTGGCACAGATCCCAGACAAGTATCGCCTGTTCAGCTCCGTGGAAACATTCTTTGCTTCACTAGTATCAAGTGTCCAAGCAAGAGCAAATGCAAAATGGCTCCAGATCACACGGTGGGAACTGATCCAGTTGGCCAATGACACTGAAGAAGGGTTTAACATAATAAAGGTGGAACTACGAGCTCTGCGATTAATGACCATGCAAAACAGGTATGTCCTAGACCTGTTAACAGCAATCGATGGAGGTGTTTGCCGAAAAATAGGAAGTGCATGCTGCACGTTCGTACCTTCCGAAGACGCAGAAAATGGGTCCCTGTCCCACGTTATTGAAGCAGTACATAACCTGGGCGAGAAGATGAAAATGGAAGGTGGAGCTGAGGATAGCTCGTGGTTCGACAATATCTTCTCCTGGGTTCCCTCATGGCTTGGAGTGACAATGAAGTTCCTGATACCAATAGTGGTGATCATCCTTGTGATGTTCTGCCTGTGCCAGGTGGGCCTCCGATGTTGTGCTAATGCAGTTCCTAACGGCGCAATGATGATGGTGACAATGGGCAACTCCGGTGGCACAATTAAAGCAACACAAGAAGTACATGTGCAGACAGGAGCAGACAACACCCCCAGGTATCAGTTAGTGCCTATGTGCCGTGATAAGTACATAGTAGATAAACTATGGCACACCACTATCAAAGAACCACGAGACGTAGAACTGGAATGGTATGAGGAGGTCTGGGTAGATCTGGAAGAGACCGGCGACTGTATATATTTGACATGTACACCAGACGAGTATGCTAGGAGAGGTGAGAGCTTAAGGGGGGTGTGCAGAGCATGGATGCCTATAAAAGGAACCCCTGCATGGGATGGTGCAGTGTTAGAAGAACAAGAATGTAGAAGATTAGAAGAGCTAAAGAAATTCGTTACTTTAAGTAACGAAAGGGGGGAAATGTAGGGGAGGAATGGCCACGAGGCCCTCCTCACCTACAGCTCCCTCCCCAGGTGAGGACCATGGCTCGGTGGGAGCACCCTCATGCCACCCGGGCCCAGGTGGAGGGGGGTTCACCCGCCGACGACATTGCCCACACGCACCCTGTCTTTGCATTTACCGAAACTTAAGTTAGGCCTAGACGCCATCGTGCACAGCAAACATGGTGTGAGTTCAGCACACTGTAACGAGGCCCCCACCTTTGGAGGGCCTTTCATGCATCTCTGCCGCCTCAGCAGCCCTGGCAGATCCGCTGCGAGCGCGTTCCCATGAGAAAGTCGGAGATGAGCTAAACCCGAGATGCCAACACGGCAACATTATATTAGTAACAATGTGATATTGCACCCCGTATGACCCGGACCGCAAGGCCGGGGCAACGGGGAAAAAAGCTGAAGCATCACTATCTGAAGAAGGTAGAAAATAGTTCAAGTATTGGTGTTAATGAACTACCTCTGTTTAAAATGTGAACGAACCATAAAAATGTAACGTTATATGATATCCCTCCAGGTCTGGACTAATGCTGCTATAACCACGGAGAAAGATGTTGACCAAACGTGTAACCTCTATCTGTAAAAGTGTTTTTCAATAGTATGTAGAAACTTGAACTCATATATGTTTTGAATCACCCAAAGCGGCGAGCATCAATCTCTGTAGGCCATAACCTAGATATCCCTCGTATAACGTCTAATGTACATACAATACGCACACAATGTAGTGAACATAATGTTAGGTAATGAAAAGGTACTGGAACCGACTGTATTAAAGAAATGTGTAACGAAAATGAAATATATATATATATATATATATGTGTGTCTGAATAACGTTAAAATAAGGCAGAACAGTATAAAACTTCTGCATTCACTGATCAGCAACGCACGAGGAAAATACCTTTGTGAGTATATGCAAGGTCATTCCCTCTCCCACCCCACCAAGCCTGCCAGATAAAAAAGCTAAGACTTGTGCTGCGCTCCCTCACCTCCCCCAACCAAGCTGGCGTTACTTCAGAGAGTCAGAGGCCCCGGCGCCGCAACCAAGGCCACAGCCCGCCACCTGTGTTATTTACAGCACGGTAATAAACCCACGGATGAACCCACTGATCTACCAGCACCCTCTCATAAATCCCCACGAACCCCCCCCAAGAATCCTGACCCCGTGTAAGGACGACCCCCATCATTGGGACAAGACACAGAGACCCATCTATATAATAACTTCTAACGCAGCAGACAGACATGTATCACTCGGCCCAGGTCCCAGAGCCCCGTCCCGTGACCTAAAATACCGGTCAATAAGATACAGGTAAATCTCACCCCAACCAACAACCACCAGACCTCTCACGAGGTGCATTCCTCATGTGTTGTGTTTATTTTATAAGATAAGCTAGTGAAGCGATTTATTAATGAACGTAAATGTCATTTTCTGAATAACTGTAGTGTGCATGGCCTAGGGCAAATGAGACAGGAAAGGTATTCGTTATTGTCACAGGCTGCCCCAGCACATCAACACCGCATGGATGACCTCAAGCCGGCCTGCCAGGCCCAACCCAACCCACGAGGCTGACCAGTGACGTCGTCCCGCCAAGACCAACCCCGCGCCAGCAACACTTATAGTTAGTCGACACCACCCAATCCCAATTGACTTGTGCCCCCTATAGTGTTTAGGTGTTGATGACGTTTTTTGTATTAGAAATACGCCTGTCTTTGCTATTGTCAGGCAGAGCGCTCTCGTAGGTTGCAGAGTTCTTTGCATGCCTTATCCTTGGATAAACTCCCACTTACGCTCACCCGCACTCTGTCTTGGTCTTATTCCCACTACGGGAGAGTCCCTTATTGTCTCTCATTGCGGGGAGGATCGTGCTGACTTGGGGGCGCTTCCTTTCAGAGCTATAGATACTAAACAGTGCTAACCTCTCAAGCAGATCGTAGTCTCAAACTCTCCACAATGTTTTCTGCTTGTTTACATTGTTTGTGGTTTATGTTCGGTATTAGGTTTCAACGGTGCAGAATTACAGGTTAAATGGATCAATTTGAATAAAGAATGGCTACTAAAATATATTTCAATTATGTTTTCTACACAGCTATATTTTGCCGTTCTGCGAATGCCATAGTTTCCAGATACCAACAGATGGATTCATCAGCCAGCAGTGGCAGATACGCCTAAATGAATGGATTACCATTACACTGATGTGGGACGATCGACCGGGACCGATATGCCCTTTGGCGGTACCAGCGACAAGGAGCAACCTGTCATCGTTTACGGTCTAGCAAGAAGCTGATGCCAAAGTCTTGCGATTCAATTTGCGTCTAATGCGCATCTTCTCCCGAAAGGAACACCATGTGCGTCATTATAGCGTTTGGATGCTGTAACCCAAGGACATTCAAAGATTGCTGCTTAATCGAAATTAGCGGATCATGGTTGTTCTCCGAGAGTTTTTTGTGAAATAAAAGCACATTATAAATTGCAGAGTATTGATGTTCCCTTTAAAAAAGTAGTGTTTTCTATTCTGATTTGGGATGTGCTTGCTGTGAGAGGATGTGTGTGTTGATATTGCGGGTTCTGCGTCAAATGACGTTAAGACGTAGGTGATGACTGGGCACGTTTGGTTATGCTGCCCACTAACGGCATGAAAATATGAGAATATCGCTAGGAATAGTGATGTCAGCTTCAGGGGCGGGTGATATGATTTAGTGCCGCAAGGGCACTTGATCTTAGGGCGATGCAGGGACAGATAAGATTGGCACAAGACTGCTGCGCCCGCTCGTTGATTTCGCATGTGTAAAAGTGCGGAAAACTACTAAGGTAAGGTGCATAGGAAATGTGTTTACGATTGATCACAGTTTGCTTGAAACAACATGCCTGAATGCTCGGGACAATAACATTTTTGAGCACACTGTTCCTTTAAATAAACTGTGATAATAGCACCCGTTTTGACGCCGCATGTGTGAGGAAATGTGTTGAGTGAACGGGTGCGTGCGCACGTATGGTGCTCACATGACATAGATTTCAGAGCCAATTTCCCAGAAAGTGAATCAGTAGCCCGAGGTTTTATGTCAGAGGACAACACTGTCATCTTCATCTCAGGGCATAGAGCGGGGAGCTGTGAATCTAGCAGACCCTATGGCAGGCTTCAAATACATACAGGGAAATGCCTAATTTATGTGGGCCACTTAGATGGCTTTACTAGTCTCATTCCGAAACTGACGAAGCTGAGATTCCCACACAAAAAGACCTTACCCATGGGATCTCCATTCTGCACATTTTAATGCAGTAACATAACCATCATTACTGACATATGCCCCAGGCACAGTGATTACTTGGAAGCTGACAACAATGGCTGCAGGTAAGTGTTTGAAGACCTACACCATTAACAATACATGATGTAAACATACTTCTGTACACCATAGTGAACATCATTTTTGTTTCTAATTTCCAAGTTCCAATGACTGGAAGTACAAGCTTAGCCCCTTCTGTCTCTTTATACTGTGGAAAAAAGATCCAAATGAGGGGATTGCTGAGCACCTCTCCAGAGACTGTGAAGTGAAGACATCTGCAGGCATGTTATGCTGCTTTCAAGTCTGCAGAGAAGGGTCCCTGTCCCCATCACACTGGCAATGTGCTTACATCTCGTGACTACTTAGTGTGGTGATGCATGGTTAAGGCATCCGTCCGGCCATTGCAATGTAGGGCTATTATGAGTCACGTGTGCATGCAGGCCAGAATCACAGCACAGTCTCTGTACAATGGAGGTACCAAAAACCTAATGGCGCATCAGATTTATGAGCCGAGCCTTATATGAAATATGCCCTTACAGAATAAATGGGTGTGCATGCATTCTCTAGCAGATAAGAGTTCACTGAGATAAGCATGTGGTGCAGTTATGTATGTTTAACATGCAGTCTCAGGTTCAAATCCCAGCAGGACAGATTCGGCATGTTATTCTTATGAAGACAGAACATAGAATGCCAACAATTACAGCGCTTAGAAGCAGGAGAATCCCCAGAAGGGAACACTATTTTGGTATTTTTATATCCATTGCTGTACATATTTTATGCTGTGTGAAGAAAGTCACTGGGCCTCTTCAATAAAATCAATTTTATAGTTTTCACATGTTACTAGAATGTATGTGCTAAAGTTGAAAAGGTTTAACGTAAAATGAGCTTTGAATATTTGTCGAACAGCTGCTATATTTTCAATGTTTGCTGGCTATACATTTGATGAATGTGTGTGCTTCGCGCATGAAATAATGTATGTGTCCGTAGGAACTAAAGTCCTTGGACAGGTGGGCAAGACTGAAATGCAATCCTTTTACGAAGCTATTCTTTAGGGTGACCAGACGTGCTGGTTTTGGGGGGACAGCCCCAGTTTTGCATATCATGTCCTCCTGCCCAAATAAGATTCTGCAAAAAAGATTAATGTCTCAGTTTGAGAAAACTACTTTAAAGGCTTATCCTTTTCAGAGGACTATGGCACTGCTCCAGTGAAAATGGAGTGAGCGTGTAAACATAAGGAGATCTTATTGCTGCCAGGAAGAAAGAACAACAGGCATTTGCATTGCCAACAGTTTGGGCTTTCGTGTAGGCATGGGAATGGCATTTGTCAGACACTGCCGTAGTGGAAATGACTGGTCATTGATGGTAGCAGGTGATAGTACCTGGCCATATAATGGCAGCGCATGGCAAATGCTTAATACTTATACACAAGCCAAAACTGTTGGCTTTGCCAATGCTCGTTTAGAAAAGGGATATGGTTCTTCCCTTTTGGTGCACAATTCAAAAGGGTGTTTCTTCCCCAGTTTTGTCAGTACTTCCTGGGGGTCTCTTCCACGATTCTCCAATACCTGGTTTACTCTCATGCCAGGGTTTTATTTAGCAACTTGGGTGCAGGTCCCAGACTCGCTGTATGACTGGTTTACTCTCCTGCCAGAGCTTTTTGAGCCCTTGAGTGCAAATCCCAGGTTCACATTCTTCATTAGCATTCACTCGTTTCTGTATCTATGTAGTTATATTTTTCATATGTCGGGACACTGACCCATCTCCAACTGTGTTAAATAGCTCTCTTGTGTTGGTTTTTGCCCTTTACTAACGGCACGCGACATCCACCCTCAAGTGCCCCGGCATCCCAATTTCCTTCTCTGGCAGCTTTGGCATCCCTTGCGTCTCATCGTTTTCTCCGCTGTCCGTCTGCTGCCTGGGAGCATGTCTCGATGGTTTCTTGGTTCTCGCTTGGCCTTCCTCCTTCGCTCTCCAGAATCTTGCTGCTCGGATGGCAGCGCAGGGAACACTCTTCCTGAATTCCTTGGATGCCACCCTCGCCAGCTTCTTCGCTACGGTCTACAGCTCGCTTTCCTCACGTGTCCCCAGGTAGTGTCAGAAGGGCTGACTCACCAGTCTTGTTCAGGTGTTCCATATTTGAAAGTCCTAGCACCTGTAAACATCTTCCAACGACTAGAATGCTGTGTTGGCTTGCCGTTTCTAGTGATCTTTATCACTCCCCCCCTCTTCCTCGTCTGTGTTATAAAAGGGGGGGGGTGTACTTAAGTCCCTGTACTTGTTGTTTCAGTATTAAAGGGGGAGGGATGTACATAAGGTTGGTATTCAGTTAATAGTGGAGATTCTTTATCCACACCACAATATGCCATACAAGAATGGCAGAAAAGCAAATGGATGTTAGCAAGGAGTGCAGATAAAGACCTGTTCTGATACAGCTGGCTCACTTTGCCTCCCCTAAGGTTGTCCTCCCCCATATGGTCCTTCCACAGATAGCCACACCTAGGGTTAGCTTAAGGTAGCTTCTGCCTTTCCCTGGCCACATGAGGGGAGCTTTCTCACGGGGAAGTAGTGACAAGCTTCCTAGATTCGTCACAATGAACACTGTATTGTTCATCATGATCAGGACAGTTTCCATTTGTATGGAGGGTAAAAAGGCTATCAGCGCCAATCTGATTGCCCTCAGCTCTAACAGGTTTATGTGTAGTCTTGTCTCCACCAGGGACCACAGTCCACTCACTGTCAACTCATACAAGTGAGTCCGTAACCACTGTCGCCTCCAGCCACGGCGGCAAAAGAAAGGTTCCCCTGCCATCAGGTTCTCTCTGCGAGTCTACCACAGAAAACCCGGCATGGCTCTGTTCAGGACTTGAATCAAATCTATCATGCTGCTGGAGAACTGTGACCATTAAGATCAGAGGGCCCACTGGAGCGACTTCATTCTCACTCGGAAACAAGTGATGGTGTTTATATCAGAGTTTGCAGCGCTAACCCCTATGCTAAGTATATTAAGAGTCCCGAGTATGTTGAAACTACCTGCAATGGGCGGAAGACTAACAACTAACAGTCTGAACACTAAAGCAAATCCAAAAATGTCATCCCACAATGTGCGCTCAGTATTTAAAACTTCATTCTTAATCGGGCCTACAGCACCAGGAAAATGCAAGATGCCATGAGACCCAGCAACTGTAAGAGGTCCAGGGCTGGCAGGAATTTGGCGCTTTGAAATATGGCAATCATCTGCTGGATGGGCAGAACCCTAGCCTCGGTAGGATAAGACCACCCAGAGGCAGCGTCCAAAACTACTCTGATAATCTGGAACTATTGGGAGGGTGTCACTTGAGACTTCAAGTTGAGGGAGAAGCCTCGTTGTGGAGCAGGTTGCAAGTACAATTTAGGTGGTCCAGAGCTTGATTCCGGGACCAGTCTCTGATCAGCCAATCGTCCAAATAGGAAAAAACAAGAGCTTCTCCTTTCCTGGGACTGGCTGCTACCACCGTCAAGAGCTTGGTGAAGACCCTCAGGGTGGAGGTGAGCCCAAAACAGCAAAACTCTGAATTGGTACTGTGCGTTGCCAATTAGGAGTCTCAGGTACTCGCTTTGCTTTGAATGGATCGGCACATAAAAGTAACCATCCTGCAGGTCGAGTGACTCCAACCAATCCTTGAGCCCCCAGAGCCTGAAGGATCTGCAAAAGTGTTACCATCTTGAACTTTCCTTATTGAGGAACTTGTTAAAGCATCTCAAGTCCAAAATGGTTCACAGAACTCTGTCTTTCTTTGGGATCAGAAAATAAAGGGAGTACCACCCTTTGTTCTTTTCCACATGCTATAACTGCTCCACGGCACACTTCTCCGGCAGAGACGCCATCTCATTCTGGAGTAGCGTGTCTGGAACAAAGGGTGGCTGAGTGGGACCGGGGCAGTGTGGCAGACACCATACAAAAGGAAGACAGTCCCCTTGGGAGACTACCTGCTGTCACGAGGCATCCTTAGTAAAATTGCACCATTTTGAGAAATAGTGCAATAGACGTCCCCCTACTGGAGAAGGATGAGAAAAAGCTTTCAAAGTGGTTATTACCGATTGGGACTGGAGCAGGAGTGTATTTGGTTGTTTTTCCTCCTCTTCCCCATGATGGTCTCGAATATCTTCTCTGACCCTGTCGGGCAGTTGATTGTTTGCCCCTTTGGCTAGCATAACTACAGCAGCGAAAAGGCTTTCCTTCCACTGGGATATGGACTGAGGCACAGCCGCTCCCATAGATTTTGTAGCCGCCTGCAATTTTTCTAGGCTGTCATCAGCATAAGGGCCAACCAAGTGGGATACATCAAAGGTCATGTCAGGAAGCTTAGATTGCACATCTCAAGCAAATCCTTACTTCCTCAGCAAGGCAACCTCATAACTTAGCCTGTAGCCATTGCACTCCCAACGCAGTCCACAGCATCCAGACTGGACTGAAAGGCTTGTCACATAGCTTCCTTGCCATCCCCCAAAATAGTAAGAAATCCATCCCTCATCTCCCTCCTTAAGCACGTACTCTGCCGCCTCAGTTATGATTGGCCATAAGTGTGTGTGTGTGTGTGTGTATTTGGCGAGTGCACATGCATCATTTATGGCCTTTAGAACCATGCTGCATGAGACAAAGACTTTCTTTGCTACTGCGTCATACCTCTTATCCCTGTCTGGAGTAAAGGAGGGAAAAGTACTGGATTTTGCATTTCTGATTGCTGCTTGGACCACCAAGCTGTCTTGAGTGGTCTGCCTTGTGAGGAATTCTGGGTCAGAGGATGCTGTCTTGAATTTCTTTACAAGATCCTTGTGCACTGCTACCACTCAGCAGGGCTTTTTCCACAGCTCCAACAAGGGATCTTTTATGGCAGCATGAAATGGGAAGAAAGGTTCCACCTGTCAAGAATGTGTGTCAGATCGTATTCTGCTATTTCTTTAGCACAGGGTCCCCAGCCCAAGACATATTTCTTTTTTGCAATAATGTTACTTTAGGCTACAAAAGGGTAGGCATTAGGGGCAGGTTGCTCAAATTCCACTTTAGGGGAGGTGTCTTGCACACTAGCATAATTAAGACATAATGCTAACTAGACAAGCCTGTCCTTCATTCTGAATGAGGGACTCAAGTCGGTTCCAAAGGCTCGAATCAGAATGGAATCGGATCACCTTTTTCAAAGATGTCAAAGATGTTCTGGAACGAGCCCATGAAATCCTTCCATGACATTGAGGATTTCTCAAGTCGACGTTGAGGGGCCTTTGGGCATCAGCGCCGACACAACGATGAGCAAGGCGGCCGAGGAAGTTGCCAACAGCATCAAGAGCTTTCGAGTCTTTTGCGTGGTGTTAACCATCCCTGGGCTCTTGAGCGTATGGGAAGGATGGGACACTGAGACCTTGCCAGCTTTGTCAGGCGAGGTGGGCCAGATGGCCTTCAGTCTCAGTCAAATAGTTTTGAGGGGAAAATGACCTCCCTCTCAGGTGAGGAGTTCATTAACTAGTGCCCCTGACTCCTCTTCATTTTAGACCAACATGAAGGCCTGGATTTTCTTCCTGCCCTCATCAGACCGTCTTTTTGAAGGGGTTTTATTGGACAACCACGATGTGGTACACCGAAGACCCAATTTCTATGCCGACTCCTTCAAAGCCTTAAATGTCATGTTTTGACATGACCACAATCGCAACGGCGTGATTAGCACCAAGGAACCACAGGCACACTATTCAGGATGGTTAGGGAAATGTTAGTGAAACCGGAGAGGTTCGAAGTCAACATGATTGATGAAAATGAAAGAAATATTCAAGTTCTTCAGAAAGACATTTTCAGAGGCGTTGAAAGTTAGTTCTCGCAAGCGTTCTGAGCATGTGGAAAAAAAGCACTGAGGTCACGGGCGTGGTGTGGGCTGTTTGTACTGATGCTAACATCGCATCCAGACTCTGCGACAAGAGCGGAGACGTCGCTCGAAGCCAGAGCTACACGGCGCCCCCTTATAAGAGAAATTATAAGTTACTCACCGTAGTGACTAACGTACTCTCAGTCCTTAGTCCCCCTTCCTCCAAACTGCATGGGTGTCCCTTCCAAGGGACGGGAGATGGAACCTTTTTCCCCAGAAAATACCTTCTTCCCCTTTAAATTTAGAGGCGTGCGGGGGTGCGGCACTGGGAGCATGCGCTACCCTGAGTCCGCCATCCAGCCCCACACCTCAGTCGCCATAGACGCGTCGACAATAGAATAACATTGCCCAATGACACCAGTATTAGGGGGGGGGGGAATAGTGGGACGTATGGAGGAAAGGGGACAAAGGACTAAGAGTACGTTAGTCACTACGGTTAGTAACTTATAATTACTCTTACGTCCTGTCCCCTTTCCTTCATACTGCATGGGCGATTACAACTGAATTGTGCCCCAGGGTGAAAGGAGAAACTCCCTAAGCAAACAGGTTCCTGAGAACCACCTGTCCGAAAGCCGCATCAGATCTAGAGCCGGCATCCAAACAGTAGTGCTTGCAGAAAGCCGAGAGAGTGGCCTAGGTGGCCGCCCTGCTTCCAAGGGACATGATGCTGGAATGCGATGGCCGTAGCTTTGGCCCTGACTGTGTGGGCGTGCATGTCTGCCGGGAGTGGCCAATGCTGCCCCATGTATGCTTCTTTGATGGCCGAGACCATCCAGCGGGATATGGAGGCCTGATAGCCTGGTTTTGCACCTCCAAAAGTGACAAATAGGGCGTCTGACTTGCGAAAGCTCTTGGTCCTGTCTAGGTAGAATTTCAGGGCAAGCCTGACATCCAGGCAGTGCAGAACTCTCTGTGCCTCATCCTTAGGATCGGCAAAGAACGTAGGAAGCACTATTTCCTTGTTTAAATGGAAAGCAGACGGCACCTTTGGCAGAAATGCTGGGTGTGTCCACAGGACTACTTTGTCCTTCTGAAAGGTAGTAAATGGCTCTGAGGCGACCAGCGCCTATATTTCGCTGACTCTGCGAGCCGAGGTGAGGCCTACTAGTAAGGCTGTCTTAATGGTGGCCAGCCTGATGTCCGCGGACGCCATTGGCGCAAATGGTTTGTGTGCCAGGGCACCGAAGACTATGTTTAGATCCCACACGGCTGTGGCCTCTTAATGGGCGGGTAGACCCTTGCGAGTCCCGTCAAATGTTTCTTGACAATCGGATTGGAGGAGGAGAAGACCTCTTCCTCCGAGGTCCTGTAAGCCTTGATGGCTGCAAAGTAAGCGTGACTGGTGTCCTCCTGCACGTCTGAGTGGGAGAGGTGCGCCGAGAAGGCGAGCACGTCGTCCAAAGTACATGTCAGGGGGTCGATTTTCTTTGAGTCTGCCCAGTGGCAGAACCTGGTCCATTTACTTTTATACTGGGCCCTGGTAGCCTTGCTCCTTGCGCCCTGTATCATTTCTGGCTTAGCCTGGGAGAGGCTGAGGTGCCGTAGCGTTACCTGCTCAGGAACCACGCTGTGAGGGCTAGTTTCTAAGGGGCAGGGTGGATGACTCTGCCCTCCTGCTGCGCCAGAAGATATGGTGGGCCCATCGAAAGATGAATCAGTGGCATCTCATAGAGGCTGAGCAGCTCCGAGAACCTAGCTGGCCACCATGGAGCTATTAGAATGATGGTGAGCTGGGAAGACTCCTTGATCTTGCAAATCACTGTTAATCAGCGGTGTGGGCGGAAAGCGTATGCTGTCATGCCGTTCCACTGAATCCGAAACGCATCGCCCACGGAGCCGGAGGTGAACTGGTGGCACTTCTTGTTGTGACAGGTGAAAAAGAGAGCCACCTGGGGGGGTGTCCCCATCTGCTGAAGATCTCCTGACGAGCGAGGTTGTTTAGCTGCCACTCGTAATTGTCCGCCCCCAACCTGCTGAGCCTGTCCGCCTCCAGGTTGGATTCCCCCGTAAGGTGGACTGCTGTGAGGTAAATGTTGTCCAGGGCCCATTCCCACATGCTGATTGCCAGTCGGCACAGTGGAGGGGATCTGGTGCCTCCCTGCTTGTTGACATAGTACATGCTTGTAGAGTTGTCTGTCTAGATGAGGACAACCTCGTCCTCGATAAGCGGAAGGAAGGCCCTGAGCGCTAGCCAGATGACGTTCAGTTCCAACCA
Organism: Ambystoma mexicanum; assembly: GCF_040938575.1. Lineage (NCBI taxonomy): Eukaryota > Metazoa > Chordata > Amphibia > Caudata > Ambystomatidae > Ambystoma > Ambystoma mexicanum. Next base: position 170,705,670 of record NC_090941.1, on the reverse strand, counting down.
ATTGATGTGGTACTCCTACTGAGTCCAGGTGCCATGAACCGACTGATTTTCCAGGGTGGCCCCCCCATCCCTCGAGAGAGTAGTCCGTGGTGATGGTGACCTGCGGGATGGGAGGCTGTAAGGGCTTGCCTGTCCGAAGGTTGCAGTTCATGGACCGCCATGTGAGGTCCGGGTGGAGAGATGGAGGAACGTTGATCATCTCCGCTTGAGAGCCCCGCGCCTGGTTCCATGATGCCACGAAGTGCAGCTGTCTCCTCCTCATCCTGAGTCTTGTGTGGGGGACGGCTAATAGGACCGCATCCAAGAGACCCAGGAGTTGCTGGAACCACCAGGCCGAGGTCACCTCTTTGCTGAGGAAGTGAGTCGTGGCCCTCTTGATGGCTGTGATCTTGTCCTCCGACGGAAACACCTTTTCGGAGCACATGTCTTATATTAGTCCCAAGAAGGTCACAGTCTGTGTGGGCTGCAGTTGCGACTTCTTGAGATTGAGCGAAAAGCCTAGATGATCATGTAGTGTGTTCATAAGAGCATGGGAATTGTGGTACACTGCTTCCGGGTATTAACCCTGACGAGCCAGTCGTCGAGGTACGGGTAGATGTGTAGTCCCAGAGCCCTGAGGACGGCAGCCACTGTATTCATGAGTCTGGTAAAGAACCTGGGGGCCGAGTTGAGGCCAAAAGGAAGCACCTTGTATTGGAAATGGAAGCCCATGATCCTGAAACGTAGAAAGGAATGATGGGGCTGCCAAATCGGGACGTGCAAGTACGCGTCCTTCAGATCCAGGGAGCATAGCCAGTCTCCCTTGCACAATGTCTCCGCTATAAAAGGTGGCGTAACCATCTTGAATTTTTGTAGAGGTAGGGAGAGGTTGAGGGTGGAAAGGTCCAGCACAACTCTCAGGCCCGCCTGGTTCTTTTTCTGAATGGCGAAAATCTTGGAGTCAAAGCCGAGGCCTCGCTGGGAGGCTGGGACTTCCTCCACTGCCTGGCTCTCGACAAGCGACCGGATCTCCGCCAAAAGAGTTGCTATCCCAACTTGAGGGAGGGGAGGAGGGACGAGCGGCTGGGATGGGTAGGCGGTACCCCATGGATACTACTGAGAGGATGCAGGGGTCAGCGAAATTCTGGCACCAGAAATGTGCATGGAGAGCAAGCCTACCCCCCACTGGAGACATGTGGACCCGGAGGGGCGTGTCATGCCTTCTTTCCCTCTGAGGCTGTTGCGGAGGAGGGAGACTGGAAAATGCCCTTACTCCCCCCCTCCCTTTTTGTTGCTTGCGCCGATGTTGAGTCAGTGAGCGGTCCGGCTGCTTGGACCTCCGTTCTTGGAAGCCGCGGAACCCTCCGTATGTACGCCCCTAATCGGAGCGCTGCTGTGACTGGGCTGTACGATTTGGGCATGGTCTTTGTCAGGATGGATAAAGACTTGGCCGTTTGTGAGTCGTTTTTCTTTTTGTCCAGCTCCTCGTCCGTGGTGGAGTGGAAGAGGAATTTCCCACCATAACCTCTGTTTAACAGCTGCCAACATGACATCGGTGTTGGCCTGCCGAAGATGCAAGAACGCGCTGGAATACAGCTTCTTCCCATATGCCTCCAAGATCTCCTCCTCCTTGCCTAGCAGTGCCACAGAGGAGGAGGCTGAGGACGACTTGGAGTATAGTAATGCCGCGGCGATCACCGCAGAGTGTAGCTGAGGATGGGCCGATAGCAAGAGTGTATTTCCCTCCATCTGCCTGTACTTGGCGTTCAGGTGTCGATTGATTGGCTGGACCGAGTGGGGCTTGAGCCAACCCTTCTTGGCCAAGGCGACTACATCTGTCTGCATCGGGATTCCCGTTTTCGTAGAGGTGCGTCGCGTGAGGACTTCTGCGAGGACCCCCTCTGCTGGTTGCTCAACCTCAGGTTGAGGAAGGCCCAGGTACTCTGCCAGCACTGCAAGACGTTCGTGGAAGGCTTTGGCTGACGATGGTGTGTCGGGGTCCTCCTCCTTGTCCCTGTCCACCAGGGGGCCCGGAGGATCCGGCACCGGTGGAGGAGTGATGGGAGCCGGTGGCTGAGGTACGGTAACCGGAGCTGGAGGCTGGTATGGAACCGCCTGTACAATCGGTTGGGGGGCCGGAGCAGGTGGCAGAGGCTGCGCTGGGGCCATGGCGCTGGGGCCTGCGAAGCCGGAAGCATTGGAGGGAGCACATCCCTGATGGTATCCCTGAGGATGATGACCCCCATCTGAGGAAATTTCATGAGCCCGAGGAACCTTTCAAAGAACCTGTTCTCACAGGCTGGAGGGGTGGTAGGTGATATTGAAGGGGTAGCGGGAGGTTGCGGAGCCGCGAATAACCTGCCCATTAGGACGCAACGGGAACCTGCCCATCGCAAATGAAGAATAGGCTGTAGGCCACGTACCTGGTTGACACAAGTCCCACCTTGACACTTGTTCCTCGACCTGCTCCCTTTCCTGGTGTGGCGTCGGACGTGTGCGAATGTGTGGCGCAGCGGCCCTCTTGTCAAGCTGCCTTCCACATGTCTGCGTCGTGTTGCACTGCTCACTGGGCTCAGCCTCGTCCAGGACTCTTGAGTGTGGATCATGAGGCCTACCCTGCTCCTCAGGCCGAGGCCTTGTAGGCGTTACACCCTCGGCCGAGAGGCCGGTAGAGCTCCGTTTAGGCCCCCCTTTGGACATATTGCCGGTAGTAGGGTGTGGCCCCCCGGTAAAAGAAACTTCCGGTCCCTCAACACTGTCACCGGGAGGATCCACTTATCCTTCGACCTGTAGGGTGGTAGCTTCGGTGCACGTGCTTGTAAGAGAACCTGATCGGTCCCTCCCACACAGACGAGTCCTTGGGAAGGAGTCTCACTTGCAGGTTGAGTTGGAGAAGTAGGCCCTACCTTGGGCCTGGATCGATGGTAGATGAAGTCTTTCAGGTCTTCTGAAGGCGATCGCTGGAAGAGCTCCCTCCACCTGGCTAGTCTGTTCTTCAGAGACCTTGACGAAAGAGGTACAAGCATGCCAACCGTGGTCTGTGTCAAGGCAACGTAGGCAGAGGACGTGGGGGTCTGAAGTTGGGAAGAGCCTGTCGCAAGAGGGATACCAGCTGAACCCTGTGGAAGTCGACATGCGCCGTGGAGCAGCGTGACGCCTGAGGACTGAGTACCTGCATGATAAAAAGACAAAAAAGACAGAAGTATCCGTGCGTGGAATTACATGGGCGAAGCCAAACCCAGGAGCACTGGTGAATTCGACCCGTTCCAGTCTACGCAGAAAACTGGGGGTGGTGGTGCCTGAGGGTTGACTCAGGGCAGCACGTGCTCGCAGGGCCGCACCCCTGCACGCCTCTAAATTTAAAGGGGAAGACGTTTTTTTCTGGTGAAAAAGGTTCCATCTCCCGTCCCTTGGAAGGGACGCCCATGCATTATGGAGGAAAGGGGACGGGACGTAAGAGTAGGTTCCAAGCACTGCTGCTGCAGGAAGAATAAGTTTACCATGAGGAATCCGTGGGAGGACACAATCCATTACAAAGCAATTTTCTGTAGTCGCAAAAAATTCATAATTACAATTCATTAACAGACCTATCCAATACACCAAACCTACGCTTTAAAAAACCAGCACTGGCGAGGCAAACATCTGGCTTTTGTGTAGGCATGACAGACTTTTGCCAGGCACAGGTACGAAAATGGACATTAATGATGCACCATGTGCAAGTACCTGGGCAAATAACAGTGCCCTGCAGACGCCCATCAAATAGCTATACAAAAGCAAAATGTTTCGTTTTTCTAATGGTTGCTTTTAAGAGTACTTTGGTGAAGGACAAGTATACTGCTTGCAAGGGGCTGAAGGTACACTTGGTAAAGTCTTTTTTATTACAGCATTAGTAAATTTACCACTCCAATTAAGCCATTAACTCTCACAAGAGAAGATTGCTCTGAAATAACACTGGTGAGTACTTTGATTACAAAGTTTGATGTTACTGCTTGATAAGGTTAGTTCAAAAAGATTGAATGAGGATGTGTTTTGGGCAGGGAGAGGCTTGATGTGGGTGGGAATGGCTATATGGATTAGCATGGTCATGGGCAGACAATGGGTGGGTAAATAAACAACACCTACAAGCTGTGTGTCCCTTTCAATATCCCATTCTCCCTCCTAGCTGTACTCCAATTAAATTGTTTTTGTTTTTAACGCCACCCAATAGCTAAAACTAATCGGACTGGATTGGTCTTTTAGATACACAGGTTTAAATAAAAGTTTTTTTTATATAATCCTCCTCTGGCATTCAAAAGAAAGTACATATAACTATGTCAAATAGAGGTATAACAAAACGTTCTTGGAAAACGAAAACCCTTAGACCCCAATGGAAGTGCTTATGTGGGGATGCCACGAAGGACACACAACCAGTTGATATGTTCTGTCATGTAAGCATTTTAATTTATTAATGATGTGCCTTGTCAATATTAGTGTAGGCTTTTCCTGTACATATTGGTAAAGTACAGAAAGCGTTGCCCTGCACAGAAAGACTCACATTTATTTTTCCCAACTTTTAGCTCACGGGTTACTGAAGTACATAGCAAGCGCTATCAAGAAATGCCAAAGGCAAATGCCTTGGACCCACTTTTTTGGTCCCGCAATTTCATTAAGCATTGATTAAACTGACAGATCTTCCAATGTGCCAGTTTTAGGATTAGATCGCTCACTGTAGTATGTACTGATCCTGGCAACCTAGAGCATAGAGAGAAGAAATAATATACAGTAACATTGGTAGAGTATGCCATAGAAACCAAATTGGTGCAGATCACCAATACCAGGAGCTAACAAACTTGGTTTGATGAAATAGGCATGAATGGTATATTGACTATTTCTTGTACTCAAAATAAACGCACATGTACATTTATTGATACTGGTGTGATGTGAACACTATATAAATGTTTTCCCTCACCACAATGGATTAGGGCCAACACAAAATGGTGCGGGATGGAACATGTGGTGCAGCTAGGGGCTGCAAGGGTAGCCACACTTTGCAGCTATGGCTGATCAATACAATTCCAACACCACAAATTGGGATAGTGAGGCTCAGGAGTCCCTTTGTTGATCAATACAATTACACATGATATATAAATGTGGATCAACTTACTCAGAGATGGTGAAAAAGTCCATGAGTTCTGATGTGGAAGCCTTATTCCAATACGTGAAGAGAGCATCTGGAAAAAGAAGACTGATGTTCAGAGAACCACAGGCAACACAAAAGATTGCAAATTAAGCACAGTTAAGACAACCTTAATTTAGACAGAACAAGCGACTTGCTTTCAAAAATGTCTATCTGATGGGTATGGTCTTACTCCAACAATCCTGATCTTTGGAATTGTTTTAGGTGCAGACTTGGTCTGGAAAGTTTAGAACCACAACTTGGTGGAACAGGTACAAATCCACAACAGGCTAGAAAGATCAGCAGAATAGACCCAAAAACATGTTTTTAGTATTCATGGTATTCCAATAAGAAGAGGGTCAAGTAGGAGGGCGAGGAGGTATCTGTATGAAAAGGCAGCGTCAATAAAAATTGATATTATACAAGCTAAGATTTATCTATGTTCAAGTGTCAGCAGTACAAATCCAACACCCACTAATGCCCATGAAAAAGCCCTCCCTGCTTGTTCCAGCCCTAATGCACTCATCACCAACGACGGGTTATGGAAAATTGCTTAGGCAGTCATATCCTTAGTTCCCATGCAAAGCCAGGCAAGTTCATGCCTAAAATGTAGGGGAATTATTCACTCGCATGGCTTCCTGAAGGCACAAGGTCAAATTCTCTAGCTCATGGTCAGCATCATAAGTCACTGTTACATTGTGGGGGCCTTAGGAGCAAAAAGGATATGGGAACATTAATGTTTCCAGGACCACAAGCGGCACACTGCAGGAATAGGCAAGCTCCTATTTACGAGCATCAAAAATAAGCTTAAAGTAAGCCAAACCTTGCTGTCTCCTAAAGGAGGTAGATGTTTGAGTCATCAGTAATAACACCCACTTGGGTGCAAATAACAATACCAACCTAGGAACCAGGAGATCTGAACGAAAAGTCTCTGCTTCAGCACCAGCCTCTTGTGGCACCAGCAACAGCATCAAGTTGACATCCCACAGACCATTCATGACAACAAAAAGTGATTGGTACTAGGCAGCTCAGCACAGTGCAGTGGAGGAACAGTAGTAGCCTCCAAAGCAGGACACTGACTGAACATACTGCTGTGACTGCATGAAAGTCTCCAAGTCAGCTGGGCAAGAGGTCTTCAAAAGTAAGGTTACAGTCAGCAACATCTTCTAGACAGGAATTGCTTCCAATTCCAGCACAGGGCCTGGATAAGAAGTCCCATGTTACCACCCCAAAGTCGAAAGAAGAGTCTTTCTGCTTTTGTTTAAGTAGTGTTATTATTATAGTTATTTTTGGATAGCTCTGCAATCTGGGGCAATCCAGGTCATCCACAATAGTTATGGCAACTCACACTGGGACTGAAGGAACTACGAGTAGTTTTTCTTGTCCCTATCCTTATGGAGCATGGCATGGTGGAAACCTTTGTGACTCAATCCATCTCTGTATATCCCCAGTTGTTGTGAACGGGAGTCCCCTCCCTCCACCCCTGCAGTGCAAAGGTCTAAAATGGCTTTGAGGCCGGAACCGTACCTGCCATCGTTTTTTGGAAGCGTTGCAGCATTTGACCCTTAAATGCCTCCCACTCAATGGTAAAGGGCTTACTCCAGTCCTCCGATGAACCAGAGTCATGTCTAGGCCGGCGTTGTCTGTTTTCTTGTGGGAGGATGAGGAACGATTTGACCTGCTTGAAGAATGCAAGTATTTTTTCACCTTCTTCCGGTGTCTGTCCTTCTCAGGCATGGGGCCTTCTATGTCACGGCCGGCGATAGTTTGCTCAATTGCTCAATTGCACCAGTGATTTCGACAGAGGCCTACCGAGTGCCAATTTTGCTGACCATTCCCTGATGGCCTTTGTATTCATTTGCTGACAGGAACCACACTGCTCAATGTGTTTCTTACCGAGACACCATACGCAGATGCCATGTGGGTCTGTGATGGGCATGTTTGAGCCGCAGTCCTGACAGCACTTGAAATCCAAGGCTTTAGAGCCCGACATATCTGAGTGAAAAAATAACTTTCTCTTAAGAGAACAGTTCCGAAAACAGCATGCTTAGTGTGTGGAAAAAAGGAACTGAGGTATTGGGGCGTAATGACAATACATATACCTCTGACTTCACTGCCAGAGTTGAGGAGTGGTGCGGCCGAGTCCAGATGGAGTCGACAGTCTATGTTGTGCTGCACTACGCCCCCTGTCGAAAGGTTTTCGAACAGCTGACGCTGGAAGGGATATAGATCAGATACATTTTAGATTGCCAAAACACAACTGGAAACAGTGGAGTGAAGAGAGGAAGAAAAAGAGGAGACAAAAAAAGAATATTTTGGTGTCATCAGCGTCGAAGTGACAAGATCGACTGAAAGAGGAAATGAGATCAGATGGAGGAATAGCATAAAAGGAAAAAAGAAGGCGATCAAGGCCTGAGCCTTGGGGACCCCATGGTAAATGGGGTGAGATGAGGGAACAGGTGGAACTAAGCAGCCAGAAAAGTGTTTACCGTGCCTGCCTACACCAGTCTCCCGCCAAGTGCAAGTAGAACCGTTCCCTGCTAAAATTACATGGTAAGCAAATTTCCTATTAAGCCGACAGTGAGCAGATGACAGTGGCAAAAAGAACATTACCAGAGGTAAGTATTTGTTTTTCTAATGGATTGTGCCCTGCCACAGGTTCTTCATCTTGGGTAGACTCCCACAGCCATACTTCTTATTAAGGAGGTGGGGAGAGCAAACAGGAGAGAAGCTTGTTACACTAGAACATTTTACTGAACTGATTTGCCAAATCATGTATACTGACCAGAAAGGTAGTCCACACAATAATACCTGGAAAAGGAATGTAAGGTTGACTAAGACAAAGTCACAGTCTGGCAAATGTCCAAGACTGGCACCCCCCCCCCCCCACTGGAGGGGAAAATTAGCAGCTAGCCTGCAGTTGAGTGGGCCCTAAAGCCTTCCGGCATCTTCACTAAATAGTAGTACTCCGCAATGCAGAGCACGACCCAGTAAACAATGTCTGTTTCATAACTGCCTTACCAAGTTTCATCGCTTTGTAGCCTATCAAAAGCTGGTAGTCACCCCTGAACTGTCTGCCCTCACTACATAGAAGCTTATGGTTCTCTTTGGATCAATTCTGTAAAATCTATCTCCCTCCTTTGATGGGTTAGAAGGTGAAATAGGAGGATGAACACACATTTGTATTTTCTGTGATAGATGGAATTCTGAAACCTTTGGCAAAAAATAAAAAGGTCCTACCCAGAGATTCAGGTTTTCTGGAAAAGGTGATGTAAAGAAGCTTCCAAGAGCCTGCAACTCACTCATTCTTGTTACTAATATTATTTCCACAAGAAAGATTGTTTTCAATATTAGAATCCTAAGAGGATATGAATGAATTAGCTTGAATGTTACTCCATCAAAAATTTAACAACTAAGTTAAGGTCCCAGGAAGAAACAAATTGTACAGGTATAAGAACAAATTTCTTACCATGGGTAATGTTCTTTCTGATGGAGGTTCCTCCCACGGATTACTCATCTAGGATATTTGTTTAGCAGCACCAGCTGCTATCCTGAAACATTTGCTGCCGCCAAGGGGCGCGGCGTGGCTCCGCCTGACAACTTGACATGCCCTGCACCGGAACAGTCATCCACCCAGTATATATATGATACATTACTCACCGTAATCGTGTTTCTGATGCTTGTATCTGCTTAGATTCACATGCTATGCATAGACCGACATCTAGTAGAACATGCTGGTGGTGTAGTCTGTGAAGAGTCGCACCACCCTCCCTCGCAGTTGAGGTAGAAATGATTTGAGGGCCCAGAAGACTGCCCAGAGTTCCAGGAAGTTGATGTCAAGGTCCTTCTCCTCTGGGTTTCATGTAATGTCCCCTGACAAAAAGTTGCTGTTTTTTTGCGGAGACATTACATTGAACATGCAGGGGACACGCCTGCAACCCCTGATTTATTTAAATATTTTTTTTAAACAACGGGAGCAGGGGACATCCCTGCAACCCGTCCCCATACATAATGTCACCATATATAATGTCACCATATATAGTGTCGCCAATGGCTTTTCCCGGCAACATTATGTATGGGCACATTATTACCCGATACCCTCCTCTGGGAGCCAGAGGCCTCTAGCGTGTGAATGCCCAGTGTGGGCCCTCCACTCTTCTGGGGAGGCATCTGTGGTGACCGTGGTCTGGTACGGTGAGATCTGAAAATGAGACCCTGGCATGAGATGTGGGTGCACTCCTCATTATTAGGACTGGTTTTCTATACTCTGGCCTGGTGGACAGATGTATATAAGGCCAAACTATATTGTGACAGGAACAACTCTGGGAAGCTGTAGCCAAACCAGTTTAGGTAGCAGTGACAGGCGGTCTAGGCTAAGTTCTTCAGAGGTGGTGAGCTTGTAAGGGGTACACAATGAGGTCACACAATGGGAATCACAGATTACACCTAGGCAGGATGTATACAAATACAGTTATTTATTCATGGGCAAAACACTATAGAAAAATTACTACCACAGGCACACTTATCACACAACACTATCAAACTAAATACATACATACATTCACTTTGTTATAGGACATAATACACATCAGAAATTCCTGCAAAGGAAAGGTTAGACAAGTATTATGCACGTATGGTCCACAGAGATGATCCTTAACTAAAATTGTCCAGCCCTAAATTGCCGGGGGCCTTTTGCCCAACAATTCAGGTTACAGTTCCACAGAAGTTAGGATGCAGGAAAAAATGCAGGTAGGGTCTCTGGGGTCCAGTGAAGGGTTCTTGGGGTTAGGGTTCAGCTTAGACTAATGCCCAAAAGTAGCCCCAACAGTCAGAGATGTCTTGCGCAAGCAAGCATGGCAAAGCCAATATTGTTATAAATAAGCTTTATTATAAGCCCCTACACTTATAATGGGAGAATAGGGGTAGGTTAGAAACTCTGTAACTTACCCCCTGTATTCCGATTCTTCCCCAGACTTGGCAGAACAAAGAACGTGTCCAACGTTGCTTTTCCAGCTGAAAGTCGCAGTCCTCGATTCACAGGGGTTGCAGGTTCAAGCTTATCTCTGGTTGGTGTCTTTTACTGTTGCAAGGACTCTCGATCAAAGAATGCAGAAAACCTTGATGTAGCACCACTCTCAAGACTGGACTCGGGTCAGGTAAGCTCTTTCGGACGGTGGTCACCGCAGCAGGGTGACGCAAAAGGACTCAGCAGTCGCGGTCGGACTTTCCCTCCTATCTCGGGTCCCCGTGATGCTAGGACGCCGAATTCTGCAGTAGGAAGTCTCGTAGGGCCAGATGATGATCTCAAGTTTCAGGACAGAACTTTGTACGGTGACGCCGGCTGCACGACTGCCCACAAACCAAGCTGGTCAGCCACAGGACGGTTCCAGGATACTTCCGAAGGCTTCCTCTGGCAGGGCACCGAGCAGACGTCGGGAATTGATGGTCCCTCCACTCCAAGGGTCGTAGCTCCTTCGCAGGACTACTAAAGATCACAAGCAAGACAGGGCTCCTCCAGGACAGCAGCAGAAGTTGGTTGCCAGGCCTCCTGCAGTCGGGTCTCGGGTTTCTTAACGGGTCTCACAGCTGGACAGGATACTTGGCCTCTTTTGGTTTCTGCAGGATCTCTGAAGAATGGGTGCAGGGGTCCTCTTCTTTTCCTAAAAGCCAGGTAAGAGCTGCTGCCCTCACTAGCCAATAGCAGGACTAAAACCCATCCACCCACACCCCCACCCCCCAACCCCCATCCCCACCCCCAGCAGTGGTTCAATCAGGTCCACTGGCGAGATCATTCATGCATACCACTCAGACACACTGAAACCAGTTTGTGGATTTGTCACGGCTCGCTCCCTTCGCTCCCGTTCCCGTCACTTGGGGGCATGTTTTGGGTTTTTTTCCCTACTGGACATTTCCTCCGAACCTTATGCTACAGTGCTGTGATGAATTGGGAGCGCTAAAACCTTATTTTCCAAGTTACTTCCCTTCCGGATCCATTCCAGGTTTTTGGCAGCCAGCATGCTACGTTAATCTAATGACTATGCTTCCCAGAATGCCTGGCTCACTGCCTCACCTCCTCCCTTGCAGGACAAGGTTGGGTGGAGGATAGGCAACACCTGTGGCTGCAGGTGCAGCAGGCGGCACACCTGAGGGGTGTGCTCGTTAAGGAGCTTTAAAAGCCTCAGTTTACTTCAGTCCAGCGCTGGTCATTGTTGCAGTGTTCCTGTTGTGACTGGTCCCTTGTTCCTAGCTTTTGTGCCTAGTTCCTAGTTCCTGTTTCTTGTTCCTCTGCCCTGGATTTCGGATTTATGTGCTTAATTGATTTCTGCTTTCTGGATTTCCCTTTCTGTCTTCCTCTGTCTGCAGGCAGCCTTTCTCTGTGCTTTACCCGTTGATGCTGCCCAATTTGCCTGTGTGCTCTGTTTCTTTGATGCTGTCCTTTGCTACTGAAAAACTTGATGCATTAGTCTTTCCCTTTATAGATTTAGCTTCCTGCCTTTTCTCCTTGGATGGGTGGGAAAGGTTTCCTTTTGTGATATCATTTTCCCTGCTCCTGATCCTTACTTTCTATTGGGATCCATTCCATGTTTTCCATTGCACTTCTGCATTTATTTCCCATTGATTATTAGGTGTGGGGTGCTGTTGTAACAAGTCCCTGTGTGAATGCCTTTTGTTTTCCTCACTGTTCTATAATCACAATTCCTACTTGCCCCTTGACTTGGGTCTTATGTATTTAGTTATCCTCCACCCATTGCTGTTATAGCCTTCTGGGTCCCTGTTTGATCAACTGGGTTTGTGGGTTTACTGACATTCAAGTGGTCTTTCCGGTCCTTGTGAGTACTGTTTCTAAGTTCCTTATTCAGTATCATCCAGAGTGTCAGCTCACAGATCCTGTCCTTGCTTGCCCTCTACGTGGGCTTAGCGCTGTCAGTATCTGTAATAGCATAGTGGGTAAGGAGTTTTCCGACTTTCCTTTCAGTCATAAGGAGGTTCTAAGTGCTTACCCCACATCCCTTTTCATATATTGGTATTATTGTTTCACTCTATTTGCACTCCTGGGTTTTAGTATACAAGAGTCTTGGGTATTGTATGCACGTTGTTAGATTCAAAGTTGTTCACTGTGCGATTCCGTGCACATTTCCCTTGCCATATTCATTGCCTTCTTCCTTTCTTAACAGGATTGGGGTCAAACAGACCCAGCACACAACCTGCCAGCAAACACACACAGCCCTCCAGTAGTCTGCCAAAAGCTCCTGCTTTCCCGGGCACTGGAAGTCCTTATAAGGATTTTCCTGGCCTCTAAAGAACAAGATGGCAAAAGAATCTATGTAAAATCTCGTGACACGGCCATGTTTGACCAGTAGCCACAGTTAGTAGCCAAACGCGGTAAACCTGGTAAGGCTAAAATGAAAATTCCCAAAAAGTGGGAAAAAAGTCACTGCTGCCACCAGCCTATCCTTTTAGCATACCTAGAGTAACCAAAAATCCTCTGTTAGTCTAGGGCAAAAGAAAATGCACCCCATTGTACTGCAGTGTAAGCTGCATTGTACAATGATAAAAAGTTATCACAAGTGATACAAAAGTAACCAAAAGCAGTAACATAGTAACACGACTAAAGGAAACAAGGTTTCCCAGTACTGACAGCCTGAATAACATATCAGTTTCCCCATAACATATGAGCAAAGGCCAGTTCAGTGAAACTGAAGGCTTCACTGCACTGTGAAAAGTACACGTCAGATTAAAAAATAAAAGCAAAAGTTGGGGAGTTCCATAAAGATGGAAGGAAAGGTGCAGTAAAGAGAAATCTTTCCTAACACTCATCATCTTAGACCTTGCGGAAACACATGATTAAGGTTGATCTTGTCCATCCCAGTGCTTGTGACTTGCAGCCACTGTGCATCCAGGAACTCATGAAGAGGTCTCATCTGGAGCCTACAAAATGGTACGAGGTGATGCAGTAGGACATCATGTCCAACAGCGACTTTATGGCTGGCACTGTTGCGAATTGCACCGACAGGCGCTGTACATTCCCCAGGATGGCTGCCACCAACACCTCCAAGGGGGTTGCCAGGCATGCAACCGTGCTGAGACGGGCGCCCAGGAGCAGAGCTTTCTACAATGGCACCACACCGGACTTCGGATAGTTGATGGAGAATCCGAGCTCCGTTAGAAAGCGAATTGTCTCTGTGGTGTGCTCGATTGTCAGCGTGAGAGATGATGAGCCAGTCGTCCAGATAAGGGTAGACCTGGATGTCCATGAGGCGTAGATGCACTGCCACTGGAGCCAAACACTTTGTGAACAGCCTCAGCACTGATTTCAGGCCGAAAGGCAGGGCCTTGAACTGATAGTACCATCCCTGGACCACAAACTGCAGGAACCTTTGATATTTTGGGTGGATGGGGAAATGAAAGTAGGTGTTCTCCAGGTCCAAGGTCGCTAGGAAATTTCCTTCCTCCAATTGGTTGAGCATGTGCTGCAACGTGACCATCCTGAACTTGGGACTTCAAATACTTGTTGAGGAACTTAAAGTCTAGCATTGGCCGTCACCCTCCTGACTTTTTCCACACCAGAAAGTATCTGGAGTACATTCCGGAGCCCCGGAGGTGCTGCGGGGTTGGGGAGTGGGGCGCTCTATCGCCCCCTTTCCTAACCTAGCCTGAACTCCTGCAGTAGTTGGGCCATGCACAGTTTTTTTTTTTTTAAATAATTTTATTCAAACAACAAATAAACCAAACTCAACTTACAGTGGGTACATAACTTGCTCATAAATACACATACATTGTTACATTTTCGCCCACTGTATTTCCCTTCCCTCCCCCCTCCCGTGCCTACTTTCTCCCATTGTTAGTCTCCACCTCCTGTGGTGGGGAATCCTCTTCCGCCACGCTTATTGAGTCATCTTCGCTTGGTCCATCATACGAAGGCCCAAATAGTTCTGCTATTAGTTGTCTCCAACCCGCTAGGGCTCCAGCTTCGCCCTCTATGTCCCCTCTACACGCTTCCTGCCATGCCACTGTTTCTGCCTCCACCCACTTCTGCAAGTCCCTCCACCACGTCTCCACTTTGGGCTTGTGACACGCTTTCCATCCCATCGCAATCCTTCTCTTCGCCAGAACATACGCCAGATCTTTCAATTTGCTTACATGTTTAAGCTTCCGCGATCTGGGGAACCCTCCCAACAAACAAGCCCACACAGTATCCACCTTCATACAGATTCCCTTGTCTTCCATTTTCTGTGTTATGTCTCTCACATATTTCGCTATCAGTGGGCATGCCCAGAACATATGTACCATTCCTGCATTTTCTTCATTACATATGGGACACACTTGGCTTCCGGCGTTCTTAAATTTGGCTATCTTTAGTGGCGTCAGGTATGCTATGTGAGTTATATACAACTGTATCTGTTGCAGACTAGCATTTCTCGATACTTTTTTATGACACCCTTGAGCCCTTTCCCACATCCCGTCACTCATCAGGTCCCCTACTTCTTCCTCCCAGTCCAGTCTAAGTTGCACCACTTCCTTGCCCACTTGAGTCATCATCATCTCATATACTCTAGACGTTTTATGCCCCCCTTCCGCTATATCATATATAGTATCTAGTGCGGTGTCCGGTTCCTCTGCTAGTTCCACCTCGGACCAGGTATCTTTGATTCGTTGTACCATCCCATGATACGTAATATATTGCCCAGCACTCAACCCCATTTGTTCCACCAGCTCCTCAAATTCCAATATTTTCCCTTCTTGCCACACATCCCCCAACGTTGCTATTCCTACCGGTTCCCAATACTTCCTAATCATTAACCTTAGTTGCTTCTCTGTTCCCATCATTGTAACCAATGGGATTTGCGAAGAGCACAGGGCCGGCTTGTCCATCAACCGGCACGCCCTCTGCCACATCCCCCACCCAAGGCCCAGCATCCACGGACAACCTCTCAGCTCCCGCTTGGGTAACCATATCATTTCTCTCAGAAATTATGGGGTGCAATCTCATTGATGCAGCATATCCTCTAAGATAGGCTCCGCAGAGAGCCATTTGGCTACATGTTGCAATTGGCTCGCTACATAATATACTTCCCAGTTCGGTAATTTAATGCCCCCTTTCTCATGCAGATTTTGGAGTTTCCACAGGGCTACCCTGTTCCTCATCCCGTGCCATAGGAATTCTCTGCATATGCTGTCCAACCTAAGAAAGAATTGCCGGGGTATGGAGTATGGGATGTTCGAATGCAACAGTCTGGGTAATGCCACCATCTTGAGCATCGCCCCTCGCCCCATCATTGCCAAGGGGAGTTTCGCCCAGAACTTCATGCTGTTTTCCAGTTTCTGAACCGTTCTTTCTGTATTATGCCTATGTTCGGCTTCTACTGTATGGTATATGTCTATCCCAAGATATCTAAAGGTTGTGGCCTCCCACGGTATCTGTAGTACCGGCAAATTCTCCACCAAGAGCCCCCTATATCTGCCCAGCGGGAACACACAGGATTTACTGGGGTTCACAGCTATACCTGAAAGTTCTGCAAACCTCTCCACCACTTCTAACACATACTGCAGATTCTCCTCTGGGTAGCGCAAATACAATAACATATCGTCTGCGTATAGTGAAATTAAATGTGATGTTTCCCCGACGACAATGCCTAATGCGTCATATTGCTGCCTTAAATAAATCGCCAGTGGCTCCAAAGCCAGAATATACAACATGGGGGACCAGGGGCATCCCTGTCTGGTTCCTCTACCAAGTTGCCACCTTTCAGAGATCACAGTTCCTGTCTTCACTCTCGCTAATGGCGCACTATATAGAAGTTCCACTCAGTGAAGATATCCTGGGCCCCATACCGTAATTAGCTAGGGCCGCCTTCAACCAGGGCAACTTGACCGAGTCAAATGCCTTGATCGCATCCAGTGATACTATCGCCATTTCGCTAGTATCTCCTCCGGTATGTTGGACCACTCAATGGAGTCGCCTCAAATTGTTCGAGATATTCCTGTTTGGGACATATCCTGTTTGATCAGGGTGTATTAATATATTGATGACCCTCTTTAGTCTGTTTGCTAGAACCGCTGTTAAAATCTTACTATCTTGGTTCAACATTGATAGGGGCCTATAGGATCCGCAGTCACTACCAGGCCTATTGGGCTTGGGGAGTGTTATAATAACCGCTTCGCGCAGTGATTCCGGTAGTCTCCCAACTTCATATGCTTCATTAAGCATTTCCAGCAGTGGGGGGAGAATCTCTGCTTTATGTGTCTTATAAAATTCGCTTGGGAGTCCGTCGGTTCCCGGGGTTTTACACGTGGGCAGCTGCCTCACCACTTCTTCTAGCTCCTTTAGGGTGATAGGGGCATCTAGCTCCTCCCTCTCCTCTACACTAATTTGGGGTAGTCCAATATCTTCCAGTATGTCTCCTATTTCCCCCCTGTTGCTCCCCGTCTCATCCCCGTACAAGCGTCTATAATATTCTGCAAATTCATGATTAACCCCCTCCTGCGTATCCACTATGTTGCCATGGTCTTTCACTATTGTTCTGATTGGGGGCCTAGGAGTCTCGTTTTTCTAGAGCCACGCAAGGAGTCTTCCTGGTTTCTCGCCTCCAGCATGTTGTCTTTCTGTGTATTTTTTATAGTTAAGATTACATAATCGCTCCCAATATCCTGCACATTTCTGCTGCAGGCCCAGTGCCATTTCCTTATCTGCCTTAGTGTTGCTGCCCCATTCCAATACCCTCTCCAGTTCCATTTCAGAGTCCTGCAATTCGGTCAGAATCCCATTCTGCAGTCCTTTAGACTTTGCTATGGCAATTCCCCTCACTACTACTTTAAAGGCTTCCCAGAGTGTGCCCGCTGTCTTAACACTGCCAGTATTTATCTCGAAATAACTTATTATTTCCTCTCGCATATCCTCCCTTAATAGGCTATCTTTAAGCGCTTCTGCACGCAATCGCCATGTGGATATCCTCCCCCTTGGGGGTCGGTATTGCCACACTAGCAACAGTGGCGAGTGGTCTGAGAGGACTCTAGCTTTATATTCCGCCTGCAGTATATCGGTCAGTAACTCCAGCGTAACAAATACATAGTCCAGTCTTGTATATAGGCCCTGTGGGGCTGCATAGTGTGAATATTGTATATCCTGCGGATGACGTGTTCTCCATACATCTGTCAGCCCAAAATCCGCCAGTAGTGCATGCAGTGCCTTTGCAGCCGGGGTGGGTCGAACTATTTTAGTGTCTGATCTATCTATGTTGGGGCTCAACACACAATTGAAATCTCCCCCCCATAATATAGCTCCCCCCACGCTGCCACTGAGTTTACTATATAGGGTCCTAAAATACGCAGCTGTATCTTGGTTTGGGGCATAAGTATTTACGATGCAGATCTCTCTATTTTCCACCATCCCTTTCATGATCACCATCCTACCATCCGCCTCTACGAGCGAGCTCAGCAACTGGAACGGAACATGTGGGGCCAACCATGTGATTACCCCTCTTGCATAGGCAGAGTATGTTGCCCCCACCATTGTCCCTCTCCACTTTTTTCGTATCACTTCCAGTTTATCTTGCGTTAAATGAGTTTCTAGTAACAGGGCTATATCCACTTTCTGTCTGCGCAGGTACATCATTACCTTGTTCCGCTTCAGATAACTATTGAGCCCCCTGACGTTCCAAGTGACTATCTTAAGGTCTCCCATGGTTCGTCTTGTGTTCCCCGAGGTGTAGGGCTCACCCCATAACTCTTCCCCAACTATAACAACCCACAGCACACAACCCCTTCCCTCCCCCCTTCCCTCCCCCATCCCCACCCTTCCCCAACAATTGCCCAGCTCCATCCCTGGATCTCAGGCTCCCCGCGTTTGGGCCTACCCTGGTACCCCGGGCAAGACCCCAGCAGGGTGTCACCGCACTATCGGCGACCTAACTAAACTCTAAATGGGGGATGTAAAGGTTGGTCCTGCAAAGCTCCTTGACAAAGTCATGATCGCAATATTCGCGAATCATGTGTTTTCCCCAGCATGATCGCACCATTTAGCAAGCTGCTGCAGTGACTATAATCAAGTCCCATAGTCTTAAGTTCTGACACCCCCCGGTGCCCCTCTCGCTCATTACTTATCCGCATCACCTCCTTCTCCCGTCCGAACGTCCGACTCCTGGGGGCAACCCTGCGTGTCGAGCCATCCCATAGCTTCTTCCGGAGTTTCAAAAACAAAGTTCTGTGCTTGTGAAAAACGTTTAGCTTAGCCGGGTACAGCAACATGTACTTATGTCCCGCTTCTCGCAATCTTCTCTTGACTGCCCCAAAGTTCATTCTGCTCTGCTGCACCATCAGGGTATAATCCGGGTAAGCCGTTATGTTTGCCGACCCTCTTTGTATTGTCCCACCTTTGCGAAAGTGTTCCAGGATCCTTTCTCGATCCCTGTAGTTAAGTATCTTGGCGATCACCGGCCTAGGTGGGCTCCCTGGTGGTGGTTTTCTCGTTCGGGCCCTATGCGCCCTTTCCACCGCAAACCCCTGAGACAGCACTCCTCCAGTGATTCCATGTAACAACATTGTTTCAATGAACTCTGTGGGGTTATGGCTTGCTGTTCCTTCCGGCAGTCCAACAATACGGATATTATTCCTCCGGGCTCGTCCTTCCGCCTCCTCCGCTCTACTCTCCATATTACCCACTCGCTGTACCAGGGCGTGAAGCTCCGACCGGTGGGAAGCACAGTCCGCCGTGTTCGGACCCATCTCCTTCTCGAGGTTCTCTGTGCGCTCCGCCAGAGTCCTAACGTCTTGTCAGATTCACGTCCTCTTGCACTGCCCCAACCTGGAGCTCCATCGCTGTTTTTAGTTCTGTCACCGCCAGTTCAAGCTTGGTCTCCCAAGCCACCTTCAGATCGGCGATCGCATCAAGGACCTCCTTGTTCGTGCCCATGGTGGCACTGCTCCCAACTTGGGCTCTGTCTTTGCTCCTGGCTCCCTCTGGGCCGGGCGGCGTCTTGGTGTATTCATCTAATGTGGGTTGCTTACCCTTCAGTCTTGGGGGTTTATTAGACATAGCGCTGTGTCTGTGAGTCGTGGGTCAGCCCCTTCACCCGTGGTCTTCAGTCCCAGCAAGGGTGGGTTCTTGCTATCCCCCAAGGGCCGATGGTACGTGCTGGATCCCTTGATCATCCGCGCTCCGCTCCCAGGGCACTCCACCAGCGTCTCTCCCCTTTGCCTCACTGGGAGTAGTGTCACTGCTGTACCCAGCCGTTGTGGAGCCGCTTAACGGTGCACACAGGCCCTCTCGATCGGTATGCCTCCTCCGTTCGTCAAGGTCCTCGACTGTGCTCCGCTATAAACGTGCAGCCAGCTTGCTCATGCTCTGTGCCTTCCCACGCCTGTACATGCTTTTTGGGCTGCTGCTGATCAAAAAAATATGCGTTTCGTGGTCGGATCAAGTAGTCGGATCACGGAGCTCACAGGGTTCCCAGCCTATTCCATGGCTGCCAAGCCACACCCCCGGCCATGCACAGTTCTTGACGTGCCACATGAGGAATGCAAGGGCACCAGCGCTGGAACTCCAAGGTGTGCCCTTGATGAAAAAAGGCCAGAACCCATTTGTCCGTGGTGATGGCTAGCCACTCGTCGACAAAGTTCGATAGCCGACCTCCCACTGGGGTGTGAAGGTTGGGGCCCTGACCACAGCCGGTTCAGTGTCTGCTTCCTGGCCTGTAGGCAACAACGCTGGCCTCTGCTGCCGTAGGCCTTTGTGCAGCCCCTGTAGGATTCATAGGGAAGTGAAGTGGGAGGGCTGACAACTAGGGGTAGTGTGGAGGACCTGCTGGACTTTCCCCTAGAGGACTAAAAGGACAATGACCGCCTCTGCTGCAGTGTCCCCAACGAGCTTGCCGTTTCTGTGCCCACCTTAATTGCTTGGAGCGTCTTGTCCACTGCCTTGCCAAACAAATTGTCCCCATCAAAGGGCATGTCCACCACCTTGCACTGCATGTACGCCATGAAGTTAGTGGCCTTCAGCCAACCCTGGTGTCCGAGAGCCACCCCGTTGCCGATCTGGCAGAACCCGGAGTCGGCAATGCCCTAAATCACTGTGATGGTGTGGTCCGAGGCCACCTCGTCTTCCTGGAACATGGCTATGGCTTCAGTCTTCTGGCAGGAAGTCCAAAATGGGCCTGAGCTTATCCCAGAGGTGGTCATAGCGAGCCAGGATTGCATGGGCATTTGCGGCCTTGACTGTGGAAGCCGTGGTGTAAATAATGCGCTTGCCCACAGCATCAAGCTTCTTCCTCCCTCCTGGTCCGGAGGCACAATGGAAGAGGACGATGGATTCGACGAGTGCTTCCTGGCAGCGGCAGACACCGGGACCCTGTATTTCTTCTCCAGCCTGTCTCTCTTGAAGGGTGCAGTACTTAGCATCTTCATCGGGGCCAAACTTATTCCCAGACATCATCCAGCAGAGGGATGGACAGGACGGTCTTCTGTGATGACTCCCGGCGTTGAAAGAGAAACCCCTCTTTCATCTTCTCCTCCAGCACCAAGCTGAAGAGAGCAGACGCCCTTCGAAATCATGGCATGAAAAGAGCCAACCTCATCTGGTGGCGAAGCCCTGGCAGGCTCCCCGAAAACTGGGACATAGTTTTCATACTCATCGTTATGAGTAGCCGTAGTGTCGGTATCAGTACCGACGTCAGTGCACGGCGGTTCCTCCACCAATGGAGTCAAAGGTCTCTGGGGCAGCATTGGCTGTGTTGGCTAGCGCTTCAGAACTGAAGGGTCAGGCTGCCGCTTTGGCCCTGCAGTGCTCGACTTATGCTTCGGCTTGGGAGAACTTCTGGCCGAAGGCCTAGGAGGACTGTGGACTGGGCCAGGCACAGGAGCGGCTGGCAGCCTCTGCTGTGTCTCGGACACGAAGGTGTGAAGGGTCGTGAGAATGTCCAGTGACATGTCCCTGGGCACCGACTGGGGTGAAAATTGAGCAGCAGGCAACAGATCCGGACTGAAACGCCTCTGAGGGGCAAATGGTTGATCTGGCTCCCCTGGAGATCCCTCCTGGAACATGGGGCTGATGCCTCCTTCGTTGTCCGAGTAATAGTCCTCGAGCAATTGCTGGTCATCAGAGTTTATATAAATGTGAGGGGGTTTCCTCAGAGACCCCACCAACCTCGGAGACAACTTCACCTGCCTGAGAAGAAAGTTGGAGGCAGTAGCTCCTATAACCTCCCCAAATCCTTTGGAAGGAGTCAACGAAGGGTACCTGCACCCAGATAGGCGCATTCACGGTAGTCATGATCGGGACACACGGAGCAGCTGGAGGCCTCAAAGGCAGAGCCAATGGGGAAGTCGCATCGTTGTAACCGTAGAAATCACAGTCATCGCAGGATGTCCCCTCGCCGAAGTAATGATGGTGGTTATCGACGACAGGCCGCCGACGAGGTGGACCCAGATGATGATGTTGACGGGGTTGTGGTATTCGACAAGGCAGCAGTCATTGAGGTGGTCGTCTTGGAAGACTTTTCGTCATCAACAAAACTGTAGTCCTGGTGGACGATGATGTCATCAGCAAGGCTTTCGATGGGCCTCCTGCAGGCCTCTCCTTAGTAGCCTTGTCCTTGGAAGAGGAACTGTGCTTTGAAGGGGTCAGTAACGTCCTCGCAGAAGGCACCCCACCGACCGGTAGGCTCTTCGTGGACTTCCCAACTAGGTCTTGCAGCCGTGGCGACCCTAGCGGGATCAGCAGTGTGGTGCTTAGCCTTCTTTTGAATCCCCTGGGAAGGGGCATCCTCAAAGGACCTCAACCTCTTCACAGAGGGAGCACGCTCATGGGACCGGCAAGTCCTTGACGAGGCAGGACTACGCCGGGAGGCAGAGTCAGAGGCCTTACCCTCCTTGAGCCACGCCATCAACCTGTGATAACTGTCCCACTTCGTCTTCGCAGGGAACCCGTAACAGATTTCGCATTCGTCCTCATCACGGTCCGGATGTAGACAATACAGGCACTTGAGGTGGCGATCCGCGATTAAGACGTTGCACAGTCCATATTTCTCGCAGAGCTTGAAGAGACTCCTGTTGTCCTCCTACGCCATCGTCGAAGTGAAAAGTAGGCCTAAACCTGGTCCTTCTGAAACTTGGAGAAGAACCAGCGATGAATTTAGATCTCAGCCGACAACGGATCCCCGCTGCTGGTAGTCGGCAGACAGTCGACGATGAAAATAATTGGACAAAAACTATCAAATGTATCTGAAAAAACTTGCAAAATACTCGTCAGAGGACTTCCAATACTACAACATGTGGTAAAAACCCAAAGATGGCCACCAGGGGTGGAACATAGGGAGACGGCTGTCATTGGATGGGGGCAGTATGCACCAAAAGACAGTGTTTGGTTATGCAGTGAAATGCAGTTTTATTTACAACAGAACACATACAAAGTTGTACGACAAGATAATATCAAAGTTTTACAGTAGTTAATACACCTCGCCAGTTCCCATAAGCGTTTCTCTTATCACTTTTCCTTGTAGGTCTAGTTCCTCCGTACCCGATTGCTTCGGGCAGAGGCCGGGAGTTTGAGAGTTTTGTTAGGGGCGTAGGAACAGCTTTGGCCGTTGTGGATGGAAGGTGAGTGCCGGGAACTCTTAAAAGCGGTGGAGAACTCCTTCTTTCGCTGCTTTGACCTTCTATACTACCAGAATGTCCCAGACCTTCATCCACCATCGGTAGCAGGGGACCCTAGCGTGATTTAAACTTACGGGCTAGGGTGATTTTCACGCCAGGAGGAGTTGGGTTATTAACCTCGCCATTGGTCCCTTTCTCCTCAGGTAGCTGTCCGTTTGAGGGGTTCCCAGTAAGATCACCTCCGGGTCCATTAGCAAACTACAGTGCGTGATTGATTATATGGTCTGAATCACCTCTTTCCAGAATGTTTGCGCACTGGGCAGTCCCACCACATGTGAAAGTATGTTCGTTGTGCACCACATTGTCTCCAGCACTTGCTGTCTAGGGAGCTCTTGAAGTGGTGCAAGCATTCCGGAGGGTAGTACCACCGATAGAGCAGTATAAGTGCACAACCTTTGTTTGTAACGCATCTGGTGGCTGTAGTTTTTCTTGACCAGATGTCGATCCAGATTTGGTCTTCTATCGGGTGGCCCAGGTCCGTTTCCCATTGAGCCATGTACTAAGGACGTGTGTTCGACATATCCTCTTGTAATAGTTTGTATAGCCTCATGATAAGGCCCCTTCTAGGGCCCTCCTGTAGCGATAGTTCTATGGGGCGAGGAACTCTAGTGGCTTTACGTTTAATGTGTGGTTGGGAAATCCAATGGCAAATTTGTGCATGCATGAATCTGTCTGTTTCCAGAAGGGCAAATTTGGTTTTGCATTCCTCAAAGGTTAGGGGGTATTGCTCTCGTAGAACTGCGAAATTGTCTTCAGCCCCTCCACCCCCCATTTCCAGTTCTTGAAGTTAGCCGCTGTTAGACCTGGGGTGAATTCTGGATTTTGAAGGACTGATGAGTTCAGGCTCAGCCCTCTGGGGATACCTTTCTTTCGCAGTGCCCAATCCCAAACTCTCCAGGGCGTTTTAGTTGAGGAGAGGATGGTTGTCCAGTGCCTGTGTGAAGGCCCCGAGGTATGCAGTAGTGAGCTTAGTGGGGTTAGGGGGTGCATCTGGCTTGTTCTATGATTGTGTTACGGAGTTCCTTGGTCGTGTAGAGTATGGACAACCCCTCTGTCCCCAAGAAACACCCTGACCGATTTTGTTATATGGTCAGTGTGAATATTAAGGCCACAGGTGGAAGTCCGGAAAGCCAGGACGCGGGAACAGCCGGAAGAACCCCTTGAGCGCTGCAAAGCAAGATACAGTGGTTAAGCAATGAAACAGGGCCCGAATACCTTCATGTACATAAACCCCAAAGCTACCAGAATACCTGTGAGTACTTGGGTCAAGGCGTGGGTCTCCTAGCTTAGGCTGGAAACGTGCTGTAGGGTAGAACAGGCAACCACCTATTTGTAGGACCGAGGTCCTAGCCAATGAAGAGCTTAAGCAAGAGGAATCCGTGGAGCAGGCGTGAGTCGGTAACAGGCAAATCCAAAAGTACTTGAAGGGTTAAGCAAGAGGAGTCCGTGGAGCAGGCGTGAGTCGGTAACAGGCAAATTCAAAAGTACTTGAAGGGTTAAGCAAGAGGAGTCCGTGGAGCAGGCGTGAGTCGGTAACAGGCAAATCCAAAAGTACTTGAAGGGT
The DNA here is from genome assembly GCF_040938575.1 of Ambystoma mexicanum. NCBI lineage: Eukaryota > Metazoa > Chordata > Amphibia > Caudata > Ambystomatidae > Ambystoma > Ambystoma mexicanum. The sequence continues at coordinate 170,681,326 of NC_090941.1, read as the reverse complement.
TAAGCAAGAGGAGTCCGTGGAGCAAGCCGAGGTCAGAATCAGAGCAGGTCCTTGAACAAAGAGAGAAGTCACGTGATCCGAAACTAAACAGCTGTGAAGCAACGCCTTCGGTTCACCGACTCCTTTTATCCTCGGAAGGGACGCACGTATAGTCACGTGTGACGTGACCCGAAAGCGTTGCAATGCTGCTAGGCAACCGAAGTCACGTGATCCGTGAAGCGCCGGGAAGCGCCGGTCTCCGCAAAGGACGTAAGTTCCTGAAGTGACGGAGCTTCCAGTTGATCTGCCACCGCCGTGAAGGGCGATAAACACCCGCTCCCCCATACATGCCATGCCGTGCCCTGATGTGTGCGACGTGAGTGGGGGGCACGGTGCACGAGTGTTGGGGAGTGCGGGAATGGGTAGGCAAGGAGGGGCGAGTGGGGAGGTGTGTCCGTGGTCTAGGAAGCGGCGTGACAGAATCCCCCCTCAAAGGCCCACGACCCCGTGGGCTAGCAGGACTGTCCCTGTGAAAGCGGGAAACCAAAAGCGGGGCATGGACATCCCGGGCGGGAACCCAAGAGCGATCTTCGGGACCATAGCCCAGCCAATCCACCAGGTATTGAAGCCGACCCCGATGGAAACGGGACCCAAGGATGGCACTGACCTCATAAACATCCTGTGAATCCACCGAGACAGGAGCGGGCGGGACCAGGACACGGGTAGGAGCCAGGTAAGGTTTCAAGAGAGAAGTATGGAAGACCGGGTGAATCCTCCAAGAAAGGGGAACCGAAAGCTTGAGGGCCACAGGATTCAAAACCCTGGAGATCCTATAAGGGCCCACAAAACGAGGCAACAACTTGCGACAGCCAGGGATCCGCAAATGCCTGGTCGAAAGCCACACCCTATCGCCCACCCGATACTCCGGGGCTGCGGCCCGTTTGCGGTCCGCATTAGTCTTCATAACTGTCTGGGCCTCATGGAGATGGACCAAGGTCTGGGCATGGACACCGGCCAGATCCCGAACACAGGCATTAGCAGCGGGAGTAGTAGAGGGGAAATCAGGAAGTGGGAGGGCACGAGGGTGCTGCCCGTATAAAGCATAAAAGGGGGAAAAACCTGTGGTCGAATGACGGGAGTTATTATACGCAAATTCAGCAATATACAGCAGATTGGCCCATGAGTCCTGATACTGGAGGGACAAACACCGCAAGTACTGCTCCAAAGCCTGGTTTACCCGCTCGGTCTGCCCGTCACTCTCGGGGTGATAAGCTGAAGAAAAGCGAGCATCGATCCCCAGGAGTCTGGTGAGCGCGCGCCAGAAACAGGACGTGAATTGAGACCCACGGTCTGATATAATGACCTGTGGTAAACCAAAGAGGCAGAAGACAAATCTGAAGAATAAGCGAGCCAGAGTTGGAGCAGAGGGTATACCAGTACAGGGGATAAAGCGGGCCATTTTGGTGTATGAATCGACAATAACCCATATGGTGTCGTAGCCCTGTTTGCGGGGTAGGTCAGTGATGAGATCCATCGAGACGGTGTGCCAAGGTCTGGGAGGTACGGGAAGAGGTAAGAGCAGCCCTAAAGGCCGTCCTTTGCGTGTTTTGCATTGGGCACATATGGAACAAGTGTTAACATAATGTTCGACATCTTTTCTCATGGAAGGCCACCAGCACCAGCGTTGCAACAGGTCCAGGGTATGCTGTTGCCCGGGATGGCCGTTTACAGCAGCATCGTGTGACCATGCTAACGCCTGGTTGCGGACGTCACACGTGGGAAGGAACAGTTTGTCGTGGATGAAAGGCAACCCCTCGTGAAGAGCAATGTCCCATTCGTTGAGAGCCTGAGGATTCTGGGAAACCCAACGCCGGATGTCGATAAGCATGGTGGGGGATGGGGTACAAGTACAGATGACATGGCCCTTTCCTAGCAGTGTGTCGGGGTACACGGACAAGGACTCCCCTCCGGGAGAACGGGACAAGGCATCAGCTTTGCCATGACTGCGACCTGGTCTGTGTTTGACCACAAAATCAAACGCGGCAAAAAATAAATGCCAACGCACCTGTCTGCTTGCTGTTAGCACATTTTAATGAGGCCAGGTCCTGTAGGTTTTTGTGGTCTGTATACACCACTGTCTGATGTTTCGCACCCATGAGGTGATGACGCCATGTTTGTAAAGCATCCTTGATGGCCAACAATTCTTTTTCGGTTACTGTATAGTGCGCTTCAGCCACCGAAAATTTTCGTGAGTGAAAGGCCACTGGATGTAGACAACCCGTGGTTGGGCAAGGTTGAGACAATACTGCGCCTAGAGCAAACGAGGAGGCATCAGCCTCCAGAATGTAGGGGAGTTCTGGATCAGGATGCTGTAAAACAGGGGCGGACACGAACCTGGCCTTGAGTTCCTCAAAAGCCTTCTGATGGGCGGAGGTCCAAGTGAACGGGACAAGGGGGCTGGTCAGGGCGGTCAGTGGAGCAACAATAGAAGAGAAGCCGGCGATGAATCGCCGATAGAAATTTGCGAAGCCGAGAAAAGATTGGAGTTGTTTCAGAGTAACAGGAGTCGGCCATTCGGTGACGGCATGGACCTTAGATAAATTCATGGACAGGCCCCCAGGGGATATGCGAAAACCCAGAAACTCCACTTCCTTGGAATGAAACAGACATTTTTCAGGCTTGGCAAACAAGGCATTGATCTTAAGGCGAGAGAGCACCTCCCTAACATGCCCGACGTGTTCCTCCAGGGAGGACGAATAGATCAGAATATCGTCCAGATATACCACCACGAACGTGTCCAGGATGTCTGAGAACACTTCGTTGACAAAACGTTGGAACGTGGCAGGGGCATTACAAAGCCCGAAGGGCATTACCGTGTATTCATATAACCCCTGTCGGGAGCAAAACGCTGTCTTCCACTCATCCCCAAGCCGCATACGAATCAGATTGTACGCCCCCCTCAGGTCCAGCTTGGTAAAAACAGATGCTTTAGTCAACCTGTCCAGTAGCGTGGATATGAGCGGAAGAGGGTACCTGTTCTTAATGGTAATGGCATTTAACCGTCTGTAGTCCACACATGGACGGAGATCGCCCTCCTTTTTCGGCACAAAGAAAATCGGACTAGCAGCTGGAGAACAAGAAGGACGTATATGACCCAACTCCAGAGCTTTTTGTATGTAATCCTTAAGGGCTTGCTCCTCTGACCGTGACAATGAATAAACCCTACCCTTGGGTACAGGAGCGTCTGGGACCAGGTCAATCGGACAATCGTACGGTCTATGAGGGGGGAGACCCTCAGCAGTGGCCTTATCGAACACCGTGTGGAAATCGTGATAGGCCGCAGGGATGTTGGCTGTGACAGCCCCCACAGTGTGTGAAGGCACCGGGTCTGAAGCACTATCGTTGACATGGGTGGCAGCCATGGCACCAAGAATCGTGGCAGGAGTGGACAAGGAATCAGTGTCGATGAGACAGAAATGTTGACATACCTCCGACTCAAACGTGACCTGTCCGTTGCCCCAGTTGATCAATGGGTTATGTTGTCGTAACCATGGTATTCCCAGTATTATGCCGAACAGTGGTGTATTGATCGAATAAAATGCCAGGGTTTCTCTATGGATGTTTTGGATCACCACTTCCATAGGAGCAGTTTGGAACTTAATCGGACCGGAGGATAGCGAAGTACCGTCTACAGCATGTACTGGTTCCGGATGTTCTTTCCTAACCAAGGGCAGATTGAGGCGACGGGCCAGGGAAATATCGATGAAACAACCAGTGGCCCCGGAATCGATCACAATATGGACTGTGTGTTTGATCTCTCCAGCGGGTTTTAACAGAGCCTGGACCTCTATCGGTCTAATAGGGCCAAAGGCAGGTTCGGAGGGGGTCGAAGACAGGCTCGCCGGTGCCCCCTGTATCATGGGCGAGCCTTCGGAAAACCCGGTGTTTTGTTCTTGGGACGTCGGGGGCATTCCCTTACAAAGTGTCCGTTTAACCCACAATAGAAACAGGCATTGTCGTTTCTCCGGCGTTCTCGTTCTAATGGGGTTATCGGGCTACGGATACCTCCTATTTGCATGGGTTCAACAGGGGTGGTGGATACGGAAGGTCCGGGGTGTATAGAGAAGCATGTTTCGGCCCTTCTCTCGGATCTCCTTGCGTCTACTTGTAAAGCAAGATCCACCAAATCCGAGAACCCTGAAGGAAGAGCAGGAACTACTGAGAGGGCATCTTTCATGGAGTTGCATAGACCACGATAGAACACGATTGCCTTTTTCTCCTCAGGCCAGGAGGTCTCAGCAGCGAGTTGGTTGTACTTGGTGATATATTCTATCAGAGTCTGTTTGCCTTGTGTTAGATCCAAGAGTTCGAGATCTCTAGAATGGGCTTTATGTCGTGTATCAAAGACTTTGGCCATTTCTGATACAAGAAGGTCGAAGTCATAGAAAGCAGGATGGTCATTCTCTAACATCGGGTTGGCCCAGGTGGCCGCTACCCCGGACAAATGGGATAGAAGAAACGCAGCCTTAGTACAAGAGTCGGGGAACGCTAGGGGTCTGCACAAAAAATGTAATCTACATTGATTAATGAAAGTGCGATACTTCCGAGGATCCCCTTGATAACGTTCGGGGGCAGCAAGGGTAACAGGTGTAGGTAGCAGTATAGGAGTGGGTGCAGGGGCCATGGCTGGGGCTGGCTGGTCTGAGGGGACTGTGTCACCGAATTCTGCATCCGTGGGTAACGGAAAACGTGTGCTTTGTAGGGCATCCAGACGGTGGTGTATTGCTGTCATGTCAGCCCTAAGAGCCGCTACTGCTTGTAACAAGGCGGTCACTGGATCCCCGGCGGAGGGATTCATACTCTGGACGACCAAAAATAGGCTTCACAGTCTGTTACGAAGTTCGTTGGTCGTGTAGAGTATGGACAACCCCTCTGTCCCCAAGAAACACCCTGACCGATTTTGTTATATGGTCAGTGTGAATATTAAGGCCACAGGTGGAAGTCCGGAAAGCCAGGACGCGGGAACAGCCGGAAGAACCCCTTGAGCACTGCAAAGCAAGATACAGTGGTTAAGCAATGAAACAGGGCCCGAATACCTTCATGTACATAAACCCCAAAGCTACCAGAATACCTGTGAGTACTTGGGTCAAGGCGTGGGTCTCCTAGCTTAGGCTGGAAACGTGCTGTAGGGTAGAACAGGCAACCACCTATTTGTAGGACCGAGGTCCTAGCCAATGAAGAGCTTAAGCAAGAGGAATCCGTGGAGCAGGCGTGAGTCGGTAACAGGCAAATCCAAAAGTACTTGAAGGGTTAAGCAAGAGGAGTCCGTGGAGCAGGCGCGAGTCGGTAACAGGCAAATTCAAAAGTACTTGAAGGGTTAAGCAAGAGGAGTCCGTGGAGCAGGCGTGAGTCGGTAACAGGCAAATCCAAAAGTACTTGAAGGGTTAAGCAAGAGGAGTCCGTGGAGCAAGCCGAGGTCAGAATCAGAGCAGGTCCTTGAACAAAGAGAGAAGTCACGTGATCCGAAACTAAACAGCTGTGAAGCAACGCCTTCGGTTCACCGACTCCTTTTATCCTCGGAAGGGACGCACGTATAGTCACGTGTGACGTGACCCGAAAGCGTTGCAATGCTGCTAGGCAACCGAAGTCACGTGATCCGTGAAGCGCCGGGAAGCGCCGGTCTCCGCAAAGGACGTAAGTTCCTGAAGTGACGGAGCTTCCAGTTGATCTGCCACCGCCGTGAAGGGCGATAAACACCCGCTCCCCCATACATGCCATGCCGTGCCCTGATGTGTGCGACGTGAGTGGGGGGCACGGTGCACGAGTGTTGGGGAGTGCGGGAATGGGTAGGCAAGGAGGGGCGAGTGGGGAGGTGTGTCCGTGGTCTAGGAAGCGGCGTGACAGATTGCCCATTTCGGGGTGTGCATGGGAACTGACCATACCAAAGTGTTTGTTAATTGTGCCGCTGCATAATAATTGCAGAGGTTTGGCACTCCCATCCAACCCCATTTGGCTGCTCCTGTCATTACTGTCTGTGGGATTCAAGCCTTGTCTTCCACTTGAACCGGGAGATTTGTTTTTGGAGGCGCCAAAGTGGTTTCAAGGGGATTGCCACTGGCAGGGCCGAGCACACGTATACGAATCTGGGCAAGAGGTTCATTTTGCAAGCTGCGATTCTTCCCAGCAATGAGATTTCTTGGCTTGACCATCTGTTGAGGTCCGTCTCCCAGTCGCTGAACAGATGAGGGAAGTTTGTTGTGTAGAGGCCTTTAGGGGTTGGCGCGATTTGTTTCCCCAGGTACTTTATTGCTTTCGTGCTCCATCCCAGTGGGCATGTTTGGCAGAAGTAGTTTATTGTGTTCTCAGACATACCCATCGCCAAAGCCCGATTTGGGGTAATGGATGGAGAACCCTGCCACCTGTTCAAATAGGTTCAGTTCTGCTAGGGACTCTGGTAGGGAAGAGTAGCTATCTGTAAGCGAGAGCATTACGTCGTCTGCATAGAGGGACCCCTTGTATTGTTCACCATTTATGTCCACCCCTCTGATGGCCGGGTTGTTGCGGATTCTTTGTACAAAGGGTTCCATTATTAGGGCGAAGATTAGTGGGGAGAGAGGGCATCCTTGCCTTGTCCCGCATTGAGAGTGGAATTGCGAGTGATAGTCTCTGGTTCACTTTCAGGGTTGTTCTCAGTGATCTGTAGTTGGCTAGCATCATTTTGCGAAACAGAGGACAGAAGCAGAACGCTTCAAGGACCAGGCTCATGAACGACCAATCTACTTTGCTGAAAGCTTTAGTAGCATCCAGGGATAGCAATGCCATTTTGCTGTGTTCCATCGCCATTACTTCTACTAGATTAAGTGCCCGACGGGTGTTGTCCCCAGTGCTTCTTCCAAGTAGGAAACCAATTTGGTCTGCATCAATAAGCTCTGGTGAGGATTTTCTTTTACTAATCTGTTTGCCAGTACTTTGGAGTACATGCTCGCATCTATATTTAGGAGTGAGATGGGTCTGTAAGAGGCGCAATCTCTTGGGTCCTTTCCAGGCTTTAACAGTAGTATGGCAGTCGAGTCTTGCATTGAAGTGGTTGTCGTGCCTGTCTCTCGGAAGGAATTGAGTTCCGTTAGTGGGCTTATAAGGGAGGCTTTGAAGAGTTTATAAAATCTGGACGAGAAGTTGTCCGGGCCTGGGGCTCTGGGTTTCAGGGACTTTCATCACGGTGTCTACTTCCTCGTTTGAGATCGGCAGGTCTAGGGATTGTTCGTCTGTTTCTGAGAGGCTGGGGCGGGTGGCTTCTGCAATGTATTGTTTCTGCTGCTCGGTTGACTGCTGTGTGGCAATCATGATATGATAAGATATATGGCATTTATAATGCGCCTATACACAAGTGTTTCAAGGCACAACGAGGCAAGGGAGGGGGGAGAGAGGGGAGACAAACAGCGATCCTACTAGACCAGGTGTCTTTCAGATCGCGCAAGTGCATGGGAAGGGGCAAGGGGGAAAGTGCAAGGGAGAGGGTGAGGGGAGAGTGCAGTACATGGGGTAATAGACTAAAAACAAACAAAGTAAGTAATCGAGTGGTAGAGGCTCACCAGGGACTGTTGACAGGGAACCCCTTCTGCAGGAAGCAGAAACTGTAACTGAAGGGAAGTAGGCTGGGGAGGGGGAGGAAGGGGTGGAACAGTGGACTTAGGCACAACAATGTATGTTGGATATTGATTGGCATTTGCACTGTAAAGTTGGCTTGGTTGTTTGTTGGGATAAAAAAGAAAATTAATAAAAATTGTTTTAAAAAAAACAACAAAGTAAGTATGGCCAGCTGGTGGCAAATGCAAGGTTAAGTGCAGACATACGGTGTCAAGTGCTGGTAGAGGGACTGTAGGGATACAGCGACAGTCCCAAGTACGGGGGTTGTCAGGAAGACAGTGCAGGTGTGCGACTGGCAGTGGAGGGGACCTGGGCCAGAGGGTGGCCAGGTAACCAGTGCAGTTTCAGCCAGGGGTTCAGCAGGGGAGAGGAGGAGAAAAAGCAGAGGCAAAGAAAAAGGTTTTGAGGTGCTTCCGGAAGCGGAGATGGTTCTCCTCAAGTTTCAGTGAGGCAGGGAGGCTGTTCCAGAGGGCGGTCCCAGCTGAAGAGAGAGATCTACCACCAACTTGTTGCTTGGAGAAGCGCCTGATCCTGAGGGAGTTTGAGGTGGATGAGCGAAGAGCTCGAGAAGGAAGATAATTAGGAAGAGAGAGTTGAAGGTATTGAGGTCCCAGAAGGCCTGGAGGACAATGCAGAGGGTTTTGAACTTAATCCTCGCCACCACTGGGAGCCAGTGCAAAGATTTCAGTCCTGGAGAGATAAGGTCCCTGGGCTTGAGGCCAAGGACAAGTCTTGCAGTCCTGTTCTGAATAAAAGGGCAGATAGTAGAGGCAGGAAGATGTAGAATGAGGCTGTTGCAGTAGTCCAGCCTAGAGCTCTGGAGACAGTGAGCTTCAGGGGGAAGGAGAGGAAAGGAAGAATACCTCTGAGGAGGTGCAGCTGGTGGTGTGACTTCTTAGAGATGCCAGAGATGTGAGGAGAGAAGGAGAGTGCGGAGTCGAAGATGACCCCCCAAGGTTTTTAGCCTCACAGGTGGGCGTAGAAAGAGGGCCAAGAGAGGCTGGCCAGAAAGTGACAGGAAAGGAGGGAGCTGGTATGCCGATGAGGAGAATCTCAGTCTTACTGGCATTAAGGCAGAGATCATTGGCAGCGCACCACTCCTGTATGGCGGACAGACAGTCAGAGATGAGAGAGGAACAGGTGGTGGCTGAGGATAGCCTGAAAATGAGCTGAGTGTCATCCGCATAGCACTGGAAGTTAGGGTAGAGCGCGGCAATGCAAGATTTGCCCTTCCATGGTGTTCCGTAGGTGTGCTGTTGCTAGTTGTAACTTGGCTCCTTCAGCATATTGAGTCGTCCCCGTCGCGTCCTTCAGGCCTGTAATATGGTTCTGTGTGTGGGCTTTCGCCTATTTCCTAACCAATAATTAGTTGGCTTTGTTGCCATTGGCGTAATAGCTTTGTTTGGTTCTACTGAGGGTTTGGCCTGTTTCTTCTGCGTAGTGCGCTTCGGGCTTGCTGCGGGCGATTCGTACGGCTCGGGTCGCTTTGGGCGTCTAGCCCTTTTTGGGGATTGCCTCTGCTGCCGGTATGACTTTTTCTAGGACTTGTCGTAATTTTGAGCGATGCTTTCGGTAGGCAGCTGTGTGGGCTATTAGCTCTCCCCTTATGACCGCTTTCATCGCTTCCCATCTCGTGGCGGTTGTCGTGTCACTGCTGCGATTTTCTCTAAAATAGTTGCGGATGGCTGTGGTCAGTGTTTCTCGAAGTGACATGTTGTTCAGTAGCCTGTCATAGAGGGACCATTGAAGATATGCGGGAGGGTGTGGGTTATATACACGAGTCGTTGGGATTACCGGGGAATGGTCAGAGATTACTTTTACACCTATTAATGTCTCATCTGTATAGGAGAGAAGTTGGGGGCAAGCTAGCAATTGGTCGATGCGAGAGGAGGTGCAATGCACTTGTGAGTAGAAGGAAAAGTCTTCTATGTCTGGTGTAAGAGTCTCCAGGCATCTACCACTCCAAAGGATTTAAAAAGTGAAGCAAACCCAGGGCGATTTTAAAGTCCCTTCGTGCTGGTTGGTGTCTATGTAGAAGGCCTCTTGTTTCTCATTGGGGGAGTCGACTGAGACCAAGGTGGAGAGTTGGCCCAACAGCTTGCCTTTCACAGCGATATAGCGGCCTTCGGGGCTCTTGAGGACCTCCAATTCTGTGAACGGGATTCATTTGGCCAGTAAAATTGCTCTGCCCCCTCTTTTGGAGCCGCTGGTCGCCAAATATTGTTTTGGGAAGGCTCTACTCCGTAGGCAGTGAAAGTCGGCTTGGACTTGGTGGGTCTCTTGGAGGAAGATCACTGAGCCCGATAGATCACTTAGCCCGCCGCAGGATTGATTTGCGCTTGCTGGGCGCATTCAAGCCTCTAACGTTGAGGGTTACAAAGCAGAGCTTTTGATAATGCGGGATATCCTCCGGAGGGTCTGTCTCATCTATTGGGCAAGGAGGCATTGGGTTCTGGGGCGTTTGTTGCCATTTTATACTGTTGTCTTATTATCTTTCTGTCACAACTGGGGTTTTTAACTTTTGTGAACTTGTAACAACCCTAACAACGTAACAGTTGGTAACTAGATTCCAGTTGGGTCCGTCAGCCAGATGGCCGGTGAGTGAATGCACTCCTAGTACCGGGGTGAACCATGTAAGCTCCAAGCATTGCCTGTTCTATCTTGAGGAGCCAGCGTTGGTCTTGTTGGGGTTCTTAACTTGCAGAGTTTTGTGGTTGAGCCCCGGGAGATTGTTCATGCTTTTAGCGGTGAGTATTTTGATTTCCCCCAGCGTGCTACTCTGGCCCAGTGATTACGCTGGGACTTTGGGTCTTCTCTTACAAACCCATCTCCCCTGGGGGGGTCTAAGATCTTCGTCTGGGTTTGAGGTACCTCCTGTCAAAATGCCCTTGGCCTCTTCCAATGAGTTGACTGTGCGTAACTGGCCTTCAAAGGTGAAGTTGAAGGTTGCTGGGAAGGGCCAGCAGTATTTTATCTTCTGGTCTTGAAGGAATGTCGCCAGGGGTTTCAGAGCCGTAAGCCTTTGTACTGTTGCCGCTGCCAGGTCATGGTAGATTTGTATTGGAGATCCTTGGTAGGTTAGGTCTCCCTGTATGCGGCTGGCGGTCATGTCTTGCTTTGTGGAGAAGAAACGGACCCGGGTAATTTCATCTGGGGGGTCATTCGTCATGGGTCTCCTGCGGCTTTGCAGCCTGTGGGTGCGGTCTAGCAGCAACAAGGAATTGTCGCAGTCTCGGAGGAGAGTTTGGAAGAGATCACCCACGTAGGCTTGTAGGGCTTGGTCCGTGATTGTTGTTGGTATTCCTTGGATACGGACGTTGTTCCTACAGGCTCGGTTTTCAATGTCCTCTTGTTTGCGTGCCATGTCTTTGCTATTTTCCTCCAAGGTTTGGATTTTCCTCTGTAGCTCTGCCAGATCAGCTGTGTGGTTCAGGGTTTGTTCTTCGGTTTCGCTAACCCTTTGTTCCATCTCCCCCATGCTGTTATCGAGGTCCTCACCTTTGGACGAAATTTCTGTCATGCAATTCCTGAATTCTGATTTTATGTCTGCCAGGAGGGATTGTATGTCCTCTTTAGTGGCCCAGTGACCCATTGATCTATCAGGAGAGTGAGTTAGGGCTCGTCCGGGATCTGGATTTTTGTTCTCATCGTGCAGTAGCAGCATGGTGGCGATGTCCGTTGTCTACTGGGGTTTGGGTTGCTTTGACATAATGTCCAGGGTTCTCCCAGTGAAGGGGTACACTGCTATATGGCTTTGTCCCCTATTCCTCTACTGCCGTGCTCTCTGTGTGTAGTGGCAGAGTGCTTTAATTGAGGGTTTGCCTTTCCCACTCTGCTAGTTGGTTGCCTGTGGGTCCCCCTGCGCTCCTATGGCTAGATGGGGGGGGCCCACTCTGTTGATGGTGGGCAGGGGCTTAGCTGTGATAGCCCTTAAACCCCCTTCCAGTATGTGGCATGGCCTGCTGGGCGTTTGCTTCTGCTACTCTGGGCGGGGGGTGGGGAGAGGACTTACTTCGGAATGGTGCACGTTGCTGGGCACCCGGGGGCTTCTACCACCTCACCGCCATGTTGAGTCTTGGGTTCTGCGTCCCTCCGCTGTCCCTCACTTGAAGGTCTGCTGTAATGGCTGGGTTCTCTGCCTCCTCCAGTCAGGGACCAGCACAGCTGTTGGTGCGACGGGGAACAATGTTAGATTGGCACTGGTAGACTGTCTCCTTGAGCCTCTTCACAATTTCGCCTAACGCAGTGGGAGCTTGACTACAATCTTCCACTCATCTTCCTGCTTCAGTCGGGATCATGCCATACGGACCGCCAGGCCCTGCTCACTCCGTTGGGACGCCACAGTGCAATGGCACGCCGACTCCCCCCCGGATCCTCCCTTTCATTTTCTTCTCACCGCTGCTTCAAGTCGTGTGAGGAGCAGCGGCTCCACTTCCTCCCCCCCGCCCAATCTCAGCGGGGCATCAGTTTTGCTGCCGATGAGTTTCTGGGAGTCTGAGCTTCCCTTTGTCATGATGCCTACCTCCAAGGAGCCAGGTCCGACCCAGCAACCCCAGAGGCAGGCATCATTTCCCCCAGGGGAGTGCCAGCGGGCCCAAGCTGGGGCCCTTTGGACGCAGTCCTGGCGCCTTAGGCGCCAGCTCATGTTGGACCCCTGTCCTGGCGCCTTAGGCGCCAGGCTCATAAAGCTAGACATGTGTTCAAGTGTTTTAATGTGCACTTACCTGATGCAGACCATGCTGCTACATCCAGGCCCTCTTGAGGCCTGAATGGAACTACTTTACCTATGGGACTACTTTCCACCCGGGTGTGGTCGGGGAAGGATACATACCTGGAACTTCTTTCAAAGCTATTTAAACCACGCCCGATCAGCAACTCACGCTTCGCGTTGTTCTGCTCCTCGCAGCTGGACGCTCACCGTGTCAGCTCCTGCATCTGGACTTCAGCCACGCCTGTCAGCATCCTGGGTCACCTACAAAGGGAGACAAGAGACCTTACCTGCTAAATCTGCACCACGGAGACATCACTCCGACGATCCTAAAAAGGAAGACATCATTTTTAAAAGGCATTTTGCTACGATCGCTGCAGCGCTGCATTTCACTCACCTTTCCTGGGCGCCTCCATCTTCAGCAGCGATCATCCGGATCCACAGCCACTTCCCAGAGCCTAGAGAGAAAAAGACAAGAACAAAAGGTGAGAGAAGGAAGGGAATAGGAAAAGCTCAGTTTCCTTCTAAGACTTACCTGTTGGGTCATTCCCATTTCATTTCGGGTCTTGCCGCTTCCAGGCATTTTCCGGACCCCGGCCCCTATGGGGAAAAAAGACAAAGACATTGAATGAGCGCTCATCCAGAACTTACCTGTCATTTACTGGAACTGCACGTTTCACTTCGGGTCGGCGCCATATCTCCGGCATTCCGAACCCCGGCCCCTAAGGGGAAAAAGACAAAAGCATTAGCGCTTGCTGCAATAAGACAATGAACATTATTATTAAGCTTGAACTTTTGAACTTGCAACAGAACTTTTACAGCGCCTTACCTCAAGCTTATTTGAACTCCCATCAAACCTCAATCCAGTGAAGTAACTGGGTTTCAACGCGCCCCTGCATCAGAAGCAGGATGGAGAACTCATCCTTCCAGACCCTAAGGTGAGACTTCACGGGGAATCGTGGAAGGGTATCGTGGAGGGTTGGAAGAGAGTGGGAGGCTTGAGCATTATTCTGTCAGTAGGTAATACTCCCTTTTCACGCACAGGGGAATATTCCTGCAAGCCAGAGTAGAGGGGCCCTTCCTGTCCATCTTCAGAGTCCAGCGCTTCGCCATTGAAGAAGCATCAGCACTCGAAGCCAGACCTGCGCCTCCGTGGGAATCAGGTGAGCGTTACACCCTTTGCGCCTCATGTGGCGGCCGCCATCTTGTGGGCTGCTGATGGGGGAGAGCCCGGTCTCTTCTTGCAGCCAACGGTGCTTGTGGGTTCCGATTTCCCCCTCAAGTAAAACAACTTGTTCCCAAGGCATTCCGCTTCCCCAGCCGTTGCACCTGGGTCGCTGCTATGGCTCCAGCCCGTTGAAAAAGCGTTTTCAGCTCGGAGCTTACACAGAGCTCTCAATGAAGCATCCGCATCGCCGGTGCTCCAAGCCACGCCCCGTTGAAATGCAGTTTTCAGGCTAAAGCGAAACAGCTTTTCTTTTTTCATGAGGATTCCCAGCATGACGACAGGGAACATTCATGTGAATCCATGCCAGACCCAATACTAGAGAACTTTTTTTTAATGGTATTTCTGGGCAAAGCCAACACGATGGGTGTTATTACATGGAGGAATGTTTGGGGTGGGGGGTTTATAGCACAATGGGGCAGGCAAACTTAACATTTCCTTTCTGTGGCATGGAATATTGTAACGCTCACCTTAGCACTGCGGGGGCACCAGGAAACCTCTTCCGTGTGGTATCTGTGTCAGGACCCTCTGGTGGAACTGAACCCCTGGGCGTGATCCTAAAAGGGATACACAATACTACGTTAATGAGAGTGGTGGATAGGGCTCCTCCCTCCACCCTGTACGCGCTCCCCGCCGCCGGGTTCCCAACTTTTGTGGTCGCCGTTCACCTGATTTATTGGGAAGAGAAGCTCTCCATCCTGCTATTTCTTGAGCAGGGGCGCAATAGGTGTAGAGTCAGTTACGTCACTGACTGTGGTTGTCTATATACAGCCCAGGCCGGCTGCGGCGTGGATCAGTGTCCTTTCACCTTGCGGCGTAGATAATTGTCTGTAAAGGGTGGTTTTAAAGTTCAGTTTGGCTGTGCGCAATGTGCTGTATGCACTTGTGTCCTTTTGCCATGTAAGAGTTCTGAGCAGTTTTGCTTCGGGGCATACAGTGTCCTGGCTGTGGCCTGTTCCTTCTATGCTCAGCGCTCTGTAGAGTGTCTTGATGCAGAGCGCTGCCACTCTGGTGCGTGGTGCTCTCTTGTGGATCGTCTAGCAGCTGCCGGCGTTGAATGCGCTATGCTGGTGCTCTCTGAAATGCCGCTTTTCCCCAACCACAATACTGCTTTCACCTTTTTCAATTGCTGCCTTAATGGTATGCGCAATGTTAATACTTTTCATAACGTTGCTACCTTGCGCGGTAATTCCATTTACTAACTGTTGTCTTGTTTCTTTTCTCATTCCAGCAGGAGTGATGACAGAGGAGTCGAAAAGCCGAGATGCCAAGAAGCGTTGCTGCCAAGAATTCACACAAGGATAACCAGGTGAGTGATGCCGAGGATCAGAGATCAGGTCCGTAGAGCAGAGCTCTGTCTAACAGTTGTTTCTTTCTTCTTTCAGGTCCAGAGAGCAGGAGCAATGCCGGAAAGCGTCATGCTGCAGTGGCAGAATGACATGAAGCAGAGAACCCTTGCCTGTGTGTGGCTTAAATATCCAACCACACTCAGCCACACCCAATGACTAAGCATGCCCAGCCCCACCCAAAGGCAGTCCTGCAGTATTTTAAGTGCTGCTTAGTTTATTCTGCCTCCATGTTGGAGGAAAAAGAAATGGCAGGGCATAGTCACCTCATGAATAAGAAATGTGGCGCCAGGCATGCCAAGCTTGGGCCCAACTGTTTTTGCTCTTTCTCAACCTGGTCCAAGAACCCTGTGGTGCCTTGGAAACCCTGGGCTGTGTGCATATGTGCCTGCTACTACACTAGGGTAGGTGCAAGGGGCAAAACCAGTATTGGTAGGGCCAGTGATTGTTGCAAATATTTACTCACATTAAGGGCATATTCAATATGATGTTTCTTCTTACATGGTAGGGCTAACCATGTATGCAGCCAAACAAGTAACTGTTTTGCTTTCTTACTGACGCATGGCTGTTTTTTTAATGGCTTTATGTGCAAAGTCAACATGAGCGGTATTACATTAGGAGGGAAAGGGGGTCATTTGTGCAGCCTGCAAGTTGACAGTGATTCTTTTCTGTGGCATTGCATTTTTTTTTTGACGTTAAGGGCAAAGTTAACATTTATTTAATTGAACTTTTATAATGCACCCAATACTGTGCCTGAGTTGGTTTTCTAAGCTTGGATCCGGGATTCAAACCTCTGTTGCTCTGAGTGGTCTTGCTTCCAAGACCAGCGCGTTGCCCCTCTGCTATCCTCCGTTCACTTGAAGAGTGTTCTTCCATGCTGGGGAGGTGGAGGAGCATTTATACTGGCAGCAATAACAGGTTTTCTTCCTGTGACATGAGTTTTTTACTGGCAATAAGGCAAAGACAACGATTGGGGTTGTTTTACCGCGGATGAAATGTCCGCGACGGAAATGACCACATGAGAAATGTACATTATACATTTCCATCCACGGTAAAACAACCCCAAATCTATCCAAACACTAAAAATGTTAATGCGTGGTGGTTCAGGGCAGCTTGGAGTGTCGCCTGGCCTGTCCTTTTCTGCAGAGCTTGGGGGGTGGGGGGGCCCTCAGCATGGCTCACAAGGATGCCCCCAGATGTTGTGTTACGCAACTGCAAATAACCTGCTTAGATTGTCTGAAGACAGTTGTGTACTCTGGGATTGGGCTGAGCTTGAGTGCACATGTGTCTCCATTCACCAGGCTCTATTTTGAGAGTTAGTTCTGCCAAGTTTGTTTATATAAAACATGGCTGTTGCTTTATGTGTTTATTAGCACACTCTTGTCATGGAAAAGTGTTTGAAAACTGCATAGAGATTGATTAATCTAGTTATGTAATGTTCATGTGGACGGATGCTTGATGAGGTCTACAACTGCCCTGTGGTTTAAGTGGCAGTGAGCCACCCCATCCCAAAAGTGAAGTATATTTTTTTATTACCACTTGCACTGGCATATTCACAAAAGGTTATCCTATTAACAGGTGTGTGAGAGACTGTAGTGCTTTTACCACCTTTTTAGAACTAATTGCTAGATTGTTTCAGTTGCCTGCTGCGTGTGACTACTGATTTGCAAGTTACTCTTGAAGTGGGTGCAAGTATAGACGTGCAAATGAAATTGGTTAAATGCAGGATACCATCACTCCTAGCAGTGTCATTATTACACGAACTGTTAAGAACTGTTTGGCTTCATAAAACTGAATCAGCCCCAGAAGTTCCTAATCTCTCTCCTGTGAGGGGTAAGCCACCTCTCTTTGTCTTTAACTATCCCAAGGAATCTTTTTGTTTGGCTCAGGACTAGGCTTAATATCTGGACTTACATTAATGAAAACAGCTGAAGAAGTAGACTGAATTGTTCCAGTGTTTGTGTGAAAATGAGAGGGCCTTTTCCTGTTACGAGTTAAAAGTCCTTTCTCTGAACTGGGCATTGTGGAGTGATGGAGTAAGGAGCCTGGCAAGGTGTTTTAATTTTGGCTATAGACTTTTATTAATAACTCAAAGAAAGTAAATCTGTCTTTCACCATGACTAGAGGGGTTGTCCCTGCCCTGAAAATACTTGGATGCTCAACAAAATGTCTGTCAAAACAAAAAAACACTGTCCTCTGTCCAAGCCAGATACACT
Organism: Ambystoma mexicanum; assembly: GCF_040938575.1. Classification (NCBI taxonomy): domain Eukaryota; kingdom Metazoa; phylum Chordata; class Amphibia; order Caudata; family Ambystomatidae; genus Ambystoma; species Ambystoma mexicanum. Next base: position 170,664,205 of record NC_090941.1, on the reverse strand, counting down.
ATCCTTGCCACCAAGAACTAAACCACTCAATGTTCCAGTTACTTAACAGAAGCACGAGGAAAATGACTCCATTCTCCCGGGGAAACCATACTGTCTTGGTGGCTTCAATATCCGTCTCTTATGAACGGGTCTGTTTTACAAAAAGCACTAGGACCAGGGGAATGACTCCCTTCTGCTTGTGGTATCTTCTTTATTGGTAGCAACAAATCCAGGTAGTTAATTAAAAAAAAGTCCACTATTTATCAAGCAGCCACAGAAGCCTCCAAGTCTGAACTTCATCCTAAGTAGGCGGGTGCCTAAGCATTGAATGAGGCATGAGAGATGGTAAAAATGCCTGAATGCTGCATTAAGAGATCTGATACAGTTTCTGCTCAATAGAGCTGCTTTTCGGGTGCCCATGGTGACCTGCAAGGCCCATGTTGCTTCTTAGATGTTCTGCAGAATACAAGCCTGTGATTCTCTTCAGCTATTGAGCCAGCTTCATCAGGAGCTGGCAGGGTTACTTCTAGGAGCATTTTGGGAGACATTCCAGGACCGCTAGCAGTGCTTATCAAAGGAAAAACATCCAATTTGATTAAGACTTGAAAGCCTTAAAGCACTCGTAAACTGGAATCCAGCGATCCAGACTATAAACACAGAAATGCACATTCAATAACCCTTCTCCCCAAAAAGTGAAAAATTGTGTATACTACCACTGCATGGTGTTGTGGGGATGTGATCAGTACGTCTGCAAAACAAATTAACGATGAACTAGTGCAGGTACAACATAAAATGGTTTTGCTGGAAGGAAAATGTACTTGAAGGACTTTTTTGGTATTAAACTTACAGAAAACATAATACAATGTTATAGCATATGTATGGCAATAAATACATGTTGCATCAGCAAACTGCCATAGCTCTGAGAAACATCTAACAGGAAAGTGCAAGATAGTTCTAGTATTGCTATAGTTTAAATGTATAAGAATACCATGGGGGCAACATTACAGAGTACAGAATACCTGAACTTTAAGGGAACTTTCAGCAAAAAATAAAGCTGTGAACATTAAAACTCTGAGCTAAATACGGCAGCTCCCTGAGATCGATCTCCAAAAATGTGATTAACCAAACAAAGGCTGGAATTCACGTGGACCAGTGTATGCATTATCACACCTCGGCACCATATATGTGACACTTGTTTGTCTGTTTTGCATAGATTGGCAATCAAAGGAGGAAGAGTTAAATACAGATAAGGCACACACGCTGACAAATGCCGAATATACCAGTGCCTGTACCAAAACAAGCTGACTACTACCTACCGTCAGACATGGTTTTCAAAATATGGAGGAAACACATGAACAGGCTTTTGATCTCGGATTGGTCGAGTTTGTCACACCGAACTAAAGAGTTTCCAGTCGAGCCACTTTGATTGTTCTGGGAGGAAAGGAAAACAATCAAACATAAAATTCACAAATGGGTTTCTTTTACATTGCTGAAGAAAGGATCAACAAGAAGGTGGACCTCAATTCAAATGATCATTTAGTTACCACAATTATGATGTATGTGCATTCTTTCAGCAGAATTTGCAAGTTCTTGGTCAAGAAAAGATAATCAAATCCACTGCAAATGTTCACACAACACTACCCCATTACCTAGGATCTTGTATTGTATTAGATTCAACTTGTTTTCCTCAGCAACTTGTAAAACTATTGTACATGCATTTACACAACCTCAATAACCGATAGCATACTGAAATAGATATTTAGAAGAATCAAGATCTGTTGAGTAAGTAATAGATGTACACCAGAAGAAACCTGATGGAAAGCATTAATAGTGCAAGAGAAGAAAGAAAGCACACTTAACTTACTTTACAATAGTGCACAGCCTGATAGCTAAGCACAGCAAACAAACACTGCAAACGTGGAAGCTACCTGCTGGGTGGGCTAGGAGCGGTTTTACCACTGAACCAATTTCAATTAGGTGAGAAATAATGCTGTATATTTTAATCAAACCACTAAAATAATTCCTTTTTACTTGATGATAAAAACCACAATTATTTTATCATCTGGATTTGTGATTTAAGAAAACTGGAGACCATTCTAATTTGAGAAAAATATTAGTGAATATCTAAAACAAATCTTCAGTGCAAATCAATGGCAAGACCCTGCTGTGCAAATTTTCACCCAGAAATCTATATTAAATAAAATAATGTCACACTGTAAAATGAACACACAAATACTTCTTGTAACTGATGAGAACAAGCAATAGGCAAATTGTTTCCTGGGAAAACTGGAATGGTCAAAAGTGAGAAATCCATAGTATAACGGTTTCTCCTCTTTGCCTGTGAGCTCTCGTCTTGCTCTCCATTGTTGTGCATAGCGTAAGATGAATGCCTTCGGATCAATTTATCCTTCTATCATGTGAAAGCATGTTAAGGATTAAGGTTAGAGGTCAAAACAAGTTCAAAAACAAACCAACTAAAAAGAAAACTTTTTTCCAAGCCAGTATAGACACATTTTCCCCCAACTTTCAAGTTATTTAAACAAAGAAGGACAACAGTAAAACAAAGATTTTGAGGAGCTGTACAATCTAACTTGTATATTGGTGCAGTACATGTTGAGGAAAAAGCTTAACAAAAAGATGAACAGTTGCCTTTACAAGTGTTATCCAGCTTCAACTTAACTAAGACGAGTGATTTGGATGAATAGCTAAAAGGTAACACAATTCAATGAGGAATATGCCAGAACAACAGAACGCTAACCTTCATAACTAAAATTTTGTACCATTCTGGAGACCTTTAAAATCATTGTCCAGATTAAAGTTTTTAAAATACCACTTGCATATCAATTTTTTGGATGAATGCCAAAGACACTGCTCTGCAATTTGTGACATAGCTGTCATTCCAAACATGTGGCATACAAATTCAAATATAAGATAAGCAGAATACTGGATGCTCAACAAAGCCAGTTAAAAACAAACTCATAAAGCAATACCCTGACAACATATGTCCTTCTCAGACAACACAATCGTCCATGATCTCTTGCAGCTTCACCGAAACAGGAACAGGGTTACCATACAGGTGCGGACATCTGTAATGTAGCTCCACTTCCCTTTTTTGGTTCTTTGACAGCAGGGAGTAAGATAACAAGATTTCTTGACCTCCCGTTAGTTGACTAGACTTATAGCCCTCGTCTTCCTTACATGCCATTCTGCATGGGCTTGTAATCCATCTACTCTCTCTAGATTCCTAGAATTACTTCACTCCACTCACTCATGGTACTTTGTCCCGTATTACGCCAACCCCGATTATATATGCTACTATGAAACAGATTTTAAATTCTTGGCTACCAAGCGCTTTGGCTTGGAATGTCAAACCCACTGGTGTATGTGGAAAATTGACTAATCACTAGCCGTTTAGTCAGGAAGGGGTTAGACTAGAAGTTTATCTACAACTAAAAAGGAAGTTTCTAACTTGGAATTATCTAAAGAAAAGTTGTCTGGATGGAGTAATCAAGCGTACCAATGGTCTCTATCTAACAGGGATACAGGCCTCCCACCGTTTAACAGTCCGAAATACTTGTGTATAGGCGTGTTATAAATGCGTGTTATAAATGCCATATCATCTTGCTTCTTACTCCAAATCACAGACTGAGGGATGTAGCAGCCAACACACTTTTATGCACCATTTGATCAAGATTCTCTTATTAAATAGGAATGCTGGTTTTCCTATAAGTGTTGTAAGCACTGCTTTGGGCATATAGCTCTCACTGTCTTGTATGTAACCCGTAGCGTATTATTTAATAAATAATACAAATAAATCTTATATTGTGACATTCTCCTTCCTGCACCCGAGTGCTAAGCTCACTTTCGCTGGGAGATGGAGCCCAGCTCGCTTTACACAGATGTGTGCTCAGTTCACTCAGCGATACAGTTCCAATGTTGTAAGAGTTCAGAGGTTTCCTAGGCTTCCAAACCTCTAAGTCTCTGGCAGGCGTCTTGGCTTCCTAGCTCTTCAGGAACCTTACACTCTGGCTTTCCAGCCCCTCAGCATGTTCTGCTGTCTTAGACTTCTCTACCCCTAGGCAGTCAACACTCTGGGGCTTCTCAGCTCTCTGGGGGCCTTCAGCTCTCTTTGGAATAGGAGCTGGTTCAGGTCATGCATTGTCGTAAATATCTGCAATCTTCTCCCACTCAGCCAGTAGCATTGGAGTTGCACTTCTTGCTTTTTCTACAATTGAGAGTTTGTGTCGATGTTTCGGAATTCTTTCCATCTCTGTGGTTGCCCATTTTGTTTTGCTCTGAAGCAATGTGCTTTCTGTAGGCCTTTTCCGGGCAGGCCCCCTCTCCTAAGCTCCCATATCTTTCTCCATTCCCTCAAGCCTCTCTAACCTTTTGATAGGTTTGTGGATACAAGGGTATCACTTTCTCCAGCTAATGTGCATCCTTGGCTATCCAAGGACCTACAAAATGTGGCAGCCACTCATTCGGAGGTCTAACCTCTGGCATCAGGCTTTTTCTTTTCATCCATGGCTCTTCAACAGCATTGCCAACTCCTACAGCACTGGTGTCCCCAATGTTCAGTCTATTTCTGGAGTCCTGGTGAGTAGTTGCAGCAGATATCCCTTGTACCAACAGTAACCTAACTATGCCATGGAGCTTAGTCCTTTCCTTAGTTTCCTGGAATGGTGCCTTTTATAATCTGAGATCTGGTACAGTCTTTGCAGATTTTGCAGCATTCCAGGTGAATAGCCCCAGGTGGCAGAGTGGATGTTAGCTTAGCGGACCTCCAGAATGTTAAATCCTAAAGGTATGCTGTCCAGGCAACAGAGTCCCCTACTCTATTAGGATGCCCTGGTGTTCACTAATGAGGTTTAGTGGAAGGGGATATATGTCTTCCATCTCCCAGCCTTTAAGGGTAACTTGGAAGAGGTTAGAGACAGTATGGACTGGGAGGTGGACACCGACAACCACCGTGTATCACTGCCATGTAATACATGTCTCTGGCACTAGAGCCCTGGTAGGGTGGGGTATTTGGGCTGCAGTGTCCACTCCATGAGTTGGAACAAGATCAAGAACCTTACTGCATTACAAAGTTTAGGATAACCACAAATGCAGAGACAGTGGGGCCATGAGTACATAACGTTCCAGGGATCCTATTTGTCTATAAAATAAATCTGAGAACATATTAAAGAAATGCAAACAAGTCTACTCCTAAAATGTAATTAAGTAAAATTTGAAGAAACAAATTAGCTTAGGATGACTGATATGTAAAGCATAATGATAACTCCTGGGCTTCAGGGGTAAATGGGTGGCTGCTTGGTAAGTGGTTTAGCAGGTGGCAAAAGGTACTGAGGGCACAGGGTCTGAGGTGCCCCTAGGGATGTCAGGCCGGAAGTCTGAGATTTCCTTCCAAAGTCGTTGATTAGCCGCAGCCAGGATGGCTTCTGTGTTGGCCTGCCTGAGGTGTAGACCTTATTGCTGTATGGTTAAAGTGTCTTTTCTTCTTTGTTCAAGAGGGCTGCCGTGGCAGTACTAGACGAGGATGCCTGGGGCTTGGCATACATGAATGCTGCAGCAATAACCAATGGCAGAGGTTGCAGGTGTGTCGAGAGTAGCATGCTATCCCCCTCGGCCTGCTTGAATTTAGCATCTGGCTTTTTGTTAACGGGTTGCGTGGAGTGTGGCTTAAGCCACCCCTTCTTGGCCAAGGCCTGCACATTCTTCTGTAGGGGGATGCCAGACCTTGCCTCCGCCCTGATACTCAGGACCTCTGCCAGAACTCATGCCTCAGGAAGTTCATTCTGGGGCTGGGGAATGCCCAGGTATTCCGACAGGCCAGCAATCCCGCCATGGAAGTCTTTTGCTGAGGAAGGTGTGTCCTGCTCCTCCTCGTCTGTGTCCTGCTGGTCATCGGCCCGAGGGTGGTCAGCATCATTTGGAGGTGCTTCCGGTGTGGGGGTTTGCACCTGCACTGGGAATGCCGGAGCCTCTGGAACTGACTGCTGCGGAGGCAGAATGGGGTCCATTTGTGGAGACCGCATAGGAGACATGAATTTGTCGAAAAGCTGTCCTCGGAGGCCAGCTTAGCGTGATCCTGCACCGGAGGAGGTGGCGAATACGCTAGCTGCCTACCCAGCCTGTGTCCGTACATGGAGTCACTGTACCTGAAACCCGAGATGTTGGGGTATGACGTGGTCCAGGTGATGGGCGTCATTGGTACCCAGTCTGCCCTTGCAGTAAAACTTCTCCTCTGTTGACCGCCTGGCTAGAAGGCAGGCCTCCACTCCTGCCTGTGTGGGTTCCCACCTTTGAGGATCGGGAGAGGCGGTCATCTTGTCTCATGCCGCCGCCAATTTGTCAGTGCCTTGAGCACATGGACCTCTAGTCGGCGTGTTCCCGGGCTCGGCCTGCACGCCTGTCTGCACCGGCTCTGCCCCGCCCTCCACCTCAGGTGTACACCGGTAGACTGTGTGCCCTCGGCCTCCCGGATGGTAGTGCTGGCCGTGTGTATAGGCCCCCCCCCTCGCGTAAAGACCCGGTATCAGGACAGGGCCCCTCGGGAAGAGTCCCGGTAGTGATAGAGCTTACAGGCCCCTCGGCTGTGGAACCGGTAGGGCCCTTGGATCCCTTGGTCGTGTTGCGGGTAGCTGCGTGAGCATTGGTGCTCCCTGATCCGGTGCCAGGGTCAGATTGACCCCTCCCGCCAGAAAAGCTTCCCTGGGAGGAGTGCCCTCTGCGGGGTGTTTTGGAAAATAAGGCACCTACCTTCTTTGTCTTCCTACGGACATAGTCCTGGATGTTCTGTGGAGGAGTCTTGTTAAACACTGGCTCATTGGAGAGAACTGTTCAAGCGACCTGGGCGTGAGAGCGTCGCACACGGTCTTCACCGAGGCAGCAGAGACAGAGTGCGTGTGGATCTGCTGTGGGGAAGGAACCGTTGCACGACGGGCTCCTGCTTAAGCCTGTCGAAGCAGACATGCGGCGGGGACAAACTAGGTCACCAGTGGACGGTGTTCCCAAGGTTTTGTACGATCGGACTGAAAAAAAAGGTCTGACAGTACAAAACGACCGAAAAATGCTACCAAAGTTCAAACACCAAAAGTTCGAACCTTTGGTGGTAGCATTGCAGGTAAGTAAAAAAAAAAAAAAAAAAAAGACTGTGGGGGTGTCCCTCGCAACACCCCGCTCACTATACTGTGTGGCATACTGAGTGGGGTGTTGCTGGGGACACCCCCGCAGCACACCCGCCAAAAAAAAAAAAACAAAGAAAAAAATAAAACTGGGGCTGCAGGGGTTTCCCCCGCAACCCCCGCTCACTATACTTTACAGTAACCCCTGCAGCCCCCGTAGTATGTAAGTGTGTTCGCATGAGAAAGGTGCAAACCTTTGGTAGTTCGCACCTTTCTCATGCAAACATTCCGGCCGCAGCAAAATCAGCCATGTTCGGATCACTTAGAATCGTTCCCAATACTGCAAAAGAAAAAGAAAAATATTTCAGGGAAAGCGCATGGAATTACGAGTCTTGAAGCCTCACCCAGGAGTGCTGGTGGTAGCGGTCTGTTCCGGTTGACGCTGAAAAGGGGACTGAGGTGTGGCACCGGTTGGTGGGGTTAAGGAAGGCCGCGTGCCAGTAAATTTAAAGAGGAAATGTCTTTCTGGTGGAAAAGAGGTTCCGTTCCCGTCCCTCGCGAGGGACGCCCATATAGGATGAAGGGGATGGGACATAGGAGTAATATTGGGTATACCTTTCAACTACACCTGGAATTAAATTCTTCAGTTGAGCAGTTATTTTGCATTTTGTGTTTTAAAGTGTACTTTTTAACCTTACAGCACGATAGCGCTGGGCTTTTTGGAATGTTTTTATTGTAACAATAGATATGCTGTACTGTTTACTGACCAAACTAAATGCACACTGTTCAATGCATATTTCCTATTTTATATATTGGCTAAAAGAGTTATTGAACCCTAAAAGTAGAATATCACAGATCTTAACACAATTTTAAAAGCAACCTATGAAACAAACACATTGGTGGGGAAAGCCACAATTGATCAGGATTGCCAAGATATGGCATTGACCGATCGAAGGCCATCATTTTAGAGTTAAAAGAAATGGTTTAGGCATATGTTAGGGGCACCTTCCTTAAGGCCACTTGAGGTAAGACGTCATAAAACTATTCCTTGGCATACAGGTCCCCAACTCTTAGTATAAGTCTGTAATACTCAAAGAACCTTGGTAGAGTGGCAGAACAATCGGGCTTATCATATGAAGAAGATGTGAGCTGTAGGTAAGTACACTGAACCCAGTAGATACAATAGTCCAAAGAAACACTTCTACAGATAATGTTATATTAAAATATACACATTTATTATATTTGCACAAGGAAGGTAGTAACATACTTACCTCAATTAATCAACACTTAGGAATACTTAAAACACACTTTTCAAAGGCCACTGCTTCAGTGGTAGTTTCTCGTGGTACAATTTTTGCAGAGTTTGACACTAATGTCAGTCCTACCGTACTATTGGTACGAACGCGCACTCACATTAAGACAAATATATACAGTAATTGTATTTAGTTAGCAAAACCACATAAAGCGAAGGAGGCGTGTGCTGAGAGGCGTGTGCTCTGGTGAGCCTCTGGCACATAATCATTTCCCTCCGCGAAGCGGACCGCGAAGGGACTGACAAGGGCAGTCAGCAGTCCGCGGTCGGCGGGAGGAGGAAGGAGTCCTCCTTAATCAGCGCGTCCCAAGGGAGGGGCCCTCTCTACCATGACTGAGTTGGCGCAGAGAGCCAAAAGGAAACCCTCGGTGAACGAACTTGAGCCGAGAAACCTACGGAGCAAGAAACCGCGGTGCCCAGAGTTTCTAAATCGCAGCTCCACCGATGCAGCTGAGCAGATAATGGAATATGGCCCCTCGTTGGATATGCTTCATAATCTCCCCCTAACAACATTTTCCAATAATGCAAAAAACCAACTACAACATTCTGAGTGCGTTTTTAATTTCCCCACGATTGAGAGGAGTGAACATCGGGGGGAGGAACCAATCACAGACTTCTCCATGACTAGCGAAACACCCCCGCCCAAAATGTTACCCCATGCGACAAAAGGGAGAAGCAGGGAACCCCAAGCGTCATCTACGACAAGTCCAATCCCACGGATAGAACCCTCCCCCACCAGACCTCAGATTTATGCCCGCTCGCATCGGAGAGAGAGCCAGTGGACGCTAACCCGAGGAAGGGGGGCTTGGGGGCGGGCCTACCCTACACACCTCCCACAGGGGTGGGTCAAGTGCACATCATGATACACACGATGGGGGAAATGGACGACCTGCAAACACCGCCAGGTGGCGAGGAGATCTCTCCACCTATACCATCAACCGACCCAGAGGCTAACCCCGTAGCACTGGACTCCGGTCCTTCTACCTCCCACGAAGAGACCGGTGCCAGTAGCCGGGGCGAGATCATTGTCGCCTCAAGGAGAGATCAGTATCATGCACTCTCCAAGTTCCCAGGATCACAGTGCCTCGGCTATCACAGCGCCCCTTAGCCCGGTAGCGCTGTCTCAGCCGAATGCAAGTCCGCCGCCCAACGTTCCTCCAGTGATCATTCCATCATCGAGTCCTCAATCTGATAAAAGGAGGACGGACCCCTCTGTTTACCCAAAGACACAGGGGCACTTACAGAAAAAGCTCCCCAAAAAACCAGCGCGTTTAAAAGCCCTGTATAAGAGAAGGGGAGTAGGAGGGAAGAAAACTCAACATCAGAACCCTTCAAACGCAATGACCACCCTTAAAGACTTTTTTGGTAAAAAATCGCGCAGAGAAGGTCGCGGACAGCAGGACTTCTCTGATGCGGAGCTGCTGGCCATAATGGAGGACACGGCCCTACAACTCTCAAATCTAACTCTACCTTCAAAACTTAAACCTCATGTGGAAGAAGTTATTAACAAGACGGCGCCAGCGAAGTCACCCACCGGATCTGCAAACGACCCATCCAGTAACATGCTATTAGGGTTGGAGACTGGGCTTGATGAGGAAGGAGACACTCATGCTGGCCCGGAAGCGAGGGAAAATACCTCAAAGACAAGAGACGCTCTTGAAGTGGCACGCAGAGAAAAAGAGGGCCCTCTCGCCGCTAAACCTCAGGACCCCCGCTGGCAGCCCCGGGAAGATCAGGATGAAGACACGAGGGGCTTACGGGAGAGGAAGGGGAAAACCTCTCTTCCATCCGACTCTGAAGAGGGGGCAGCCTCCTTGCACAAACCTTTCCTCCCCTTGGCTCCTCTTGACTTGATCTCCCCCCCTTCTCCTAAGGGACCTAAGGAGATAGGGTTAGGAAGTGGCCAAGATAAATACGTTGGGAACGATCAGCACGAAAACTCCCCGGTGCTCCCTAGACGGATGAGTGAACTTACGGCAAAACCGAAGCCAGAAACACCTGTCAAAAAGCTAGATCCAATGACGATCCTGTCCACCGTCACAATAGCATTGGCCCCGTTTGGGAAGCTGTATGAATCGATCCATGAGACACTGAAAGATCAAAACACTCTAATAGCATTTATGCATTCCAAGCTCACCTATCTAGAAGGTTTTGTGTTGGCCCACAGGACTTGCGTGCATGACTCTCAAAACGCTTTAGGCAATAAGAGACCTCAGCATGCGGATGGGGGCCTGACTGACAACTCGAGGGCGCCCAACCAGGTGTGCTTAAGTAACCAGGAATCCCAAACAACGGAGGATGTCTGCAGCTTAGCTGACCTGAGGTCCACAAGTGGAAATTCCATCCTCCACCAGCCCTCTAGGATTGAGGTGTACTTAACTGACCCGCAAACAAAGAGCTTAGTAGGCACGAAAAACGGTGTGGCAGTTCTCAACCCCCCGGAAGTCGGTCAGATTCAACCTGCAGTGACGGGAACCAACTTTGCAGCAATTAGGGTCCCGTCAACTTTTGAAATCTTTAAGCACGTAGGAGCTCCTTACCCAGCCCAAGGAAGAAAAAAAGCCCAGAGAGCAGCCAAAACAGCGTCAATTGTCTCGAGAAAAACAGCAACGCTGAAACCGAATAACAAAAGGGAATCAAAGGCGGCAAACGACTCGTCACCTGTGCAAAACAGAAAAGTGTTTAAACTAAAGCCAGCGGATCAAAATCAGGAGGACAACCCTGACCTGGAATCCTGTAGTGACTTAGACTCAATTGATCTAATCAACCTCAGTACATATTCGATGGGAGAGGACGAGATAGACCCACCGCCCCCAATCCAGCAAAAACGAAAAACACCAGAGACTCGCGAAAACCGAGCCGCGGAAGAACCAAAAACAAAAGCCCTCCTCATGAACTCGCCAACAAGCACCCCTCGGGCCAAGAACAAGAGGATTTCGAGCCAGACCTCCAGGGAAGGTCCTGAGGGAGCGAGATCCAAGAAGGATAATCTCGCACACAATTCCAGGGAAGATAGGCATTCCCCCCGACATATCACCAGGAAGAAGTGTTACAGCGATAACAAAAGAGCTTCCGTAGATCTAAGAGTCAGGTCGCTGAAGGAAGAAAGAGACCGTAAGGAGAGATCAGAGGCTGGAAGAGTCTCCCCAGCAGGCCTAGACCCGCATTATAAATCACGAGTCCATGGGCAAAGGTGGAATGAAAGAGGAGCCATGTCGGAGGGGCTCCCACGAAGGGCAGCTGTGGATCAAGATTTTCCAGGAAAAAAAGAAAAGACTACCAGGATTTTCAAACTCCAAAGGATCCATGAAAAACAGGACAGTTGGATCCTGAACCGTAGAGCCCTGGCAAAACTATTCAGTGATTCTCATCTCTCGCAAATTAATATCACAAAGGAGATCAACATCCTCGAGCCAAATCCCAATGGAAGAAAAGACAGCTCGTATCTCCATATTGACTCAAACTACACACAGCAACAGATCTGGGGGGAAAGATCAAATCTTTTCAAACTGGGTTTCGAGCTGTCCTACGTCGCAGATGGCATCCTGGGGCCTAAATCATCCCAAGAGGGGGTGCCATGAAATGCGACAAATCAAAAGGCGAACGAACAAAATTACGGACGCCAAAGGCCAATCCTGCAAAACAGACGAAGATACGATCTGCGAAGTGAAGAGAGGGGTTTCACTAACACTGGCAAGACAGAGGACGCCCCTCTAGCAAGAAGGAGCAACCAGCAACACTCCTCCGGAAGAGGTAGAAATGGGAGGGATTGCGAACCCGATGGGAAGCCGATACCCTCCACTCGTAGAATCTTTCAACTAGTAGAACAACATTCGAGTGACAGAGGGGCTTGTAGGGTGCCTCCCCGTGATCCAAAGCCCTCGAATTTTAACGAGCGAAATGGAGATCAGCCGGAATCCAGCAGAGGTATCCAAAGAAGCAAGTAGCCACCACAAGGATTAATCACCGACTTCTTTAAGGATGTCAAGGCTTCTTCGACATGGGACCCCCCCTTTCTAAAACTAGGGTCTTGGAACACCAGGGGCTTCAAACACCTGACTGTGGAGTCAGATGTTGACCTCACAAGCTTCGATGTGCTGTGCTTACAGGAAACTTGGTTAAGGGAAAAACCTATTTTGGACGGTTACCACCTGATTCACTCGCCGGCCCTTAAAGAAAACAAGGGCAGACCCAGATCAGGGCTTATCATCGCCATCAGATCGGGAAGTGGCCTTCACCTGAAAAAGGTACTTAAAACAACAGAGTTTATATTAGCGGTAATCATCACCTGGAACACTTCCCGTAAGGTTGGTAATAAGGCCCAGCAGTTTGAGATATTGCTGGTGAACACCTACTGGAACCCACAACGGGTCACCTGTGACAATTACATCAATCAAATGGAGACGATTATCGATGATCATCTAACTTCGAGCACCGCCAACTATACCATCCTGGTAGGGGATTTGAATGTTGACTTAACTAAAGGACTAAACTCTCCGATGGGAAGAGCCCGTAGATGGATAAACCTAATGAAGGCAAGAGATATACATAATCTGCTACAAAGAGTAGCCCCTAATGCAGAGGTTATCCCAACTTGGGAGAGAAACAACCAAACGGCCATCATCGACTACATCCAGGTATCAAGGAGCTTTTTAACAATAAAAGAATCCTTTGAAGTGACCAGGACTAAATACAGCGATCATAATATCGTGAGTTTTTCTTGGTTCTCTCCAAGAGCAGAAGCCCGCTACACAAACGCAAATTTGGAAGTCAATCAAAGTGGCACACGGTTGAAGATGTCCGCACCCGCAATCGCCCAGTTGACACAGCTGTATAAGGAGGAGAAAAATGGGAACCTTATTGGGGCTAAGGCATCGACAGACTACACCTCAGTTCTCTCGATATTCGCCTCTAATAAAGGAAAGAAACAACCAACAGTAACGCCAGTTAATCACGTATTTAACCCACAATTAGTAGAACGCAGAAAATGGGTGAGAAAACTGAAGCGAGCAGCAGCTACTTCGGAATCCCCAGCGAAAAAAGAAGAAGCAATTGTGGCGGCGCGTAATTACAAATCTTGGCTAAGGACATCGAAATACCAGCGCGCTCAAGATGACGCCGAGCTAATGCTACGAATCATTTGTGGCAAGAACGCACGAGACTTCTGGTCCCTAATAAAGGGGGATTCGAAAGCTCTGAACCAAGCTCTTCAAAATTCAATAAACGATGCAAACTGGGTATCCCACTTCTCGGACCTCTATGGAGTCCCATCATCATCTAAAAATCTATCAACACCAGATCAGCAGACAAAAAAGACCGTTTGGGCTGTTTCAACCGATATCGAGACGATCGAACGGAAAATTAAAAAACTTAATGGCTCTAGAGCAGCCGGCCCTGATGGCATCACGAACCATGATCTGAAAAAAAATTTGAAAGCGTGGTCTATTTTCATCAAAGAAGTGTTCATGACGTGCGTTAAGCTCTCAGAGATTCCACTATCATGGAAAAAGGCGTTAGTGGTACCCTTTTTCAAAAAGGGCTCTAAGGACATTCCCTCGAACTATCGCCCAATAGCGCTGCTAGACTCCATAGGCAAAGTTTTTGGAGCCCTATTGCTGGACAATTTCCAATCTTGGATACTAACATCAGCCCTCTTTGATCCTCTGCAGGGAGGCTTTGTGAAAAACATTGGGACGGCGGCAAATATATTGGCTTTGAGCACACTGAAAGCCAAGGTATCAGAGGGACGGCCCAAAATATACATGGCTTTTATTGATCTGGTCCAGGCCTTTGACCGTGTTGATCGAGGATTACTATGGGAGAAACTACATCATCATGCCTGCCCCCTACAGATCCTGGATCCAATAAAGGCCCTGTATTCAGAAACCTCAATGTGTGTACGATTAAATAACCTGGGTCGCCTCTCTTCCGAGATCAAGACAGAGAGAGGCGTTAAGCAAGGCTGCCCACTGGCCCCGGCCTTGTACAATGCCTACATAGCGGATTACAAGGAACACGAGGAGAGAGTACGCAGCTTCCCCCCGACATTGGGAACAACCAAAATATCACGCCTGCTATATGCAGATGACATCATTCTCATGGACCTCACCCCCATAGGCCTGCAGAGACAGATTAATAATCTTAACGCCTATCTTAAAGAAAACCACCTCCAGATGAACTTTGATAAAACCAAAATAATGACGTTTGGAAAGGCGTCCCAGTAGACGGAGAAATTCGTCTGGGCTGTAGACAACAAACAGCTGGAAAAAGTGACCAACTTTAAGTACCTTGGGATTATTTTAAATAAAAGCCTAAAAGAAGTCCCAATGCAAGACAACATAATGACTAAAACTCGCCTACTCACAACCCAGGCAAGAGCAGTAGCGACCAAATTTGGCCGTTTCACATTAGCGCCAGTCCTGACCTTCTACAGAGCGAAGGTAGTCCCCACCCTGATTTATGGAGTTGAAGCGTTACCCAATCTACCATCGAACTTCTGGGAAAAAGTGGAGGGACTCTTTTGGAAAAAACTGCTTAACTTGCCACAGTCGCTTCCAATCGTATTAATAAGGAGAGAGCTGTCGTTACAGTCGCTGAGCTCCATTGTGGCTCTAAACGAAATCATGCTTTATCGAAAAGCGTTACTACCCTCTCCGCCGCTGATACTAAAGGAAATACATCAGGAAATAATATCAGGGTCGTGTAAAATGCTGACGGACTGGTCCCTAAGAATGACAACTCTCCTAGCTTGGGCGAGCAGTTCTAGAGACGAACTCATTAACAATCCGGCAAAGGTGAAAAAGCGCATTATGGAACAAGACTGGATCGACACATTGGAGAAGGCTTCGACTTCGAAATTGATAATCGATCTACCTTTGAGCTGGCAGAAAATCAACTCCACAAAACAGTACCTGTTGAAATGTCCCGACAAGAAAGTACGAGAGTCCTTTCTGAGAATTCGACTGAATATCATTCATACTAAGGAAGTTTTGTCAAGAAGGAACAAGTCAGAAGAAAAAGGGTGCAGATTCTGCAAACTTGGGGACGAGGTGGAAACTATTAAACATCTGCTAATGAATTGTCCAGCTGTGCTGGCGGCACGTACATTACATCTCGGTCCTCTATTCAGAAATTCTCATCTCTATGAGGAAGAGGAATGGTGGTGTTGCTTAATTAACGGGGAAAAGACGTCCTGGGTTATAGCAGTAGTGGGCTTTTTTCATGCTATTGGTCTAATAACCCAATAAGGAGGGGAAAGTAAATGGAAATCACGGCCTTTTTTCTCTCTACCACCCTCACAGGAGGTATTAGGGAACAAGCAGGATTTTTGCTGCTCTCCCCGCCTTCATCATCCTTCCTTTCTTCTTCGGCTGCTCTTTGTCTTCTCTTCTGACTGTGCCATCCTCTTATCATCAAGGACTCTTTTCTCTTTTCTTTTCCCTTCTTGACTTTAAGGATCTAAAACCTTGTAAAAATTGTTTTATACAATTAAATCAAGTAAATAAAAAAATAAAAAAAAATAAAAAACCACAGTCTTTTAGGAAGGAAAAAGGTTGGTTAGTCATACAGTAGCAGAGCATAACATTCTAGAGCCACTTTCTTGGCAAACTAACTCTTTAAAAGTCCAATCCCTAACCATAAGAAAAAGTCAGTTTGGAGTGGATTCTAAATCTTAAGAAGCAGCAGAACAGCAAAAGTTCCTCAAGATAGTTTTAGCCTCTAGGAGAAGATACTTGTAGAATTAATACAACAATGGACCCCTGAAAAAGGACTCACTAAGGGGACAAAAGCCAGCAGCTTGGGTCAGAGGTAGAGTGGACACCCTGGGCACCTCTTCATGCACACCAGTCACTCTGGAGAGAATTTTCGGTTCAAGTTAAGCAATACCTTTCACCCCAGAGTACCTTGGTTTAGAAAAAATGTTCATAGCTATATTCTCCTCTGTCCAGCAGCAATGGACCCGGTCTCCTGATTCCCCAGTCTGATGATGAAAGGAAGGACTCTGACGGAGTTGTCTCAGCAGCAGTCGAGAGAGAGAGAGAGAGAGAGGACCCTTGGCACAGATTTCTTCGGTCTCCCTGGTCAGTGTGCGGTTTTGGTGCCTTTTTCTCAGCACCAACAAAGGACGGTACTCGCCCAGTCAATCATCTTCGATTCCATAGTCCTGCACTCTAGTGTGGGGACTTGGATGAGTCGGATCATGTCTTTGGAGGTTCACCTGGAGTTCAGCAAAGACTTGGACGAATTTGGCCTCTCAAAGATGTTGCACTGCAAATGGGTTGGAGGTCTCCTGGTATTCATGGTCTGCAGCTCTGGAAAGGCACAGCACCTTGGTAGATGGATCAAAATGCAGTTTGTCTCAGGACTGGTAGGTCACACCAGCCAAAGGGAAGGAGTTGTCCTCTTCAGAGGTCCTCTGTCGAATTGCAATCAGGGTCAGGACAGCAGTGGTGGCTTCACGGTGATGAAAGGGTCTGCAGGCCCACCCGGTTATCTTCAGCTTCGGTTACAGTTTCCAGTGGTCGACTTGCCTTTCACCTCAGGAACCTCACCTTTTATTCAGTTTCACCACACACTGCTCTGCAATCTCTCTCAGCAGTTTACAGAAAGGGGCTGGTGGCTGTCCATTCAAGACAACCTCTGCCCCAGTGGGCACTGGTTCCACTTAGGCAGACAAAGGGTAGGAGAGTGAATAGCTTCTCCCCCACTTCCTGCCTGCCCATACACACTGGAGCCTAGGCGGGGACACCCAAGGGTTCCCACCAAAGGCAAAACACACACACAGACCTTCCACTCCCAGAATGTTAGAAGTGCTAACAAAAAACAACCACGATACAAATAGCAAAAAAAGAAAGGAGCCACTATGTTAGAACTTAGGTGACCATATTGTGCACAACCGAGACAGTCAATACAGTCTGCATTAAAAACAAAATAGCACAACAGTTGGTAGAACACATCCAATGTCACCAGCCATAACTACAGGGTTGTCTATGTGACTAAAAAGTCACAGGAGCAGAGAGAAGGGGGATACTAGGTACCCCCTTAGCACATAAAGTTTTAGGAAGGATACCAAGTATTCCTCTTATCCATAAGAAATGTAGTTAGCAAGGATAAGTAAAGTATCTCAAAGGCGAACCAAAAGGGTTCCCAGCAACACTGCCCATAAGAAGCTGTGTGCTGCAGAAGTTAAACACAGATGCCTTTAAAGAGATATCGAGGAAAGTAGACTCCATAGTAAAGGTAAAACACAAAGAACAGAGTTCTAAAAGTCAGAGCAAATAAGGATGAATGAGTGGAAAAAACTCCACTCATTCGGGATAGAAAGAAAAAGGCCCAGAAGTCCAGCAAATAGTGCTGGGGGACTCACTAGGAGAGGGGATGAAGCATGAATATGATAAATCTCCCTATCAGCAGGAGGCTCTAACTCTGGTCAGTGAGAGCAGCGATCACAGCAGGTTTGCTGGATAATCACTGGCAATGTAAACTATGTCCATTGGGATTCTCTGTATACATTGTTTTGAGTGGTGGCTTATCCTGAAAGAAATAGATCAAACAGATCACCACCTTGTGTGGCCATACCTTTAGATTCTTGGTGCCCCCCCCCCACCCCCATGCACCTCAGATTCCCCCGGAACACATCCTGCCATAATTCACCTCACAAAATCCCTAAGTCTTTCTTACCCTACCATCACAATCCCCCATTATATTATGGTCTCTGCTCTGTGCTTCCCTTACATCTATCCCAATTCAAACCGGCTGCTCGTCACTCCCGAGCTATGAAGGACACTCTTGCTGTTTATTTTAATGTTGTTAATGATGTAGCCCCTTCGCTTGACCTATACTGCTGCCTGCAAATCCCCTGCTTCTACTGAACCCATTTGTTCTATTTGTTCTTATTTTTGGTAGATTCTGAACATGCACAGAGGTCGCTTTCCTCCTGGTTTCAAAACTACAGAATTTCCTTTGTGCGAGAGCAGCCTGCCATTCCTGCATCCACTTCTTCATGCTACGCTGGTGCCGGATGTTGAGGCACCATAAGTTCAGTATGCCAAAAGAAACAAACACATTAGCTTTCCATACCAGTGCACAAGCCAGGAAGCACGTCAAGGCTCTGGCAAGAACTGCCTTTAAATGTCTCACCTAGAGATTAACTAAATAGTACAATGTATAAAGGAAGCTCTCATCTATAATGGGCTTTTCATGACGGTGCAGATGAGCATACTGTGGAGGTGCTTCAGCCTATACAGCACCATTTCTACCTTTCTAATTTTCTTGCCACTGGTTTAAGAAAGGGCTTGAGAATTTTCAACAGTACAAGTTGGTACTCCATTTTTAAAAGCAAGAATATATTTCTTTTTTAAAATAAGATGTTGATTGTTACAAACATTTTATTTACATCATGCAATGCATCTTTAGTAAAATATCCATTTTTATCTTAAAGGACATTCAGATGCGCGAGTAACAGCTTCTTTATATGGTGTAATGGCAGTGATGCTCTCTGACCAACATCATATAGTGGAGTATGGGTTGCAAGAATAGCAGAGCCCTGTGTATTTGTCACTCCCAATTTGTCACAGGGAGTAGCTGCTTTCTTCTAGAGAGAAGAACAGAATTACCTACTGTCCTTAATATCCTTTTAATGGATTCTTCTCACCCCCAGATTCTCATCTTTGATGTTAGTCTCCAGCATCAGTTTTTATCGAAAATCTTCTGGCTCAGAAGGGGCTCAGTGTGCCTCCACGCCAACTCACTTCAACGCCATCTAATCCCTACCCTACAGTTAAGGTAAAGCCTCTGTACATAGACCTTTCCCAAATTTCTATTGCTAATACATGTTGACTTACTGGGTGGATTTGGATGCAAATTTCCAAAAATAGCTTGTCATGGTCCCCCCAAACTGAAAATTGCAGGAAACAGTGTTAAAAAATGAAAGTTATTAAGTGGTTTTTAGCCATTTCTTCCATGGAGAAAAAGGGCATCTTTTGAACACCCGTAGCGCGAAAAAACGCTGGATGGGCTTGTACCAAATAAGAACTAACTTGGGCACAAAACACCACAGTTTCTTCTTTTGCTGGTTTGGGGTAAATCGGTGCAGTCGTTTTTTAAATATTTGACGAGAAGGGGTGCCCCCAGCTCCTAACAACCATATATCTCATATGGTGCTTTGCAGCAGAGAAACTTTTCAGAAATGAAAACCTGCCATTTATTTTGTTGCTTGTTGCCAATGATTTGTGCGATAATATTGGGGCAAGCCAGAAAGGAAAAGTACTGAAAATGCTAATGGAGGATGAAAGGAGATGCAATCACATTAGGCTAGAGGTGGAAAGGGGGAAAGGGAACACTGTGTGAAGTTGTGTTGGGGGTGGGCTGGTGAGCCAGTTACAAATAGAACAATTTCAGCTTATCGGGAGAGTAGCATGTCAATTACGCAAGACGCGATTAGAAAATAAACTGCATCACATGAACCGAACAGTGAGAGGGGGTAATGGGATAGGGAGGAAAAGGGCAATTGAGGGGCTTGAGGGGGAATCAAGAAAAGTGGAGGGGATACATAGCAAGAGCATGCGAGGATGTGGTTTATTTTTGAGTGTTTTTTCCATTAGCACAGGAATCAGCACAATGCTACGCTACTGTAGGTAATCGGACATGTTTTGTGTGAAATTACTGTGAAAATAGTGAGTGGCAAAACATATTTTACAACCACAAAGATTACATCTACTAGGCAGGGGGCATTAGGTCTTTGGGAACAAACTATTGGTGTAACACGTACAGTGGCCACAGCCGAAGGCCATCCCTAGTGGATGCCAAAGAAACTGTAGTACAACAAAATCCTTAAAATTGTAATTTTCTTTGTTAAGTAAGAGTTAAGGGTATCAGATTTAACACAACAAAACCCTTGACATTTCAGCAGATGTGGGAAGTGATGACCATCTTAACTC
The DNA here is from genome assembly GCF_040938575.1 of Ambystoma mexicanum. Lineage (NCBI taxonomy): Eukaryota > Metazoa > Chordata > Amphibia > Caudata > Ambystomatidae > Ambystoma > Ambystoma mexicanum. Next base: position 170,643,848 of record NC_090941.1, on the reverse strand, counting down.
TGCAACCCCTCCTGTTGCAAAGCCCATGAGCGCATACATAATATAACAGAAGGGATTTAGAATGGTGCACAAAATTACATCATGGGCGACATAAATGGTCAGGATCCAGAGTTAAGATTGTCATCACATCACACTTTAAATCTGATGACCTTAACTTTTTAACTAAAGTTATGTTCACCGAATTTATTTTTGGGGTGTACCTGAAATTTGGCTTTGAATAAGTATTCGGGCGAATTACAGCTGAAAATGAGATATTCCGCTTTGGCCGAATACTTTCCCCTACAAACTACATAAAGTACTGCTTTGACTGTCCCTGGAAACATTCAGGCATGTCAAGTTAATCCTTTAAAAGGATCATTAAACAAATGCTGTCAATTTATTTGATTAACTGCAGACAAAGCATGGGTGTGAAAGTGCAAACAAAGTCTCAACCCTTCATGTGCTTGAAAGACAGACTTCAATCAAGCGGTATGCTGGGGAGTGGTGAACTGAAGCAAAACGTTCAATATTTGCAATGAGATGTCTCTGGTCTCCCTGTATTTTGCAGTTGAAAACCATTGTGCTGGAACAAAGTTGTATTTTATTTAGGGGCTTATTGATTTGCTGATGACCTGTGTGAGAAATCTGAAAGTTACAGGTTACAATCCACCAATTCCCACCAATTCCTGCAGAGTCATATAATTAAGTAGATTATTATAACTGCTGTTGAGATCCAGGAAGTTCCAAACACTGAGCAAAATAGCTCAGGGGGTAGTGTGCCTGCAGCAAAAAAATGTTTTCAACTGTATATTAAAGGCTCCATGGATCTGCATTCCTTTGTTGTCCAGCTGGTGGCAGTGCATACTAATGAGCGATAATTGAGGCAAGTCTGCCCAGTGGGCTTGGTTGCCAGAGAGACAACAGGAAGGCAGGACTAACAACCCTTTGGTGTGCAATGTGTCAATTCGAAACTAGATCCCACCCCTCTGTATGAAAGGCAGTGAAATGCATGTTTGGGTCCACTATTTACCGAGGCAAACCCCTGCACAGCGCACCCCTTTCAGAGGGGGGAGAAGTATGTGGTTTAGGGAGACAGGAAGTCTGCTCCCAGAACATACTTGAAGGGAAAATGTGTGCTTTAATCAAGAGTCACAGAGGGCTCAGTTCCCCAGAGAGACACTTTGATCTACAACAGACAGGAAGATGGGTGGGACTTGGGTATATGTTGTCACCCCTTTGTCTGTCCGGTTGCAGAGCACTCTGGTCCTGACCTCATGCATAACAGAAGATTACTGGTGGGGACCCAGGATTGGTTCATTAAGGTAGGCTTAGCCTGCACAAATCACTGGGGCCCATTTGGCTTTAAAAGGGGGCTAAATCCGTCACTTAGCAGATCATCTGAAGACTTTGCAAGGAGTAAGAAGGAAGACTCATTTGGACCTGAGCTGAAGTTACAGTCTACCATTCATATTCTGCCAGTGAAGGAAGGCCAGGATTTCCAGGGGGGAAGCAAAATCCCTCCCCTAAACATCTCCCAGGGAACAGAGGGAGATGCCGGACTCAGAGGACCCGTTCAGCAGCTCCAGAACCGGTACCCAGCCAGCACACAGCGTGCCCTGCTAGGTTCCGACAGCGAGCTTCCTAGGTGGGAAGTGCCGGAGAGTATCACGAACAAGGCTGTTGCCTGCTAACACCCTCCTGAGCTTTGGCCCGTCTACCTTGAAAGGACACCAGCCCTACAAAGAAGTGCCACACAAGCATCATCCAGCGTCCATCTTTGTAAGGACAATTTCGAGACAGTCGAGTCCTCCAATCGCATCCGGGTGCACCGCCGACTGTTGCACGCCGCAGTGACCAGAGCCGCCGGAGACGCCTCGACCAGCCTTCCAGATCCACCAACCAGCACAGAGACTATTCTTGGCCCCGA